>NC_073693.1:76233245-76563245 GCF_029784155.1 Uranotaenia lowii | reverse complement strand
CTCCCAACAACACATTTATGTGGATTCAAAATCAGATTAAAGTTCGGTTCGACAAACATCGGCCCAAGCACAGTTTTCCCACAAACCTACCTTCAGGGGAATGGCAGACCATCTTCCTCTCCCGTTGCATTGATAGGATGCTCTGTATTCATTCTGGCGAAAGACATCAACGTCAAGCAAGATATGATCAACACGCACAAACAAACACTCGACCGATTCACAAATAGGTATCTAACTGGAGAAAGCAATATCAATAAAGATACAGCAGCAGGGACGCGTGACCATTAGATGTTATGGGATCCTCCCATAGCTCGAGTGAGCTAGTAGTTTGAGGAGGCAATTCAGATTAACTCATTCTAAGGCCAGATATCAAAAACAGCCTAAGTGTATCTCTCTCTGCGTCGATAGCATTCTATATTGGATTATTTAATAGCGACTGGATGGCAAGCAGGAGATGTGGAAGCCTTCGAAACTGTTTGGAAGGACGTTTTAAGCCGGATATTAATTTTTTTTAATAGCTCACAATCCAGAATTAAATGTCCAGAATATAATTTGATTTTTACCAGTTATAAACGTTCACAAATTTGTCAACATTGAAATTGGTTTTACAGCAACACATTTGGTACTTTATTATCTTTAAAACTGGGACTGAAATATAAATCCAAGAAAATAAAGCATGGATCACTACAAATCTGGACGCACTGTTTATTATAACAGAGCGCTCCTAGTAGTCGGATCTGGAATTTTTTGACAGTATTTTGTTTAGGAATGTTTCCTCTATCAGTGCAATTTCGTTTTGTTTGAAGGTGTTGAGAACGATCCAGGTGCACTGTCAGAAGGATTCGTCTACGCGAAGGAATACTATCCTATCGGACCAGGAAGCAACCAAACCGGACATTGAAGCAGAATTTAGTAGCCAAAGGACTTGCCCGGAATTGATACAACAAGGTTCAAAATAAGACGAATGCATCCTCATGGATGACGAAATGTACGTGAAGATGGATTTTGGGCAGCTTCCTGGCCAAAAAATTTATAAAGCCACTGCAGTGGTGCACTGCACTGGTCGGGGTGATGTCCCCAGCAAGTTCGAATTCGTTTTCACTGATAAGTTTGCAAGAAAGTGTTTGATCTGGTAAGGTATTTGCAGCTGCGGACGAAAAACACCGGTTTTTTGTGAAAAACAACACCATGGACTCCGAAATGTACAAGGAGGAGTGCCTGAAAAACGTTTTTTTTTGCGACCATTAGATCTTACCAATGACTAGTAAAGTTTTCGCCAGATTTGGCACGCTGCCACTTCAGCAAAGAGGTACTACAGTGGTATCAGGCAAACGTGTGAACTTTATCGAAAAGAACATCAACTTACACAACTGCCCTCAACTCCGCCCTATCGAAAAATTTTGGGTAATTGTTAAGCAGCAGATCAAGAAGAATGGTAGGAAGGCTCGGGATGGAGCAGAGATGGAGAGATTGTGGAACAAAATGGCCGCTGAGGTCAGCGAGTAGGGTGTCCAAACTATAATCAGTGGTACTCGACGAAAAGTTCGAAAATTCATCAACACAACATCGGAATAATTTTTTTTTGTTTTTCCTTTAAAGTGTAATAAAAACCCTACATTTTAAGTACAAAACATTTTCATTTCGTTTACAAAGCTCCGAGATAGATCCATTTTAATGCGTCCAGATTTGTCGTGATTCATGCTTTACACCATCTGAACGTTCATTGAAAAAAAATATTTCGAATCGATTTAGGGGAGATGAGGACATAACGAGCACCCAGGGCATAATGAGCACTCCTTTTTTCTACATAAGTACGTATTTTCTTAAACAAATTTTCATGAGGATTTGTTTCGTTTTACCTATAGTATTAATTTTTCACCAAAAAAGAAATATTTTTTTCATCTTTATAAATATTCATATTAAATAATAACCAGCAAGGTTCTCAAGTGACGAAAATATTATAATTTTTGAGCACCACCAAATAAGCTTTTATGACCTTTAAATTATCTTGATCTAAAATATACGCACTGCAACAAGATCTACACATTGTTTCTCAATTTTCAACATCATAAAATTTTTGATTTTTCACTTAAATCAATTTTCAAACGCTTTTTTACTTTAATTTGTTCACTAGAGGCGAACAGAGCACTTTCAATAAAGGCATAATGAGCATTTTCTGCCGGAGAATCTAGCAGCGAATTCAACTCGATGAAGTCAACAGAATAATAGAGCTATTGGTAAGGTGTCGGAGAGGTAATCAGTAGACTCGAGTTCGATTCCTGTTCGAGGGGATTTTTTTTGCACATACAATTCATGATTGATTTTTTTTTATTGTTACATTATACGGCTAATAGCATCAAAGCATCATCCGTCAAACAAAACACAAGAAACATAATGTATGAGCATGTTTCAATTCTTTGAATTCTTCAATCTAGGTCTGTTATTTTGTTATTGCTTTGTTTGATAAATCTACGCCTCACCGTTTAGTGCAACCATGATCATGAATGATAAATGAAAAAAAAAATCACCTCGACCAGGAATCGAACTCGAGCCTACTGATTACCTCTCCGACATCTTAACAATAGGCCAAATCGTCAGACGATACAAGTCAAGCTGTAGCTCTATTACTCAGTTGACTTCATCGAGTCGAATTTGCTGCTAGAATCCCCGGCAGAAAACGCTCATTATGCCTTCATTAATGGTGCTCATACTGCTTCGGGGGGTTTCTCATTATGCCTCTACAGTGACTGGTTTTCAGCTTTCGGCAAAAATTTTTAAAATGCGTTTTTAAACTTTTTTATCTACTTTTTCAAATTTCATCCAATTAGGCAATAAACTATTTGAGTGTCTGAACACGAAACAATGATGTAATTCACATATTACAGCTGTTCTCTATGGTTAAATAAGCGTTTTCCTTAAGGTGGCCATTTTGCCCCCATCTCCCCTAATGTTATTTTAGTCTGAATCAACAAAACGTTAAGAATTATGTTGCTTTCCCACGCTTAAAATAAAAGTGAAAATTTCACAGAATATGCTAGGAAAATAAAAGCATAACTTGCAATTTAGCATGTAAAACAAACAACAGCGCAGCTATTTACATCTTATATAAAAATGTTTGTGACGCAAATTTTATTTTATAGATCATCTCACACTAAAGACAGCATTTTGTTAATTGTTACAGATTCGAAATATCTACATATTAATATTTGTCTTTTCTTCTATTAATATCACTTAAGGTTAAACTTAGAAAAAATGAACTTGAATTCAACTTTAAGGGGATAATTTTTTAATTATTAAAAAAATGTTTAAAATGGAGTTGGCCATGAGAAAAAGTGGAAGTCGGTCGTGTTCGTGACAGCTCGACGAAAATTTTCTAGTTATAACATTTGAAATTTGACCATTAAAAACGCGAACTGCTTCAAATCGAACGATGAGAACAAGACTAGTAATTTGGAACATAAGCCTTCAAGAAATGTACTGATTTTCAAAGAATTTGATCGTTGGCGCTTCTACACTCCTGGCGTTCGCCTTCTACCTTCCGGCTCCGGTTATAATCAGTTGGTTAGAACGGGTGGTTTATGATGACTCGACAATAATGGTGTATCAGGACGCGATGTAAAGCTAGCTGAAATTGAATCCTGTTATTCTGCTTTGGTGAGTCCGTTCCAATTTATTTTGATAAAGTATTTAATTTTAATTTTTTAACGAATTAAGACAGCTCATGTTTTTGAGGCTGCATCGAACAATAGCATAATTCAGTTTCCATCTTTAATTGCTTAGCTTAAAATTATTTTGAAAAAGATTTCATTATAAGTTCAAAGATCCTTTCAAATTGCTCTTTAAAGCAAGAGGACGTCATGCGCAGTTGTTAATCGGTGATATATTTAGTTGTTTGTATTTGATTTTGGGTTGATCGTTGAGAGAGCTGTTGTTAAACTTAAATTAAGCGATTTTTTTTATTCGGTCGGCTGAAGATTTCAGTTACAGTTAATGTGGGCTAAGTGAAAGGATTTGATAAATTTTATATTGATAATTTTTGTTTCTTAAAAATTTAGTCTTCTTTGCGATAAATTTCGTTTGTAAACGAGATAGTAAAAAGTTGTGCGTGAGATATAATATTTTCATCATTTTTATTTATCATGAATAACTATTGATGTTATATCATTACTGCAATTTTAGTGTTTTTTTTAAACAAATCTTTTTTTTTGTTTAGATTATAGTCGTTTTACCATCGTTATGGCCCGACCCGAACCCGACATTGAAAACACATTCGACAAGTGTAATTTTTTTTCGCAATCAATTTAAACTCCTGAAGAAAAATCATTTTGAATTGTAATTTGTGTCAAAAACCTGTTCAGAAATAAGATGCTTTGAGTTTGCTCAGAGTTGATTCTTGTTAAGTTGATGTCTCTAACCCTAAAAACCCCTCTAACCCTAAAATTCGTGAATGATGTCCAGAGATGAAAGGAAATGTTCTGCAACATACCGTAAAACGGGGTATCATTGATCACCGGGATAGCTTTGATCAACATGAAATTCATTCACATAATCTTTAAAAACTAAGAATAAAGGTAACATATTTCAAAAAAAATTTCAACGTTTAAAAACATATAAATTGAGTATCAAATTGGAAAAACATGACTTGTTCTTAAAAATTTCAAATGTGAGCAAAAATGTTATTTCAAAATTTTGAAATATCTATTTATTTGAAGGCTCGCAAACAAACACCCTTCTTGATGAATCAAAGCTTTAAGAAGCAGCAGATTGATTTATGGGTTAGTTCAACTTTTTTCCTTAGTAAAGTTATAGTTTTGGTGTAGTTTTTGTTATATTTTGAGATAATTTTTTTATATTTAAAAAATAGCATAGTTTCAAAGAGTACTCAAGTCTAGGACAAAAGGATAGAAACACTATCAAATGGTAAAGTTTGAAGGAAAAAAATAATGAAGCATAGTACGAGGGCCAAGAGAATTGAATGAAGGCATTTTTTTGTAGTAAAAATTTTCTAAGTAATGTTCAAAAATTTAGCCCCTTAATTTTGTAGCATCATTGTTCATCTTTCGATTTTAAATGTTGTTCGGCCTTAACACATTAAGTACCGCGATGATGTTTTTTTGGGCCACGCAGAAATCTTAATCAAGAAACACCGAAACTCAGCATTGTATGTCCCAGAATTCACTGAACACAAAGTTACTAATTTAGTATTTTTAAGCCACCGAGATTGTGGTGTTCAATTTTATAGAGTTTCATGATATCTTTATATCATTTGAGTTTGTCCCATACTGCATTAGCAATTGATAAACTAGCACTTGTAAATATTATGAAGGTGTTTTGTATCCTTTATGATCAAGAAAACTAAAACTAAAATCGTCAAAAAAGAGACTGATCAATGTTACCCCAAAGCATCGAATTCGACGAGCTCAATTTTTAAATAAAATTTAAAATAGTCCTAAAAATTTTTGCAACAAAGTCTATGCTGAAAATAAAAGGTACCCAGCGCTCCATATCTGACTCTCTTGGATTGATTCGATTTATCGCAAATGTTGTTGAGAACTAAAAATGCAGAAAACACTTTTGACTCATTTGTATGAGGGGATGGGCATCTATGAAAATTTTTCATTAGCAAAATGATGAATCATGATGAAAATATCCTTTTCATTAAAATATTTTTATTTTTATTTTGACCAGTTGATTAAAAATAATCGTGATTTTATTTTTCATTCGAAATTTTTGAACACCCTTTACCTATGTACCCCACGATTTGTTTATATAAGATGATTGAAAGAGAAAAACACATTTACTCTATTTTCCTGAAATAAAAATTCAGCACGTGTTATTAAAAAATAAGTTTCGATGAATTACCATTGTTCCAAATCATTTAATTGATTTAAAAAGAACAATTTTGAAAATGTTGTTCCTCGAAACTGTTTGATAACATTTTTAAGCTCAGATACATATGGAAAAGTTGATATCATAATAGTTTAAAATTTTTTGATGGTAGCATTTGTTTACAGCAATCTTGAATTTCGTCTACCAATGTTGAAATTCAAACCAATTTCAGTAGAGCAGTTTTTGAGTTGCATACAAGTATAAAATTTGGCAAAAAGTAATTAAAGTACTTGCACATTAATCCATATACATATCTCAGGCTACATATCTTTAATATCAAATCTATTGAGGCATTAAAAATAATCTATGGATATATTTGGCAGGTCATTTCCTATACTCTGTTTTTCTTTTTTTGAGCTCTGTTGAAATATTTTCTACTTCCAAGCTTAGCAGGAATATGGTTGCTATCAATTTACTAGGTTTTTGTGTGCACCCTTTCCATGGAGATTTTTTACAAGTGAATTTTTATGTTCAAGAAATGAATTTACCGTAGAAACGTGAAATTAATTGATCCCAAAACGTTTTTAAAAATAAGTGCTAACAAACATATCAGGGAATCGGCTAGCCTCCGGCGGCATTTAGTCCTGAATCACTTTAGGCCTAAGACATTTCATTCTACGACACTATTTGACGTAAGAATAGAAACAAATTCTTCATTGTAAATTTCGATTTGAAATTTTATAGGCCTTTTATTTTGGAACTCGAATCCGGACTCACAAAACCCCTACCTCGTCATTGAAATTGGTTATTAATACAAAATTCGTCTAAACAATTTCATCCATTACTTTATCACATTGATAATAAAAAAAATTGTTGGTATCATTAGGTACACATTTTTATTTTGATATGAAATATTCAAGAAAAAAATTTCAATCTCAATTTTATTTTGTGTTTCTAGTTCTTCCAAATGCTCAACTCAACATTCCAAAGGGTTGTGATAAATAACACAATGTCTCAAAATTCACATGTTTCTGAGCTGCAAAGAATTTAAGAGCTAATTTTGATTAATGTTGGTGCCCTTAAAGTTTTGGAAACAGGTAACAATTGTTTAAGAAAATTAACGCTTTTCTCACAAAACCTTAAACAAACCAAAAAATAGAGGTATTTATCAACTTTCTCCAAGACCGCAAGCAATTTTGACTTATGCGAAAATAGTTATAAATTTTCTCTTTTTTTGATTATTTTTCCCAATAATGTTTAATTTAAAAATTTTAACGACTTTTTCATTTTTAAAAAGTTTTAACACCAAAAATCATAGCGTTATGGAGATTTCAACAAATTTGTAAAATTAAATAAACTAAATAAATTACTTTCTTCAGTAATGTCAGAAATGCTTGTCGTTCCAAATTAAAACAAAAGACTAGAATTCTACTTTTTTAATAATGAATCGTTATCACCAGGAATTGGTGTGAATGTGAGCAAGGCTTTTGTTTTGTGAACTACTTTTGAATTACTTGCGTGATCTTTTGCCCCTCGTTGTTTCAATGTTAATAGGAAGCGATGAAGAAACGCATCGCATTCCTACCCACATTGAAACACAGGCTTTCATTTCTGTCTTAACATTATTCTTCTTGGAATTTCCAACTTGTCGAAATTCCAAAAATTAATTAAGAATATATCCCAACGGCGATCAAAATAAGATAAAAAAGTTTTTAAATTGGTAAGACGATTTTACTGATACTATTTAATTCTTTCTTTAATGTTAAAACTTTTAAATCTTTATCATCTTCAGATCATATTTTAATTTATGAAGACTAAATCACCGTTAATTATGTTTGTTAATTTAGCTTATCGACCTTATCGGTGAATGTTATGTTCATTTAATTTCAGAATCACGGGCGTGCAAGGAGCTTAAACTTCGCTCATCCATGGAGAATTTTCCAAGTAAAATTTTCACCGTTGTACGGAAAATAGCTTGATTATAAAAGGTGATTAAGTCTAAGTATTAACAAGCAAGTCAATAAAATTCCGAATTTTGTCTGAAATCACTCTAGGCTTGAGACATTTCATTTCATGACACTAAATGACTTACACGAATTGAAACTAATTTTTATAGCAAAATAGCTGATCCCATACGAACTTCGTTCTGTGTTAACACACACAAGACTTCGTTTCGCTTTCAATTTTGAATATGTCATGAACAGTTTGAATGAATATCAATTTTCAGGCATTTTTCAAATGCAATTCCGAATTTTGATATTTTTATGAAATCGTTTGCACATCATTCAAAATTCTCGTGTACCAATTTTCATTTGAATCCGATGTATAATAACGTCAATATCGCGAAAATTGCTTACAGTTAATATGGACGACCCCTTTGACAGGCCTCTTATTCAAAATTTTATACCGGCAATCGATTGCCTGTCCCTAAAAATATCCTAGCGCAAATTTTCTTCTCAACTCGATGAATAATTATGCCAATATCACAATATTGCTCGAGGAGGACCTTCGTACACTCGGGGTATTCGAGCGACGAGTGTTAAGAACCATCTTTGGCGGCGTACAGGAGAACGGAGTGTGGAGGCGAAGGATGAACCACGAGCTCGCGCGACTCTACGGCGAACCCAGTATCCAGAAGGTGGTGAAAGCTGGCCGGATACGCTGGGCGGGACATGTTGCGAGAATGCCGGACGACTGTCCTGCAAAACAGGTGTTCGCTACGAATCCGGTAGGCACAAGACGAGCGGGGGCGCAACGAGCGAGGTGGTTAGACCAAGTGGAGCGTGATCTGGCGAACGTGGGGTGCCCGAGAAATTGGAGAACGGTTGCCATGGACCGAGTGAATTTTAGGAATTATGTTCGTCAAGTTATGTCGTGAGACGGAATACTATGTAAATAAAAATAAATAAATCACAAAATTATTGAAAAATTACTATGGACGACCCTTTCACTGAATTCGATACCTGGAATCGATTGCTTGTCATTTGAGCTCTCGTGAACCAATTTTCATCTGAATCCAAAGTATAATAACGTCAGTATCACAAAAATAGCGAACAAAGAATATGGACGATCCCTTTGGCTGGCCCCCTACACAAAATTTGATACCGGCAATCGATTGCATGTCCCTAAAACCATCCGAGCGCAAATTTTTATCTCAATCCGATGCACACTAACGTCAAAATCAAAAAAATATTGAAAAGGTAATATGGACGACCCCTTTGGTTGACCCTTTATACAAAATTTGACATCTGAAATCGATTGCTCGTCTTTCAAAACACTCATCCCAAGTAACAATTTTAGCTTTATTATGGTCAGCAAAATATCGTTTGGACTATCGCATTAATCTTCATAAAAAGCTAAAGCGCTTTCTAAAACATCACCTGGACTCTAATAAAGCCAAAATCAGGCTATTTGGCCCTACCCTAGAAACGTCATGAAGACATATAATTGTTGATCATCAATGTTGGTTACCAAAGCTTTTAAAAAGCTATTATTAAACATGTTAGAATTTTTTGTTTTTTTTGGTTCTGTCAGTTCTTGGAGTTTTTTTTTTATTTTTTCCAGCAACCATAATTGTTGATGAATGATGATTGCATTATTCAGATATGATCTGGTAAAATTAATAGCTAAAAAACCAATGTTTTAACCATATATTGAGCGTCTTTTCTACTGCCAGTCAAGATTTTAGGTAAAATGTACATGAAATAGTATCTTAAAATAAATGCGCCTCGTCAAATCTAATGGTCAATCATGATGGAATTGATGGGAAAAAGGCCTGAAAAATATTTTTCAATGCTTGCATTGTGAATCCATCAACATGGCGTCATTTTGTGCCCTTCGATTTTGCAACCAACATGGCGTGAGCCAATTCATAGTTTTATTATGGTTTAATGATGACCCCAAAATAAGCTACGATTTGACGTTTCTCTCGCAAGCCAACCAATTACACGCTAAGGTTGAGTTCCTCATTTCTGAGTTGTTAATCATTAGTGCAGTAAATGAGGACAGACTTTCTGAATGAAAAGGGATTGGTTTTTTGAATGACCCGTGGAATAAATCATGAGTTGAAGTCAAATTTCGTTCTCTGACGCCATCTTGAAATCCAAGATGGCGGCTTCCGCTGAACTTTAAAATGGTGTAAATGACTTGAAATCGCATGAAACCCCAACAAAATGGGTATCGGGTGAAAGGGCTAAACAAGTAGAAGTTGAATTTCGCTATCAGACGCCATTTTGAAATCCAAGATGGCGGCATCCGCTCAACTTTTAAAGCTTAATGCTGACAAAAAGTCACATTATCCACCACTATACGGGTATTGGGTGAAAGGGCTAAACTAGAAGTCAATTTTTTTCTTTCCGACGCCATCTTGAAATCCAAGATTTCAGCTTCCACTGAATTTAAAATACTATTAATCAATGAAAATCGCTTGAACACAACTTTTTTCTCGTAATACTACATTAAAACTACTATTTTAAGAAAATTTAGATCATTTTAAATCACTTTTATTATTTTTTCATTATGTTTCTAATGCATTTAGCACTTTTTTTGTTTTGTTTATAGTTTTTTTTTTTGCCATTTATGTAATTCTATTATTCCTATCATGCTATTATGTTTAAATTGTATTGGTCTTATTCTAGCGAAAACTATAAGGTTATGTTGTTTCTGTTATCCGTCTGATTTAGGCACATGTGCCAAATTCGATGTTGCCAAAATCGAATGTTGCAAAAAACGAACGGGGTCTGTATTGTGGTGGTTTTTGTGGGATTTTCAGTCACTTACAGATTTTCAGAGAAACGCGAAAAGAGATATTTGACTTCTATCATTTAGCCTTAGCACCCAATACAGTATATTTGGGAGTTTCATGCTATTTTCATTCATTTACAGTATTTTTAAGTTCAGCTGAAGCCACCATCTTGAATTTCAAGATAGCGTCAGAATGCAAAAATGCTAACTTGCTAACTTTTTATAGCTTGTCCCAATTGACAAACACCCATATTTTGGAGGTTTCATGCGATATTCAATGATTTAGATAATTTTTAAAGTTTATAGAAAGCTGTCATCTTGGATTTCAAGATGGCGTAAGATAGCAATATTCAACTTCTACTCGTTAAGCCCTTCCACCCACTACAACCTGGGTTTCATGTCATTTTAAGTCATTCACTACATTTTAAAGTTTAGCGGAAGCCGCCATCTTGGATTTCAAGATGGCGTCAGATAGCGAAATTCAACTTCTACCGGTTGATCTCTTTCAACTTATACTTCATAATATGGGTTTTATGCGATTTCCAGTCATTTACAGTATTTTCAAGTTGAGTGGTAGCCGCCATCTTGGATTTTAGATGGCGACGGGCAACGAAATTTGACTTCTACTCGTTTATTACTTTCACCTAATAACCATATTGTGAAGGTTTCACGATATTTTCAGTAATTTACAGCTTTGAAAATAAAAGCGGAAGCCGCCATCTTGAATTAATGATGGCGTTAAGCAACAATTTTTTTCCTACTATTTGGGCCCTTTGTACTTTTTTAATTTTAACTCAAAACCAACACGCATAACTTACCAAAAAAGTGTAAAAATGGGAGTTCCAATTCAAATATGTGCTATCTAATCTGAGCTTGTCCTGTTTGACATCTTGATCGAGAACTGTCACTAAGTTTTATGGCGGTTTAATAATCATGCACTGAGTGCTATTGTAGAATATGCAAAAGAAAGCTTGGAGCAAACTTCTGGGTTTGTGTTTTATTGTAGTTTAAAAAGAGCATTCATAACTCTTTCAAAATAACTAAAACAGCATGTTTAATAAAAGTTTTATTAGCGTTTTCAAAACCATCAGAAACCATATGGTCGAAAAAAAATTATAAGCATTCTGCATGACCATCATAAAACCACCATAAAACGAGCTGCACAAAAAAATGCCATAATTAAACCATAATAAAACTTCCTAATGCTAGTTGGCATAATCTGTGCTACTTGGGATGTGTAATTTTTCAAACAATCCGACGAAAAGTAACGTCAATATCTCTTGACCGGACATTGTCCAACAAAACAACATCTCAAACGGATAAACATTATTCAAAACGACGACTGTCGGTTCTGCGGGTTCGAAAAAGAAACTGCAGAACATCTTCTATGCAACTGCTGCGCCCTCCTTAATAGGAGAGAGCGTGCTCTTGGGGCAAAGTTAATAAGCGCACAAGACATATGGTGGCATATCAGCCCTAAGAAGGTTATATCATACATCTTTGATATCATACCCGATTGGGATAAAATGCTTAGTCAGCAATCAACTGTAACTTTAACCCACACAGCAAAAAAAGTTTGTGATATTACATCGAAAACGTGCACATAACCTGAGTCGCAAATGGTATCTAATATTACATCATTTTGATGTACAAGAAAATTGAACGAGTAAATCTAGTAGACAAATTCGAGCTCGAAAATTATGTACCGACAACTTTTGATGAAATCGTTAGCCATTTTCAATCTACATTGTCGTTTTGAATTTCTATTTTTCGATGATAACTGATCATTTATTTAGATGTGACTTAGAATTAAAATTAAAGATTCTCCTACGTGTGAATATTAGGATTAGGTAATGAAATCAGGTTAAAATTGCAATTTATTTTCGAAAAAATTATTCAGAGGCTTGATGTATACTTATTTTTTTTATCTTTTGGTAAATTAAATTTATTATATTTCACTATATTATTAATTATTAACATTTTCTGATCAAGATTGTCCTAAGCGGGGAAAAAGTCTTCCCTTTTCTGGTTATCCGAATACGGATCCGAACTCCTTTTTAAGCAAACCGACTAAAATTTTAAGAAGGAATGCATTCACAACAACCAAATCCAGACAATCTCGCGGTGCAGAAACTGCTCAATTTACAGATTTAAAGCTTCAGGAACTGAATTCCCGGATACCAGCATCTCGATGGAACGTTAACGCGGTATCCCTCGTCAATATTTCTACGCGTAACAGAATTCTAGTCGATGAAACTTCGTGTTTATAAATGGATGTCCCTTGGGTGACCATGCCACTCCGTGGTTTCATACCGAAACACTTCAATTCTGTAAAAATTTAATCAATAATTTCACAGGGTGGAAAAGAAATAAAAAATACACACCTTCACATCCAGTTGTTTAAAGGCTCCGGATCTTTTACTTTGGCTGATGCATTAGACCTCAATTTCCTTAAAAACGACAAAAAGTGGAAAAAAGTTAGGATCTATGATCTTGCTATGATTTTTTAGGAAAATTGATATGACTTACCGGCAGGAAAAATCCCTCTGAGCTCTGCAATCTTCTTCAAACTTTTCGATATTGAAATTTGCTTAAACGTCAAATTAGACGAACTTGGCTACTTGATGTAATATTGCATATAAGGTTGTGATATTACACTACGTGACCTGTTCATGTCTTGTACAGAGTTTCGATGTAATATTAAATCAAAAATCTTCGGAAATACATTGATTGACTAACATCTTCATAAATTACATCGGGTATCGTTACATTTTTTTTTGCTGTGCATAGTGCAGGTGAGCCTGATAGCATACAGTAACGCGGGGTAATTACCACAATAGATCAACTACTGGTCGCAGTGGGCTCTCCCCTACAAGGAAAAAAAAAAAAAACGTCAATATCGCATGAACAATATTTGTCTTGTATGGACGACCCCCTTCAGAAGGATTCATCCGAAAATCTGAGACATTTTTCATCATTTCTGGCCCTAATGAGCATCCGTGCCAAATTTCAAACCACTAGCTCTTAAGACGGCTGAGTCTATAGAGGAAAAACAAACAAACAAACAAAGAAACATACAGAAATTGCTTTTTAAATATATAGATTTCAATTACACATTTTACACAGCAAGTGGGAGGCCATGTAACAGGTGTTTACTACTAACGATGGTCATCAGAAATAGTAAAACATAGGTAAATCAAAAATATAGTATCTTCTTCTTTATTATTAAAAATTTTTAATTAACAAAAAAAACCTTTCATTGCAAATATTATGCTGATATGAATTTTTTTTCGAAAAATCAATTTCGGTCTCAATTTTATTTTATGATTCTTGTTTTTTTGAATGCTCGATATCACATTCAAAAAGGTTTTGAAAAATTATACATGGGCAAAAATTAACATTCTTCCGGGGTGCAAACAATTGAAAGCTTATATTGATTACGTTGAGCCCAATGAAGAAAATCTAGTAAAATTTTTACAAAGTGCAAATTTAATATAAAAAATTTAGCTTTAAAAATTTAAATGTAACCAATTCCTCGATACATAGGGTTAATGATCAAGAAGCTTAAAATCATCTTTAAATTAATAAAAATAGAAAAGAATAGAATAGACCAATTCGAGTGTGCTGAATCTAAATATGCCATTTTTCTATCCGCTTTTGTTATCGACTTTACTCTTGAAAAAAAAATTAAAATCATTTTAGAAGATCCTGCCCTTTGTTGAAAAAAAAAATCAAACAAAAACATTTTAAAATAAAAGTTGTAAATCAATTATCTCTTTACTCAAGACTTTGTAATTTTTGAATTTTAAGTTTCGCTATTTTTTTTTTTGAAATTTTGAGTTCTGCGAAAAAAAGTTGTAGGAGTTATATATTTCTTTATTTTTCCCCATTGATCTAATTTTTAAAGCAGTTTTAAATCAAATTGGATTATAGATCATTTTTAAAGCATAAATTGATAAATCTAAGCATTTAACAGGTTTCGACAACTTGAATAATGGAAGTCAAGTTTAATCAATTGAAGTTAATTGAAAAAAAAAATCCTTCTTAAATGTTTAAAAACTTATCTTTCAATCGTCCTATCTTGTAAAAAATTTCAAATTGATTCACCGAATTTTTAGTGCAGTTTTTTTAATCGTTAAAGTCAAGCTAATTAAATTTTTAGAAATATTAAAAAAATAGTTGTCTTTGTGTTTCAATTTTGAATTTTGTTGCTCTCAAAACATAAGGCCTAATCTAAATCTATATATATAAAAAACAATTATCTGTATGTATGTATGTTTGTTTGTTTGTTTGTTTGTCCTCTATAGACTCAGCCGTCTTAAGAGCTAGAGGTCCGAAATTTGGCATGGATACTCATTAGGTCCAGGAAGGATAAAAAATGTTTTCAGATTTTTGGAAGACCCCTTCTGAAGGGAGTCGTCCATACAACACAAATATGGTTTTCGCGATATTGACGTTATTTTTTGTCAGATCGTGTTGAAAATTTGCACTTAAGTATTTTGAAAGACGAGAAATCGATTGCAGTTATCAAATTTAGGGTCAGGGGTCGGCCAAATGGGTCGTCCATATCAACTGATGAATGTTTTTGCGATATTGGCGTTATTGTACACCAGATTGTTATGAAAATTTGCACATGAGTGTTTTGAGAGACGAGCAATCGATTACAGTTATCAAATTTAGGGTCAGGGGTCGGCAAAGGGGGTCGTCCATATCAACTGATTAATGTTTTGCGATTTTGGCGTTATTCTACATTGGATTGAGATGAATCTCTTTTGCTCTCTCTTTTGCTTTCAGGTTTCAAATCTTGACTCAGGGGTCGGCAAAAGAGGTTATTATCTGTTCACTGTTTTTACGATATTCTCTTGATTGAGTATAGAATTGTAATGAAAATTGACACATGGGAGTTTAACAGAAAAGATAATTGATTTCAGGTGTCAAGTTTTGAATCGTGGTAAAAAAAAAGCCGTCCATGTCAGTTGCTCACTGTTTTCGCGATATTGTCGTGATCATGCATCGGATTGAGATGAAAATGTTCCGATGAGGGTTATAAACTATGAGCAATTGACTCCAGGTAGCATGTTCCGTGTCAAGAGTTGGCGAAAAGGGCGTCTATATTCACTGTTCACTGTTTTCAAGTTCCTGACGTTATTTTACACATAATTTGAAAAGAAAAAATGGCACAAGGGAGTTTTGAGGAACGTAAAGTTGGTTTCAATTATCGAATTTCGGGCCATGGGACAGAAAAAGAGGGTTTCATTGAAAGTTCAGTGTTTTGTGCAATAATTTTGTTGGAGGCAGTTAATTGATACCAATTTAAGTGTGAAGGTCAAGCAAAAGAGTCGTGCACATAAAGAAATAGTACATGTTTCTGCCATAATGTCTAGATTTTGCAACCGATCGAGAAAAAAACACTCTCACATAAATTTTAATAAAAAGCCGATCAACCGTTTAATTTCAATTTCAAGTAATAGTAATAGTAGCAAATTTAAACACTGTTGAATTTTTGCCCAAAATTGTGGAAAGAATGTTTCGAATTCATTTTCTAAACTCATTTTGACGTACCAATGATTTAAAGCGAAACGAAGTTCGTACGGGATCAGCTAGTTATTAATATAATTAAATAAATTCTACCTTGAAAGTGACCAAATCTTCTGAGCTTGAAATATTTATCTTTTAAAACCTGCGATTGAAAATTTATAAACTTTTCATCTATTTTTGATAGATAGAGATTTTTTTTATCAATTTCTTTTTGATCATTCGCGATATCTCATGTACTTTGTCAGTATTATTGAACATAATTTATTAGAAATATATATTCTTGTTATTTTGAACTTAAAAAATAAACTCTCTTTGCTTTTTATTCTGATATATGAATATTTTTTTTGATGAAAAATGTTTTATCTCTCACTTTAGTCACTGACGCTCTGAAGTAATATAAAATATATTCTTTTTGTATCTAAATAAATAAAATCCTTGACTACATTATCATCAATATATTTCAAATCGAGATCATTTTCATTTAAATTCGAAATATTATAGTGGAATTTTGCAATCAACTCTTCAATTGAAAATTAAGTTAAAAAATGGTAATTAAGATGAATATTATATAGCAATTATTATTATTTTCCCAACAAATTTAAACTATGAATAATTTATGATCTTATCTGACCTTTTTTTAAATTCAATTTTTTAAAACCTGTGTTTTGAAAATATTTATTCAAAATTCGAAAACAAGTCTGTTTACAATTTATTTTGAATCAAATTTGTAGTTCAGAATAAGGAACATCATTTTGAAAAAAATACATCAATGACTTACCGGAAATAGCATTGATTTGAAAATTTCAAAATGATTTTCTTTTTGAATTTTTTTATTTAATTTATCAGTAGAATTTCCCATTTTCAAGTTTGTGTGATAATCATGAGTAAGAAAATTGTGGGAGAAATCAATGTCTTTATATATTGTAATTTTTTGGTATTGTTATTATTTTCAGCTACATTTGAATTGGACGGGTCCTTCGCACGCGCCTGTTCAGAATTGAAGAAAATATAGGCGGATAGAAAGTTTGAGGAAATGTATAGATATTAAAAATGAGCGGAAGATTTGATTAAAAGTATTTAGTGGTTAATTTTTTTTTCATTGAATAAAAAATGTATAACAAAACTTAAATTGTTGAAAGTTTGGAAATGTATCTGATATTCAAGAACATTCAAAGTTTTAACCAGTAATCCTCCCAACATAATACATCGCGTTCACTTTGGAGGAATCGTTTCGCAATCAGTTCTTGGGATTTGAAAAATTTGTTCGGGTAACTCGATGCTTGCCGGCAATTAGTTTGAATAATTACCGCCTGAATTTTCGAATAATTAATTCGTACAATTAAAAGGCAAAACGGTTTCTCTGCGAACGGCCAACGACTTCCCATGGGGGCAATCCCGGGTGATGAATCATCGAAAAAAGGTGGAAAAAACCACACAACACGGATGGGTACATATTACCCGACTAGGCAATTGTCAGCTGTCAAGCGGTTGGATTATAATAAAGCGCGCAGATAAAAACAAAATTACTTCCCAGCACCCGAAGAGAAATCTACTTCTGTTGGGGGAAAAGCGAGCTGATCCTCCTCTTGACTGGCAACCTGGCTACCTGACTAGTAGGTAATTAGTTTCCAGAAGAGTGGCCAGCAGAGTCATTCAACCAATTTGCGCTTTGTTTGGACAAAGAGCATCACGCAGATTGTTTTTTAGGCGCGAAGCATTGACCACCGTAAGGCTTTTCCATACCGACATAAAACAGCATTTTTATACATATAAAAATAAACTTAACGTGGCAAACAGCTCGTTTTTTTTGTTTCTGATACGGATGAATCGAAGGACTGTGATGCATGCGAAAGGCCCTGTTCGAGAGCGAGCCCAACCAAGTGGGACAAACTAAACGACGAAATAACCACTGCAAAACATCAGTTAATCATTCTCATTAACTAGATAGAAACCATCAGACGAAAACGCGGCAATCCAACTTAAGACGATCAACAGCAACCGTCATTCCAAGACGGGTCATCATATGGGAGAGAAAGAAAAAACAAAGCTTCTGAAAATTACACCTTCATCATCATTAGTACAAGCACCCACAAATGTGGCAGGGTGAGATAAAAACTAGAATAAGGGAGGGCATAATATCGTCGTTTTTTTGTAATATTTAAGATAATCACTTTATATCGGTATTCCTTTTACGATTGAGATTATTTTATTGGTTGATTTATCACACAAGCTAACCGTATTTTGACAAATGATTTCACTGAAATTTGGATTCAGATTTATCTCTTACCTCACCACCAGATAAGTCTATCACGTTGTTTTTCACATTGAATAAAAAGCTTAAAGTAACTTAATTCATTACAATTACCTATTTATTTTTACAATTGATCTTGTTTTACATTTTAAATGTTTCAGTAAACACAAATTTCATGAACAGCGAATCCTCGGAACATTTTTTTGAAGCTTACTATAATTCCATGTTTGACCCATTCCAAAGGGCTGTGACTAAATTTTCTTAGAATTATTAACGTACATCTTGTATTAAATTAACGTCCGAATGCGTACAAAACGAAGGATTATATCTATATATCAGGGCCGTAGGGGAGATAAGGGCATAACAAGTAACCAGGCCAGGGCATAATAAGCACTCCTTTTGCCTACAAAAGTACGTATTTTCTTAAACAAATTATCATGAGTATTTGTTTTGTATTACCTATAGTCTTAATTAATTTTTCATCAAAAATGAAAACCTTTTTATCTTTACAGAAACATTAAATAATAACCAGCTAGGTTCTCAAGTGACAAAAATATTATAATTTTTGAACACCACCAAATAAGCTTTTATGACCCTTAAATCATCTTGATCTGAAATGTACGCACTGCAACGTGATTTACACATTGTTTCTCAATTTTCACCATCATGAAATTTTTGATTTTTCACTTTAATCAATTTTAAAACGCGTTTTTACTTAAATTTGTTGACCTGGGGCTAACAGAGCACTTTTAATCAGGGTAAGTTGAGCGTTTTATGCCTACAATAGAGCTACAACTTGTTTTGTAGCGCCGTTGTGGTCTAGCGGATAGGCTGGCGCGAGTCTGGTATTGGTACGCCAGGCGTACTGGGTTCGATTCCCGGTATCGGAAAGAAAAACTTTTGGGTTCGATTCCCTTAAGTTGCCGACAGGTAAGATGTGTTTCATTATATAACTGACTATATAATAGGAATGTTCAATCAGTTGCAAGCTGGTCAGGTATATACACGGATGCCGGAATACCTGTAAGTAAACTAGCCCACCTGATTGATTCGTTCTTCCAGAATATACCTACATTAACACAATACATTCATCCATAACAGTTCATACGAAGCCATGGGTTCCGGGTATGATGGCGCGCTGCATTGGAGATTTGTCGAACATACTATTACTAAAGATTACGATTACTAAAGAATGCATGTGAGCACATACTTTGGCAGAAACTGCGGTGAATCCGTGCACCCATGGTGGATTACCAACATACAACATACAATAGAGCTACAGCTTGTTTTGTTTCATCTGACGATTTGGCCTATTGGTTAGATGTCAGAGAGGTAACCAGTAGACTCGAGTTCGATTCCTGTTCAAGGGGATTTTTTTCACATACCATTTATGATTGATTTTTTGGATTGTTACATTATACGGCTAGCAGCATAACAAAACACCAGAAACATAATGTAAGAGCATGTGTTAATTGTTTGAATTCTACAAATAGACCTGGATTAATTTGTTATTGCTTTGTTAGATGAATCAACGCCTCACCGTTTAGTGCAAAATGCATCTAACCAATAGGCCAAATCGTCAGTTGAAACAAGTCAAGCTGCAGCTCTATTATTCAGTTGATTTCATCGAGTCGAATTCGCTTCTAGATTCCCCGGCAGAAAACGCACATCATGCCTTGATTAATGGTGCTTATACTGCCCCAAGGGGGTATTTATTATGCCCCTACAGTGATTGGTTTTCAGCTTTTGGCAGAAAATTTTAAAATGCATTTTTTAACGTTTTTATCTACTTTTTCAAGTTTCATCCAATTAGGCAATAAACTATTTGAGTGTCTGAACACGAAACAATGATGTTATTCACATCTTATAGCTGTTCTCTATGGTTTAATAAGCGTTTTCCTTAAGGTGGCCATTATGCCCTTATCTCCCATATATATCACCGCCTCACGGGGTTTGGTGACGGATTGCTATTTTTAGAATGATTTTGCTCAATCGATGTACATATGAACAAAAAATTGCTTTATTATTATTTGATACACGATTAGATCATAGATTACGTAGTTTAAGATAAATAACAACGCATGGCGAAGCCATTGGAGTAGGGGAGAGTGAGGTAACGTGAGCCACTTCTCAGCTTTGTGTTGAGATAAAAATCTCAATCCAACTGTCATTGTCGTCGCTTTGCGTAAGCATGTTTTTCAATATGTTGTTGGCTTATGTACGTATCATATGCTTCTTTATTAAACACATAATAATGCAAGCATTAAAAAGGAACTTTTGATGAATCATCAATAAGTCACACAAACGCAACCAATTTGCAAATCATTGCTTGTGGTGAATCGTGGGCTACATTTTGTGAGGTATCTTGGGCCACCTATATTTTGGTGTTTTTATAAACATTCAGAACTTGAAAATCGTTATTACTATCTGTACAGTTTTCTCATGCCAAATGGAGGGTTATGAAAAATGTTTTGTCCATCCTAATTTGGATTTGGTGGCCCACGTTTCACTACAGTTTAAAAAAAAAAATACTATTTTCAAAACATATAGAACTCGGGAAATTAATCATTTTGAAAAATAAAAAAAAGCGAAATGACCTTAAAAAAGTAGGTAGCTTTTCCGTTATTTTTTTTTATCTTTTATAATGAAGAAGTTATGAAGCAAAGAAAAAAAAGGCCCATGGTACCCCACTTTCCCCTACTAATTGAAATGTATTAATTCAATGTATCTATTTGTAAAAAATAAATAAATCTAAATCTAAACCTACATTAGTTTTTTTTCGTATATTATCGCGACTTTTTGAAATACAACGATATCTATCTTTAAAACGATAACCAAATGTGAAATAACGAAGCCTTAAGCAACAATATTGGAAAATTATTCTCTTCGGTGTTTGAAATCTTCGAATTTGCTGAAAACAGGCATTTGCGAAGGACTCGTCTATGAGACCCCAACCGTAGGTTTTCGAAATTCAAATTCCGCTATAAATTTTATGTCAATATTTTCGGAACACCAGAAATCGAATGCGAATTATAATTCATAAATATTATAAGAATTTGAAGCATCGGACATGATTGTCAGTCTCCAAAATACAACATTCGATTTAAAAAGAAATTAAATCCGAATATTGAAATGAATTTTCAGATAAGGGAGGAAATTAACCAAGCTTAAAATTGTGTAGCATAAAGTTGCCAGAATTTTTCCAGCACGTATCTGAGCAATTTTATTTAAAAGCTATTTAAACTGAGCTATTTTATTTGAAAACCTGCATAGCAAAAAAAAAATGTAACGATGGACGATGTTATTTCTGGAGATGATGAAGTAAAGGGTGATACGGTCAAAATTTGGTCAATATCAACTTGACATATTTCTTTCAATTTTGTGTGTATGTGTGTATGTGTAGAATGTTGCTCCTATATTGATTTTGGAATTCACTCTTCAGTTGTCAAAATGCCGTCCAAGGAAGAAGAGCAGCGTATCAAAATTTTGCTCGCGCATCGCGAAAATCCGAGCTACTCGCACGCAAAGCTTGCAAAAAACGCTAAAAGTTGCCAAACCAATCGTTACAAATGTAATTTAAGTGTTTGGGGAACGTTTGTCGACAGCCAGGAAGTCTGGATCGGGGGGAAATCGAAAACCGGAAGCCGCTGAGACGACAAAGAGAGTTGCCGGTACATAGTTTCAAGTGAAACCCTAACCTCTCTCTCCGAGATGCCGCAAATAAGCTGGGTGTATCGTCTACAACCGTGCATCGAGCCAAAAACAACGAGCCGGACTATCGACTTACCAGAAGGTATTGCCACCAATTCGCGATGATAAACAAAATTCGACGGCAAAGCGCAAACCCGGAGGCTGTACACAACGATGCTGACGAAGTTTGACTGCGTGGTAATGGACGACGAAACCTACGTCAAAGCCGACTACAAGCAGCTTCCGGGGCAGGAGTTTTATACGGCAAAAGGAAGGAGAAAAGTAGCAGATATTTTCAAGCACCTGAAACTGTCAAAGTTCGTAAAGAAATATCTGGTTTGGCAAGCCATCTATACCTGTGGCTTGAAAAGCAGCATTTTCATAGCTCTCGGGACAGTCAACCAAGAAATTTACGTGAAAGAGTTTTTGAATAAACGTCTGCTGCCTTTCCTGAAGAAACACGGTTGATCCGTACTGTTTTGGCCGGATTTGGCATCTTGCCATTACGGTAAAAAGGCCATGATGTGGTACGCCGCCAACAACGTGCAGGTGGTTCCCAAGGACAAGAACTCTCCCAACACGCCAGAGCTCCGCCCAATTGAGAAATACTGGGCTATTGTCAAGCGGAACCTAAAAAAGACCAAAAAAACTGCTCAGGACGAGCAGCAGTTCAAAGCAAACTGGCTTTCTGCGTCGAATAAGGTGGACAAGATGGCTATACAAAATCTGATGGCAGGGGTTAAGCGTAAGGCCCGGTAATTCGGATTTGGAAAAGCGGAAGCCTAACTCAATATTTTTTCTGAATTTTATACTAATAAAACTTGAAAAAGAAATTTCATTTGATTTTTTAAATAAACGATTTCATCGATTTACACGCGTTTTCCCTTGACCAAATTTTGACCGTATCACCCTTTATTAGGGATTTCTTTTGCAAAAGAACATCTAAGAGCAAGTTCACTGGTGTTGGGAAAAATTGGTAGAAATTTTGACACTTACAGCACATTTTGAAAATTTGGTCATGTAAAAACATTTTCAAGATCTGTGGCCTTCTAGTTTTTTTTTACAACACGTGTTGTATTTTAGCATGCTGTGATGCAAAAATAGCAATATTTCTATCACATGCGGCTAAAATAGAAACAGTGTTGTAAAAAAATACAACGCCCCAAGAACTTGAAAACATTTTTGCATGGTAAAATTTAAAAAATATCAAAATTTTTTACCACTTTTTCCCAACACCAGTGAACTTGCTCTAAACGATGTAAATATACAATGCAAACACGTCTTGTGGTGTAATATCTTTTATATGATATTGCATCAAGTAGTCAATGTTTTCCTCAATTGACGTTCAAATTGTACTCATTTAAAAAAGTTAGAAACAGATTACGGACCTCAGCTGTGTTTGTCTGGCTTGTTAGCACTACTAAAATTTAAATAAAATTCAAGCAAACCTATAGCTTTGAAAAGAATTTCATTATTTTTCATTTTAAGGAAATTCTGTCCATTTGCATCAGCGGTACCAAAAATATTAAATGATTTCGAACAGCCGTATACATCAAGACGATGTTATATGAAGTAACATTCGCGACTTTAAATCCGGGAGATATCCGGACAAATTTGGACAAAACCTAGGAATAACTCATTAAATATCAAGAAAAATTCCTTAAAAAAATCATCAAAATTCATCAGTACATTTAGAATTATTTTCATGAAACTTGTTTAAAAAATTTCGTTTTGTTCGCATAGATCAACACAACAGATTTACATCACAATTTGTTTTTTAAAAGTTTGATTTGAGATAAGAATTTTTCAAGAATGTCGATGAAAAAAACTTTATATATCCGAATGACAGTTAAAGATTTATTCTGTTAAAATATAAACATTTCAGTGACATCCCAAGCAACCAAAAGTTTGGATAACATTCTTTTATCAGGTTTGATCAGCTTAATCGAGTATGCTAATTCAACTTCTTTTCAGCTCAATTTTTAAGTAGTTAAATGAACTTTAAAGTTGACAAAAGTTCGCATAAATCGCCAAACAACTTCTAACCAGCTTCAAAATCCACTTTATGAGCAGCACAAAAAATCAAAAAGTACTCTTTCGCTCCTTCAATTGTCTACTCAAGTTCGTTAATTTGATTCATTATTAATCAACCATATTTGTTACAAACTCACATTACATTTAAAAACATGTTCTTACCAAGCCTCCAACCCGAGCTTACCGCTTGAAAGTCGAGATCCATACTTGCTGCTCTATATGAACATCATGAGTAGGCAACGATTTTACTCGATGTGATGATTTTCTTTAAAACGACTTTAAGGTTCTTTATTTCTACTTAATTTCCACTTTCAAGTTGTAAAAAAGTTCTTCCGGAACTAAATGTGTACTTCACATTGTTTTTTCCCAAGTAACGATGTGTTTATTTATGCAAACAAGTGTTGAAGTTCGAAAAAAGTAGATTTTAGTCTTCAAATCTACTTCAAAGTTTCTATATTGCGAAGTTGATTTAGAAACACCCGTTGGAACTAATTCAAAACTTTCAAGCTTACAAAATAGTACAACAGAGATTTTTTACGAACTATTGAGCTGTACAAAAAGACTTGCAACCCTTTGATAGCTACTTGATTTTGAAAAAATGAAAAGTACGTAACAAGTAGATTGTTTTTTTTCATCCAAACTTAAAAGTTCCCAAAAAGTAGAAACAGAAACCATAATAGTACTTTAAAGCTTTTTTTGAGAATTTGCTGAACTTGATAAAGAATGAAGTTCCATGGACCTCGGAAAAGCATTTTGAACAGCAAAAAAGTTCCACAGAACTTTTGTACAGCTATATATGAACTTATTAGTTCGTTACTTAAGTGATATTCGAACTTTTGGTTGCTTGGGATTATTAAATTATTTAATGTTCATGTGCTATACGAACCATAAAAATATCACGAACAAAGGAGTTTAGCGTTTTTGAATGAATATGAATATTGAAATGGTTTCTGAATGATTTCAGATATTTATTAAAAAGAGTGATGAAATCGAAACAACAATCGTGATAAAATCGATCGTGAATTTCATTTCTCCATTTTCAATTGTTTACATTTTTTCATTTTCAATTGTATTAAATCACAATTGGAAATTTAAATTTTCGATCAGGAAAACAAACAAAGCACAAAGATGACGATTGAATTAAATTTGGCAAAAAACGAAAACATGTATTTTTTTTTTTCAAGAGTAACCATAGCCTGAAATATTTTTTTCTTAAATTCAAACTCTTTCAGTCATCAAACTAAACGCTATAAAAGTTCGATTTTGATTGTAGTTCAAAACAATAACTTTATATATTTAATATACAACATGTTCAATTCATCATCACTTAAGAAGTACAGGTTGGGGAATGGGTGATTCCTTGAATGATCCTATTCAGAGCTGAGATAACAAAATATAATAAATTTAAAATGTTGATGTTAATATCGAATGCACAAAACAAATAGTTTTCAAGTTAAAACTGACCAATAAATTGAAACTTTAAAGTTGCTACTTCGAAACATTTTCGCAATAATTCATAGTTAAATTTAAAAAAATGGATCCACTAAAAAAAATGTTTTAAATAAACAAAATAAGCTAAACGTTTATAATTTTTAAGCGTATTGAAAGTTAAAAATTTCATGATTTTAATATTTTGCAGCCGTCATTTAAATTGTTTGGTCCTGGAAAGCACAAATGCAAGACACTTTGTTTTTCTTGTTAAAAAATAAGGTTTATAGGCTGCCAAGAAGAGTATGTATTCAGAACAAAAAAGTTCAGAGTTGAAAATTTTTTTTTAATATTTAAAAAAATATATTTAATCAATTACAAAATTCGGTCAATTTATTTGAAAATAGTATTTGGTGAATTTATTTCATAATTAAAAAGAATGATGATTCATTTTATCGGCCTTGTCGGTTAAAATTATGTGTTTAAAAGGGTGTCCACGATGAAATTGCCACACACAAAACTGGTTCGCAAAATTCGAGTTTTCATTCGATTGCCATCAAATTTTCAGGGATTGAAAAATAACTATTGAACTTCATTTTATAATTTTACTCGTATTTTATTTACATTCACCTTGGCCTTAATCTTGGCCATAAGATTCTGCAAAACATGTGAATCAACCATTTTTTGCATTTTAACCCATACATTCCTAGCCACATTCCGAACAAAGGCGTTCGGGTTTCGGTTGAAGGCTCCAACTACGCGGTTGTAATTTTTGGTGTTGTACGGAATACTTTTTCCTTCACTTCTGAGCTTCTGATGCGGTGCGGTGGTAAATCGTTCCTCGAACCGCTTTATCACTCGCGACACCGTGGAATTCGCGATTCCTAACGTTTTAGCAATGGAACGATGCGAGAGATCCTTGTTCTCGTGATGAATGCGCAAAATTTTATCACGCGTGAGCTGTTTTTTCGATTTCATTTCCGCGAGTTTTGATCTCGGTACTTCTAAACTTGCAGGATGTAAACTATGAACTAAATCCAACCAAATTTTCTTTAAATTCGACCAAACGGTTTAAAAGTAAGAACAATTTCATAGTGTGGCAATTTAATCGTGGACACCCTTTAGTCAGACCATTTCAAGATTATGAAAATGAAAATTTGTTTCATGAGGGACAAATGAATGATATGTGGTGAAAATGCTTCTAATCAATTGCTACCCGCTCATTTTTCATATGAATTCATTTTTTTTTTTAACTTTCTAACTGCCTATAACTTGCATAATCTTATAATATTGTTATTGAAGAACATTACTAAAATATTACTTGAAGATGAAAAAGATTATTTTTAAACATTCTTGAAAGAGATTTTTTTTCAATAAAAACGACCAACCAAAACAAAACAAAATGGATTTATTTGATTTAACAAATTTGTTGAAATTTGCAAAACGATTCGAAGCCCGCATAGTCAAAAAGGTTGGTATAAGTGACAAAATGGTCGATTTTGATCTAACAATGTCAAAAGATTTTTCATATTTAATTAAATTTTGTGATTTTTTCGGACTCATAGAATTTATTTTCATACTTTTACATTCTAAATAAAAATACAAATTCCCGAAAAATACATGAAAAAAGGCCACACCAAATTATTTAAAAGCGTGTTTTCTCGATACAGGCTTTTATGCACCTACAATGTTTGGATCCAAGGCCTAATTTGATTTTTTGATTTAAAAAGTATTCAAAATTAAATTTAAAACCCTTTTATTTAAAATAGGTAATTGGAAAAAGTCAACGAATAAAAAATTCTATAACTTATTTTGCAGCAGTCAAAATAACCTAACGGTTTAGGGGAAGTTGTCAAAAAACTGCCAAATTTTCTTAAATATTTTTAATAAAACTTCGGAATTTTAAAGACAATAAAATAAATCAAAAATAGCTCTTAAATTCTTTGCACCTATGAAAAAAGTGAATTTCGTGGCCTTGTGTAATTTATCGAAAACCTTTTGTAAAGAGAAGTTGAACATTTCGAAAAACAAGACACTCAAATTAAAATTGAAGCTTAAATTGGTTTCTTGAAGAATATTTCGCAATTATTCATTTCGGAGGTATTTTACTTGTAACTTGTTAGCGTTCTCCAGACTGCAAATGTTGATTGATTTTGTATGTATGTAGATAATCTACCACACATTTTTTTTCTTTCAATTTATGCTGCCCACTTGCGGTTCCGGGGTGCCAAAATTACATAAATAATGATATAGACTCTCCTTAAGCACATTCAACATTATTTCTGCAGTTAATAAAAAAAAGGTAGTATTAATCAATAAAAATATCTCTCGATTGTTGATTATAAGAAAAGAAAAAATATTTCAAAGGGAAAAAATTAGAACTAAACAACATTATGTTTACCAGCATTCAATCTTATGAGATCATTTATTGTTTGACTCTCTTGAAAAAAAAAAAACAATGCTTTGATCGACCCAATTTGCTAGCATGAAAACTTAATTTCTTGAAATAAAAACAACCACATAACAAGCGTATAATGTAAGCCATTTTCATAAATTGCCTAATTGTTCCCTCCCATTACAGTCCCGCGCCACGATGGGCATTACGTGGTTTGGTTTTTGTATCGGAAAAGCGGTGACCAACATAAACATAAACGCCGCTCACGGAATCTCAAAGCTGGTCGACGAGCGGGGGAAGAATTGCCCTTTAGTCAATATTGCCTTTCCTGAACACTGCCTGTCACGGTCGCCATCTGAAGGAGTTGGTACGGGGAACGCGAAAGATTTACTGGTCAAACGATTCCAATCGATGTTCAAACCAATCTTCTCCCCATTCCCTCACTTTGGTTCCACTAATCCCACTTTACCGGCCAGCCTGTGCCGATCTTTCGCCAAAGGGAAGAATAAACATCGAAATCAATTCACAACCTCAAAGATTCAATCAATTTTACAGTATTTACACTCTGCCCTTCTGCGCGATATGTTGTGATTGGCGGTGGCATGGCAGAGGCCTGACGACTATGTGGGGACAACATTAGTTCAAACATCACGATAAGCGCATAAAGCAATGTTTGGAAGCCTATCGGAATCGAGGTATAGGAGTTAGGATCGTTGCTGCTGGAGTGGAGCCACTTTATAGCTTATTCGGCTGCCTGACCGAGTCGGATCGGGTTGGGGCAAAACCTTTCGCCGAGTACCAAGTGGTCATTAGAGGGAAGCATTGTTGAAAAAACGCCGTAATCGGACGATCTAAATACGATAAACTCGCCGATTAATAGGCCGAGGGGATCGGATCGGAAGGAAAGTCGGTAAGTGTGTTTGACTTTCTTAGCCCGCTAAATGGCTTCGGCGAACGGGGGCAATCGAAAGGCCAAATAGAAAGGGGGCGCACGAGCGATGCCGACGACGAAGACGACCACGACCACGAGAATGACAAGCCAAAGTTGTTTTGCACGAGCTGTTGGATCCGCCAAGAAATTGTCACCATTTCAAAGGTCGAAGAATAGCGGACCTTGTGTTTGGGTGTGTTTTCTGGAAAAGAGAACAGTCGCACATTGCAACAAAAAAATAAAAAAAAAAATAAACAGTTTTGCATCGCTTTATACCATACCAAAACTTAAATTTTGTTGGTTGACAATGAACAAAAGTACTCATTTCGTAATAGTAATAGATACTTCATTCATCTATATTTCAAGTCCTAGTGGTCTGAAATTGCTTTTTTTTTAATAATCCATATGCTGACAAAATTTAACCTAGTATTTTAGGTGAGGGTAACTATGAACAGAACGAAAAATTAAAACGAATTTGTTTACAAAAAAAAATTAGAAAAAATCGGCAACCAGCATTTGCAAAGCAGCGGAATATTTGGCTTGATAAACGAATTGAATTTAAATGTGTCAGAAATTTTATAATTTTAAATGAAATCGTTCCTAATTAAATCTACTTCTAGTCAATCAACAAAATTTCAACAAAATTACAAGTTTCACACAGATTCGATTAACTCTTCTGTTTCTCAGAATTCAAGACGTTTTAATTAACTTTTTACCTAAAAAATTATAGAAAATGTAATTTTCGCAGGAAAGTTGATTTTTTCAATTTATCTTGGATTAAAATCCAGATGTAGGACTTTTAAAATGAAAATTGTTAGAAAACGCATTGGTGATGAAATCTTATAAATTCCAGGGATGTTTATTAAATCAGATTGATTATAAATTCACAAATACTGAAAAATTTCCTAGAAAGACCTGATTAATCGATATTTGAGTTTGTTGGCTTTCAAGGCCTGAAATCAAAATTTTTAATTTAACTTAATTTTTATAATTTATTTGAAATGATTTTCAACTGGGTCGCAAATTTATTTTTTATTAATTTTATATTTGTATGTAAAATGTTAAAAAAAAAAGTCAAATTGAACGTTTCAATGTCGATATAAGAATGATGATAATTGAAACAAATTTGAAGATTTAATAAATGGTAGCTGAGTTTTGCCGGCCTTGCTCGATCGAGTTCACATAAAACATAAATCGGAAGGAATAGTTTCTTTTTTTAAGCTTGTGAATCACGATTACCGTCAACTGGGGCAACATGCAACACTTTTCAACTTCAATGGCTTCTAAAATCTTAAGGCTTACATATAATCATACCCCTTGTACATCAAAAGTTTTAAGGTTGATGGGACAACAAACTGACGTAGTTAGAAAAATTATTGGCTTTACCAGTAATTTTTAAATTTACAAAAACATGCGATTTTCACCCTACTAAGAAAATGGGGTAAGTTGCAACAAACTCTGTAATTAATGGAAAATCAAATGAAAACGTTTGAAATATTATAGTTTTTGATATATTTGTGATGGCATAACGCATAAAAACCAATTGCAGTAATTTTTGGTTTTGTTCGAATTAAATTTTGTTTTTTAGAAAAAAGTGTTAATCGGTTGCATACATTTAGAGGTAAAAAATACTACAAAATATTCTATTATCTTAAATCATGTAAATAAATCTTCTTAAATAAATCTTCTTAAATAAATCTTAGGATGGTGGAAATTTTAATGTTAACAAACGCATAATGCAAAACAATCATATCCCAGCATATGGAAAAGCGATTTATGAGATTTAGTTCTGATTTGCATTTTGCCCCAGTCAGTTAACTGAATTATAAAAATATTTATTTAAAAAAAATTGATGATTGTTCGAAAAAAAATTATACACAAACAGTCTTGGTATAGGATAATGAAAGCAATATAAAGTTTGTAGGTGATATCATTAAGCCAATCCGTCATACGAGGTAAAGTTTTTTACGGCATCGAAAAATGTAAAAATTTGTACATCTATTGCTCGATTTTTTAAATTTTTTATAAGAATCAAAAACTTTAAAAAACTTTTCCACGATGTTAAAAACTATGTCATTATCAATTAGTTATCATTCAATGATACCTTTATTACAGTATATTGAAATAAAAATTTAATGAGTGTTGTGGTATACAAATGTTGCATCTAACCCTGCTTTTGCATGTTGCCCCGTTTGACGGTAATGAAAAAGTGTAATTTTACAAAAGCATTTTTTTAATGGTTGACGGTATTCAACCGGGCATCATGCAACAGCAGGGTTAGATGCAACATTTGTATACAACAACACATATTCAATTTTTATTTATGACCATTTTTGCAATAAAGCTTTCATTTAATGATGACTGAATGATGATGATTTACTTGTGATATAGTTTTTAAAGTTTTTGATTCTCATAGAAAATTAAAGAAGAGCATTAGATGTACAGAATCAGAATGTAAAGAATCACTTTTAAATCTCGTTTCGATATGATTGAATATGTTTGTTTTGTATCATGCGTTTATTTATTTCAAAATTTCATCCATACAAACACTTATTTTGATGATTTCAGCTAGTAGAGTTGTTTGTATTATATTATACCCCTAAATGTATGCAGCACATTTATGTTTTTTTCTTCAAAAACAAAAAAAAAATGTTAAATTCAATTCGAACAAAACCAAAAAAAAACTTCAATTAGTGCTTTATTCGTTATGACATCACAGATACAGTACCGTTCATAATTGTATAGAAATTGGAAGCACGCGCACTGTCACTTCGACTTTGAACTTCCATAACTTTTTACTTTAATGATATTTTTTGATCCAATTTTTTGCGTTAGATAGATCAGCTATCACACTATCAATATGAGCTTTCTGGAGTTTGTTTGGCCTGAGAAACAGTATTTCTACGAAAATCGGACTTTTTGGTCTTTTCTCAATCAAACTGCAATATCTCAGAAAATACGCTACATTTTTTATTAAAATTTTGCACAGTGATTGTTGAAATATAAAGCTAGCATGTCTGAAGTTTTCTAAAAGTTCTATCGATGAGATCAAAAGTTACGCGAGGTGCAATACTTCAGGCATGGATCTAGAAATGCGATTTCTATAGAGTTTTGAACGAAGGTTTCCATAGGAAAATCATATTCTCTGTTTAACAACCAGTAAATCTATTTCAACCGAATAATCACAACAATATCGCGAGATTCTGATTTCAAAGCACAAAATTCAGCGCATTTCAAGATTCTTGCCTGAAATATTGCACTTTGCGTAGCTTTTGATCTCATTGATAGAACTTTTCGAAAAATCCATACATGCTAGCTTTATAATTCAACAATCGTTATGCAAAATTTCAATAAAAAATGTAGCGTAGTTTTAGAGATATTGTTGTTTGAATGAGAAAAGTCCAAATTGTCCGATTTTCGAAGAATTACTGTTTCTCAGGCCACACAAACTCCAGAAAGCTCAAATTTTGTGATATAATAATGTGATATCTAACGCAAAAAATTGGATCAAAAAATATCATCAGAGTATAAAGTTATGGAAGTTCAAAGTCGAAGTGACAGTGCGCGTGCTTTAAATTTCTAAACAATTATCAACGGTACTGTATATCAAAAACTTAAAATTTTCAAACCTATTCTTTTAAATTTTCATTAAAATCAAAATTTTTTACAACTTAACCCTTTTACTTAATAGGGTGAAAATTGCATGATTTTGTAAATTTAAAAATAACCAGTGAAACCAATAATTTTTCTAAATACATAAGTTTAATGTTCCATGAACTTTAAACTTTTTGAAGTACAACCGGTAGGATAATCTGTGGACATTAAGTTTTTAGAAGTCATTGAAGTTGAAAAGTTTTGCATGATTCCCCATTTGACAGTATATAACAGACCTTTACAATTTTCTCAACTTATCTCATTTTCAATCGATGTTACATACAAATTATCATCGAAAATAGTTTCGAAGATTTTTATTTTATTAAGCGAAGCATACTTTTGGATTACAATTATGTATTGAAGGGTTGATTTTTAATCAATTTAATGAAATTACTTATTTCATTGGAGATTTTTTCTATTTTTGTAAAGGGTGGCTCCTTCAACCTTCGAACTTCCAAGATGCATTGAGTCACAAAGCATAAAAACAGAAGCTCAGCTTTCATAAAAAAAAGATTTCTTCTGAATTATGTCGAAATTTAATTCGAAAGATTGCTGATTTATAAAAAAATTTAACAAACTTCTTTTGGAAGCACACTGGGGCAGACAATAAGTAAAAAAAATTAAAATAATTTGTAATGCTTTTTTGTTAGGTTTGTTTGCGCTGCTATTATACCAAATAGATGGAAAAAACATTTCCATTCTAAATTCGTAAACAAAAGAAAAATCAATAAATTTCCATTTTCATAAACATTTTTATAAAAGTATTCTTTTTTAACATAGTTGCGCTCAAAAAACAAAAAAAAAATCACGCAGAGCAGCGCACACTTCCAACTTTGACAGAATGCCATTTCTCTCGCAGTTGATATGTTTTTATGAAGCTATCATAACACTTGATAAACTTATAAACTATTCATTCAATTAGTTTTAAACATTTTGCTTTCACTAGAAAGAGAAAGTCAGCTGTTATAGTCAAAGTAAAGAAAATTCAGATTTCCTCACAAAATAAGCTGAAACTTCGTCAGAATTTACGTTTTCATCTGAAAATTTTGTGAGATAAGAAAAACAAAACTACTAGTATGTGGACAAACTTTATAAAAATCGATCAACGTGATCAAAAATTTATTCAATCCGATATGAGGTTGGTTTAGGGGTAGCAGGTGATTTTTTATTTTTTAATGATTTTTTGAATGAAATTAATGTTTTTATGTTCCCTTCTTCGCCGTTTGAATTTCTTCATCCTCAAAATGCATGAAATTCATGAATATTTCAATTTTACAATGATTCAAGATAATATTGCTGTTTTGACCACCCAAGCAACCATAATTCCCTTTAAACGTGCTCATAGAAGCTTAATCAGCCGTTCTCCTTTTTCTAGAAAATTCTATACAGCCTAAAATTTATTATTGTTTCGATTATAAACGTTTTAACATCTTTATGTCATTCGCGACTTATATCAACGATGCAGTTGTTGGTCTATCATTAAAAAACTTATCCGGTACAACTGTGATTGACTCTTGGGCTCGAACTCACGGCTCAGGAAGCAAATGACTTGCCAACTGAACTATATCACAAGCCACCAGTCAGAAATTCAAGTTCGTCAAGATACTTTTAAGTTCGTTTCAGTGGCTGAAGAGACTCCGGAATATTTAATATTGAGGGAATATTGAATACCTTCTACGCGCGGCAAAAGAAAATCCGGCTGGCAGATTGCTCTGACATTCAGATGACAGATTGCTTAGTCGATTGCCGGTCTATCACGTCTGTCTTATTGATTTAATTATTAAAATTTTTTACACTTTGGGAGTTCAACCTCTGCTCTATTGGATGCAATGAAATCTCGACCAAGCGATAGTTCATTGCCACTGCAAAATTTGTATTTAAACTTAATTTTATTTTAACTCGCGTATGAGCGATGATCGAATAGGTTGGTTGTGAGTTAATATATTTCTTTCCTCAACTAAATAAATATGTTATTACAAAATTTTTCATCATCAAAAGTTTATTCAAATAAATCTCTTTAAACATTACTATACAAAAGACACAATTACCTTAGGCAGCGGCCTATTCCTCCAGCAGCCGATGTTTTCCAAAACAACTGGATTATGTGTTATATGTCATATGTTGTCATATGTAGTGAGGGATGTGGTCTTGGCAAATATGATGATCGCGGATGTCCTGATGAGAGAAATGCAGGTTGTTGCTAATGGTCGATTCGGTTTCCCACTGGAGAAAGGGTTTTCTTGAGCTGCGCCAGAGTGCATTTCCAAATCGCCAGCAGCAAGCGATGGTACACTCCTCAATCGCAGCGGTGGATGATAAAAAGGATCTGAAAATATAAAAATTACTATGTTAAATTTCTTTTACATATTAATTTCAACATTCGACAATTTTTTTTTTGCGTTGAATTCCATTGTACATATCAGTACTGATTTGATCAATATAACCACCATGACATAAAATTGACAGACATATTTGACATGTCGCTTAGAAATCCCAAAAAGATTCCTTAAAACACCTAGAAGTGTCTGGAAAGGTTTGTTAGCGACCTTCTTAAAAGAAGTTGTTTTGAAGTCGCTTAGAAATTCCGTTATCGATAATTATATCTTTTAGGCGGCGATAGAAGTTCCTGAGTAACTTTTATGTGACGTGAGTCACCTAATGCTCGCGTAAAACATTTGTTCAGCCAAATGTGAAATTCGGAGTTGCACCTTTAAGTAAGAACGCGACTTTTAATTGCTTGGGTTGTGTAGTTTTTCCTATAGATTGTAACGATGGTTTTATGTAATCATAAATCCGTCCATAGGAATGAAATTGCATGTTACCCCGAAAGTCACTTTATATTTAAACCGTTTGAACTTTTGATCGCATTTATTGATTTTGATAAAATTTGACCACATACAAGAATGTACTTTTTTACATGATCTTACCAATTTTTTACGTAAAATTTGACAAAGTTACAGCTAATTTTGAGAGGAAATCTCAATTTTTATCACTTTGACTAAAACAGATGGTACTGACACTCTATATCTTAGTCATTATTCTAGTGTTGAAATTTTATTATCTGATTATTTTTGACACACACTAGTTACAATTCTGAATTGTAATTCCAATTTTATTTTGAAAAGCTGCACTTTATTTTGAGCTCATGAGTTTATGATCTTTGAAGTCTTTAATTTGTCGTTTAGAGGCCGAAATCACCCCCACCCCTTTTGATTTTTCCAAAAACCCAGAAGAAGGAAATAAACAAAATTTGATGTATCTTATTGAAAAAATTGATAAATTCTTCGAAAGCCAACTGTAAAAGATGGGAGTCGTATCACCTTTTAAATTCGATATTAGTTCAAATTCAGTTCGATTAAAAAAAAACTGGATTTTTCGATGATATGTACAATGTGGATTGTATGCAAGTTTTTTGCATGCAATCTTTTGTTAGATTTGTTCCTTTTTATTGAAACTTATTTAAGAAGAAAAATCACCGTGAATTTGTTTTATGAAATTAATTTGCGGCTTTATCGGTGAGGGTTAAAGAGTTGAAATGGAAGACGGATAGAAGATCAGAAGAAAATTCTAAGGTGATGAAAAGAGCGAAGAGCATTTGAAATAGAAGCTTGAACATCCATAATTAACTGTATCGAAAAACGTAGTGCCTCCTCTATTGAGTAATACTTCTTCAATACAGTTAATTGGTGCGGGACAAAGAATTTAGTGTGTGGTCAAGCTTCTATTTCAAATGCTCTTCGCTCTTTTCACCACCTTAGAATTTCTTCTGATCTTTTATCCGTCTTTCATTTCAACTCTTTAACCCTCACCGATAAAGCCGCAAATTTATTGAAATTTTTGATTATTTTTTTATTATCTCTTTCCCTCTCGTGCATTTCAACTCCATGTGTCAAAAGAAGGACTTAAATTTGTTCCGGCCTAATGTTTTGAAATGATGATCAACGCCCAAGCAACCAAAAGTTTCGTTAAACAATTCGTATACAGCTTTATGAGCTCAATCATTGAGCTTAAGTTCATTTTATTCAGCCCAAAATTTAAGTTCCTATTTAAACTGAGAAGTTCCATTACAGGTTTGAACGGCCTTCTATTCAGAGTCAGGATTAATTGTTGAATAGAGTAAGGATTTAAACTGTCGAAGTCCACACCTTTTTGAAAAATGTTGAGATTCTAAGTATAGAAAATACCTTATGTGGGGTCTATGAACCCTCATTAGATTGAATATTTTTGGAGGGTTTATCAAATGTCAAGATAAAGCACACATGTCCAAGGCAACCATAATTTTTCAAAAAAATCTTAGTTTCTTAAGATATTCTTCTTAAACAAAAAAATTTAGTTGGATATGCCTAGTTAGTCTTTGATATCTATTGCTATGGCCTGTAAGGGTTGAACAGCTAAATTTGGATATTATACATAGTTTGACATTTCTCATATATTTCTCTCTAAACCTTTAAATTCAGCAATCAGAGGCTGAATATCTCCTTTCCTATTCAAAATCAAGGTTCCGATAATCAGGTTCCTTGCTTCTGATAAGCCAAACATAGATTTAAAGGAAATTTATTGAACCTTGAGGGGGTGAGGGAAGAAACCTTAACGACGTTATTGTTGTTCACTCTAGGTGGGTACTCCAGGGAAGCAAACTTTCTTCTGGCTACTTGTCTCACAACTGCCATCATTGGAAAATCACCCCCACCGGTCTTCCGTCCGCTCTTCTTTACTGCCGTCTTCCGATAAGCTTCCGCCTGGTGGATGGCATCTCAAGCGACAGAGAGAGAGAAAGAGCCAGGGAATCAAGGAAGATTTCGCAAATGAAGTTGAAATTGATGCCGGTAAAATATGGTTATTGCTTTTCGGTTCGTGATAAATATTTTTTCCGATAACCCCGTTGTAGTTCCTTTTGCTGTTGTTGGTCGCACTTTTTATGGCCCGAGATATGTTGGTACACAAACTCTTCAAGGCGCTTCTGGCTGCTGGCCTTCCCCATTTTCTTCTGACAGACGAACATTGACGGCATCGCATCGGTCGGAAGAAACCTTGCAGCTCAAGTACTTGGTACAGCAAAATCGGATTCCGTTTGTGGACAAGATAAATAAAATTGATTTGAACGATTATGTGCGGGGTGGTCTCCAATTTTATTGGTTCGAAAGATTTACAGCTTGGTATACACGTCGAATGTTCAAGAGAGTAAACCACGTGTTTGGAATCAAACAGCAACGAACGGTTTGTTCTAGTTCTCGAAATGGCAAAGAGCAAAACAAACAAACAATATAATTAATTGAATTTTCTTTTTGGCTGGAATAACTGAGTTCGAGTTATACATAAATTGTTCAGGCTTAGAAACATCGATAAATGAATCGTATATGATAAGTAACTCAATAAACGTTAAACTGAAAAGTACAAAACGTTAAATGAAAAAAGGAACAATTTTAATCCAAAAAATTAATTAACTATCATAAAAATAAGTTGGTAGATGGAAACTCATTTTTATAAATGCTAGATTTTTGTCAGTGAAATATTTAGATTTTCAAAACGGTATTTATTTTTGGAAGCATGTTAGTTCAGCCTTTTTTTTGTTCATTTTTTAAGTCGGAAAAATTAAAACAAAATTTTCAAGCGAACCTCTAACAAAACTTTTAAATGATGAATTAAGAAGAAATGAAGAAATGGGAAATATATTACAGATTTATAGTATTTTGAATTCGAAACAAGTTTTTGATTATTTTTATAGAAAATTCATTAATTTTTTTAGTATATTTGTTATCAAATAAAGGTTACTGACTATAAAATATCATATGGGAATTATAAATAATAAAAGCCCTGAATCCAATTTTACATTCCTTTTTAAAAAAATCTTTTCTTAAAAATATTGTACATTTTTAATTCAAGTTCATAATTTATGGAAAGATCTTTAGACTGCTGTTATTTTACACTATTTAACTTTTTTATATTAATTACTAGAGGAAAAATGGGCAAAACGAGCACCCAGGGCGTAATAAGCACCCGTCTTGTCTACAGAAATACTTATTTTCTTCAATAAATTTTCATGGGGAACAATTTTGTACTTCCTATTGCATTTGTTTTACAACTCAAAAGCAATCTTCTTTTACAATTTACAGGAATATTTAAAACAAAACTTTAAGGTTCTCAAGTGACGAATAAATTATAATTTTCTAGCATCGGAAAGTTGCTCCATAGATCATTTTGATCTATTATGTACACGTCATGATGTACTGGGGCATCAAGCAACACTTTTCAACTTCAATGGCTTTTGAAACTTAATTTCCCTCATGCCATTCCAGACATCAAATTGACGTAGTCAGAAACCTACGATTTCTTCCTACTTAGAGAAAGGGGTGAGTTGAAACAAACTTGGTTTTAAATGAAAAATCAAATATAAACGTTAAAAATTTTAAAGTTTTATGTATATTTGTGGTGTCATAACGCATAAAGCATCCTATACCGTAATTTTTGGTTTGTTCGAATTAAATTTTACATTTTTTCTGTCAAAAATGTTTTTAAAGAAAAAGTATAAGGGTACCAGCGATCATGAAATTCGAAATGCATTGAATGATTTGATACCTACAATATAATGTTATATTTGTATTGAAACCATAAAAAAGTGGATTTTTTTAAGACTAATCATTTTGGGCTTCATGATTTAAGGTGTATATGAGTAAACAAGCTATAGTAAAAGTCAAACAAGCTGAGCTGAGCTGAGATGAATCTTTAATTTACATTGTGATGCATTTTAGCCTGGACTGGCAACTGAATTATAAAAATAGTTTTCTAAAAAAATTTCTTGATTGTCCGTAAAATATTTTTAAGCCAACAGTGTTGATATAAGACTATTAAAGCAATATCAAGTTTGTAGATGATTTCCTTATGCCAGTCCGTCATACTGGGTAAAATATTTTATGGCGTCGAAAAATGTAAAAATTTGTACATTTATTGTGCTCGATTTTTCAAATTTTCTATGAAAATCAAAAACTATCTTACGATGTGAGAAACTATGTCATAATCATTTTGTTGTCATTAAATGGTAACATTAATGCATTTTTTTAAAATAAAAATTTAACAAGTGTTGTAGCGGTATACAAATGTTGCATCCAGGGCCGTAGGAAGAACCGGCGCATAGGGAGGGTTTTTATGAATATTTTTTTACCTGATTCATTTTTGCTTGAACAATACATCGAATATCGAACACAGTATAACTGAATGAAATTTATGTTTCAGCAGAGTTTTACCTGGTGCTAAAATAAACGTTCTTTTATCAACAAACATATCAATCATAATTTAAGATTTAAAAAATTAACGCCTGTGAATAAAATGTTTTTTTTTCGAAAAACAAGTTTTTTTTAATGTATTCAGATCTCATTCTATATTTTGATTTCACCAGATTTGTGATTCTAAACTTACTCTGATTGCATTTGAAAATTAAATTTTTAATCAAGAATCAAAGTTATGAAACTACGACCTTTTTATTTTTATTCTTAAATGAAATTCTCATATTGATATATTAATCTTGATTATAAAACTTAAATTTGAGCTGAATTTGAACACGAATATTAAATTTTCAATCCGAGTTTGAATTTTAAAATTTTTGTCTAAATTCAAAATTTGAATCTAAATTCCAGATAAGAATTCCTATGATTTGAAAACCAAAAAGCGAAATTTGATCAGAACGCTCTGAACCCAGAAATCTCTTATTTGATTCTGTATGAATTTGATCGAAAAATTCGAATAATGAAATAGTTTCCGATGTTTCAATCCTAGAATCATTAAACTTTCTTATGTTTCAATTCTCCTTATGAATATAGGATAGAAATTTCAAGTCCAAATCTTAAATATGATTAGCATTTTAAATATTTTCTTTTCATATTCCGAAATGATGAGTTTTAATGTGAAAAATCCATCTTATTTTAATTTAAGTTGCAAAATCAAGATCTGAATCAAGATTCAATTCCAACAATGATCCAAACTGAAAATTTAAAAAAAAAACAGTAAACTGGGTACCTACTTTCTAGAAATTTTTCCTCAATTATCCGGGTCGAGAAAATACGGGCTATTTTATGTTAAAACCTCGCATGAACCGGGCATATTGTTCCGAAAAATTCCATCCAAGAAAATCCAGCCAATATCCAGGCAAATTTTGAAATCATGAAGAAAAGCACTTGAAGATTGATTTTTAGTATCGGAACAAATCAGTCGATTTAATGTTTTATTTTAGGCTCCCGAAAATTCGTTGTTGTTTATTTCGATAAAAAAATTTTGCAGAATTTTTTTTGGAAGCAAGATACGTCACTCTATGGACTCAATTAAATTTTTTGTTTAATTTTGCTAGTAAAGCTTAGTTCTTTTAGAAATGGGACAGTTAGGAATGCGTGTATCTCAGAAACCATTCGTTTGATCTAAATACTTTCTATGAAGGAAATGAAGATAATTTTATGAAAATTCATGAAAAAATTTGAAACAAAATATTTATCGTTTTTTGTAAGAAAAAAATCTACTTTATTCTTTGTACCTCCCATCGGCCGGCGCACACTTTTTTCAGTCATGATTCATTCGTCAAATTGATCAGTTTTTCAAACTTAAACTTCGCCTAATTTGTATTTTAGGTGGCTACATCCTCCTCCTTCAATTTCCGCTACTTTTTGGTCCATTACTTCTCTTTTAAAAGAAACTGAGGGCAATTTAGTGGATACAGCTGTTTCGGAATTAACAAATCTTGATTATTTTTGAGCCATTTTTCGAGCGTTTTTAATGGAATTTCTGCTGGAAAAATCTAACAATAACGAAGTCAAACCATCATGAGATTGAACTTAAAGTATAATCGGGTAGTATAGATCGTAGGTTGCGAAGGGTACAAACAAGATTACTCTTTTTAGGCTTTTAAAAACAGCCAAAATAAAAATTTTCGTTTTGAAAATTGTAGTTTTTTTTTCACAGGAGCAGAATTTTGACAAATCATTATATTTTATACAAAATAACGTGGAAAGACATACTTTAAAATACCCGGGACCTTGCACGAGCAGGCATGGTATAGGATTCAAACGCTGGAATTTATTTAAAATAGGTTATTTCATAGGTTTTGTCGTTCATCAGAAATCATCTGTCCCTTAGCCTCGGTACTGGCTTTACAGCTTACGAGCTCTGGAACTAGCAAAAAATCGTTGTTCATGGTAAGGTTTGAATCACTCATTACTAGGCAACACTTTCAGCTTATCAGAGAAAAAATTGTTGGACATTTCAGCGATCTACACTTAGTTTTTCGCTTACTTAAAAATAAAAATTCTGGTATGAGACATGACTTCCTTCATGACCCTTAATCGTATTTGCTGATCATGTGCTTCACTCCAATGCATGATTTGAAATTTGGAGACATTTTTGACAGTATTTGCATACTTTTCCACCACTTACACAGAGTTATTCTTTGAATAATCAACGGTTTCGTCAGCTATCAATTTGATAATGATGGATTTCGAAGGAAACTGTGCAAAATTATTTTTTTCTCTTTCTCTTGCATTGTAAATATCTCAATAACACGTAAACTTTAAATTTTGAAAAAAATAGGTCCGATAGTACTTTTTACAGGCAACAAAATGCTGTCAAAATTTTGAATGTCCAATTACTAGTTAACGAGTTATTAGCGAAAGAGAGTGTCCCATTTCTAAAAGAACTAAGCTTTAAGGTGAAAAATCTGCACAATCTGGCAAGCTTAGTCTAACTTTTTTGAGTCTGTTAGACTTTTTGGAGTCTAACTGTTGGAATTCAATATTCGGGACTAAATGACTATCGAAAAGTGAGAAATTTTTTGAAAAACTGTTGCAAAATTTGGGGCTTAGGATGTGATTAGGAAATTTTCGACTTAGTTCTATGAAATTATTTTATCGGCAATATCGGTGGAATTTTATATTCTTTGAGAAAGAATATTTAAGAATTGAAAGATTATTCTTTTTCAAAGAATATAAAATTTCACCGAGATTGCCGATAAAATAATTGCATAAAACTAAATTTACGGTGATTAACTCTTCATTTCGACTAAGTTCTGAATCGAGAATGATACTCTTGACTAATTTTAGTTGTGCATCAAAATTTGATTAGGAATTTAAAATTGTATGTTTAGCGAAAGACATTTCGCTTGACATTTTTTGCCTCCCCCGATTCTACGGCCATGGTTGCATCTAATTCTGCTGTTGCATGATACCCCGATTTACAGTTTTGAGGAATGGAGCGTTAAAATTTCAACTGTGTCTAAATCTTTTAATATTCAACAAAAAAAAATTTTTTGACGTAGAATTACGTCTTACGGCAACACTATAGGGGGGCAAATTGAAATTCGCGAACCGATCTCGCGTCACGAAAAACGCCTCTTTCAAAGACATCTCTCTTAAAAGACATACCAAGCCTGCTCAACGTTGATTGGCTATTCGAAAATGGAAAAAAAATTAGACGCCCCGCCCCTTCATGAGTTTTGTTATTTCCAGCCTACGAAAGGTATAAAACAAGGGGTCAACTGACGGTTTGGTTCATTGTATCAGAGAAATTGAAACTAGTGACACGGGCAGTAGCAGAGCTGACCAACAGCGGCGGAAGCAAGTTGTGTTGTGACAGCTCAGAACCTCACTAACCCACCTCACTAACCCAACCCAACCCAACAGCCGCAACCCCCTTACCACCTTCACCCACCACACTCCCCATCCCCACCCTTCGCTTAACACCCACCATCGCACCCCACCCGCACGTAACACACCACCCGCCCATCAAATACCACCACCACCCACCCATCGCACACCACCCACCCATCAAACACCACCCACCCATCAAACACCACCCACCCATCACACACCACCCACCCATCACGCACCACCAACACAACGCACTCGTCATCCACCTATTGTAAAAGAAAAATCAAGCGCAACTCTCTTTAAGATTTTGGCCCTGAAAAGGGCCTTTTTTTGTTATTTGTAGATATGAAAACATGGACAATCAAACGCTTCCTCGGGAATCTCGTGTTTAAGCAACAGTTTAAGCTAGTGATTGCTATGTGATCTTAAGGGAAATGAAAACATGATACTGATTCCAATCCAACGAGACGCATGAGACTAAAAACAGTTTGAGAGCTTTAACCCTGAGTCAAGCGTTTAGATTAAAGCAGTCATTGTAGGCTTTTCTCGCAAGCGTTTGATACAAAGCTCATGTGTTTATCACATTATTTGCATAACTGCCGGGCGCATAATTTCGACGACATCGGCCTTGTTTCTGCTTATACTTATATTTAATTCGCCTTTTGTTATGCAGTTGAATAAGCTGCATACTATCTTTATTTATTTATTTTTTTTTTTTTTTGTAGCGGCCCACCACACTCCCCCACACCAAAAGGCTCAATTGAGCCCCCTGGTAATGGACGCTACTGTTCTCAGCATGTCTGGCAGCAATGAATAATAAAAGTTAACGCGAGCAAATTTTAATCATGCTGAGAACACAAAATTGTTTAATGTCGTGCGAGGAAATGTATTATTTAACTAAATTGACAACAATATGAATCTCAATGGAAAATAATTTCCTTTGAAGAGATTCATTATACTATATTTACTATTATACTAATTATATTTACTAATTTTATCAAGTTATGTTCAATAATTTAATAAGATAAAAATACAAACTACAATTTTTTAAAGAATAATAATATTAGAAATTAACGCTACAAATATGCAAAAGGTAAGCAAAACAAAGACTGGTTGATGATCGACTGTTTTAATGGTTCAATTTTTCTTTCAAAAGCTGTATCACTTTGGTTTTGAACATGGAACGATTGGTTATGTTTTTAATATCAGTTGGTAAGGTGTTGTATTTAGTAGGTCCAATAAACGAAATTCTTTTTTGCCCTAATGATGTTGTGGATCGGCTTCGTTGCAAGAAATCTGACTGGCGAGTGTTATGAGTTCGCAACCCCGTAGTAAAATGGAGGTTTTGAATATTTTCAGTTGAGTGTAGATTATCATAGATATATATAACAGTTTGCAAATCACAGAGTTCAGATATTGGAAGAACGTTATGCGTTCTTAAAGAGTATAGCTGAAAGGTAGGGAATAACAAAGGGAGTTTTAAGATGTTTTTCAAGCATCTATTCTGGAGCGTTTGAAGTTTCTGTAAGTGAGACAAAGAAGCTCTTCCCCATATCATAACAAGGTAGTTCAAATGAGAGTGAATAAACGCAAAATAAAATTTAAAGAGAACATGTTGGGGAACAAAATTTCTCAGTTTCCAAAGAACACCGCAAAGAGGAGTAATTTTTTTTTCCAGGTGTTCAATTTAACGATTCCATGAAAGAGTTTCATCTAAGTAAATTCCTAAGTATTTGAAACAACTAACTCTCTCAATCGTATTACCATTCATAGCTGGGTCATTAGTACGAGGCAGTTTTTTATGTGAAGAACGAAACAACATGTATTTGGTTTTTGTATAATTAAGTGAAAGTAGGTTTGAATTGAAATATTTTGAAAGCAGTTTTAGGTCGTCTTCAATGTGCTGAATTATAATATCAGGTGAAGTTTCTGAATAAAAAATTGCTGTATCATCGGCAAATAAACGTGCTGTGCCTTTAAGTTGAAGGTTACATAAATCATTTACATATAAGAGGAAAAGTAATGGCCCGATATTACTCCCTTGTGGTACACCGATATCAATATTTCTTAATTCGCTTCTTGTATTTTCAATAGCCACAAACTGCTTGCGATCTTCTAGGTAGCTACGAAGGATATTATTTGCTGTTCCTCTTATCCCGTATTTATGCAATTTGGACAATAATATGTCATGATTTAGAGTGTCGAAAGCTTTTTTGAGATCCAAAAACAATGCCCCAACAACATTTTTTGACTCTATTTTACATATGATAGATTCCACTAATTCTGAGATGGCAATTTGAGTGCTCGAGCCTGATCTAAATCCATATTGCAGTTTATAGAGTATATTGTTCTGATTTAGAAAGTCTACAATCCTATTAACAAGAAGCTTCTCGAACACTTTACTAAAAACGCTTAAGGTCGAGATAGGACGATAGTTATTGACGTCAAGCGAATCGCCAGCCTTAAAAACAGGGATAACTTTCGCAATTTTTAGACAGTTCGGGAAAACTCCTGACTCTAATATTTGGTTAAAATATTGTGTGAGTATGTACGAGAATGTTTCATGGTTGTTTTTTAGGACATTAACAGGGAAGCCATCTGGTCCATGACCCTTTTTATTTTTAAGGGAAAAAATAACTAATCGAACCTCGTTTACATTAGCGGGTCGTAAGAAGATTGTATTTTCTACCTGTGCGATATGAGACAAATGATCATTTTCAGTGTCTATTGGAATCTCTTTAGCCAGGTTCTTTCCAATTGTGGAAAAATGTTTGTTAAATTTCTCACAAATCTGTGTACTATTGGTTATAACACCTCTTTCATCTGAAAGGTTGATTGAGGAAGTCGTTTTAGATTTACCTAAGAGCGTATTTATGTTTTTCCAGAGCTTAGAATGCGGAGAATTATTTAATAAGCGCTCGTAATAGAGCCTTTTACATTCTTGTTTTTTTGCACTCACTTTTTTATTTAAATGAATTAACATCTCTTTCAAATTGTTATCATTAGGATGCTTTTTTGATCGTTTTAAATAATTATCTTTTATTTTGATGAGTGTCCACAGGTCAAATGTCATCCACGGACAGCAATTACCTTTAAGTTTTACCCTTTTATTAAGTGTACGAGTAGAAACTTTCACAAAGCGATTGTAAGTTGATGTGATTTCTTGTAGGCCTTCATCAACACTTTCTGGTAGTTGAATACTGTTTAAATAATTCACAAATAAGCTGTTTAGTTTAGCGTAGTCAACTATCTCTTTTCTTAGAATTGTTACATTTTTATCACCTAATAAATTGAAGGACGTGAGTATTTGTAGATGGTCACTAACATCAGAAAAGATTGTATCATTTTTCAATCGATCTAAGTCAATTTGCTTCGATATTACGTGATCTAGAATATTCCGAGTTGTTGGCCTAGTAGGAAATGTGTTTGTACAAGCGTATCCAAAAGATTCTAAGATAGATCTATATTTTGCTACGGTATTCAAATTAACCAGATTCACAGGAACGTTTAAATCACCTACAATAAAGCAGGAGTGATTATCAGCAACAGACGTTAGAAGAGATTCAATTTGATCACAAAACTTGTTAAACGAAAATGCAGGGGGTCTATATACGCCATGAACACAAATTACTTGACCACTTGTACAGATTTCGACACTTATTCGGTGAAAGCCATCAAAAGTTATATTTTCAGTAGTTTTAAAATTCAAATTTGTTTTTATATACATAGCTAGGCCTCCATATGGTTGATCACGGCAAGAGAAAATAGATGTATATCCCGGAATGTTGTAAATACAACAGTTATCTTTACCAAGCCAAGTTTCACAAATAACAATAACATCGATACAAACATTAAAATGATCAATAGTTTGTAATATGCAATCAAATTTATCTAAATTATTCATACTACGTACATTCCATTGCAAAATTCTAAAGGATCTTGAATCATTATTAAAACTACTTAAATTAAAATCTTCTACATTTTCGTGGTATCTATTAATTAAACTATCCATTGAATAAAATATATAAAAGTTTCAAACAGTTGTAGATTTAAGATCTTATTTTGATCGTGGATCAGCATTGTTCCTTTTTCGTTTGGGTGAAGGACTTTCATTTGGAATCGTAGATGTGTTATTTCCTTGCTGAGTGACATGCATGCTCATATAACGATTCATTTCGAGTTTAGTTTTAATTATATCAGGTTTTGAATTTTCTGTTTGTTTGACCAGAATGGCACCATTTCTTCCGGGCCAGATGTATTTGGCTCCAATTAAATCTTGATATTCGCGCAATTCAGTTAGAATTTCCATAGATAAGGGCGTCAATTCATCCCTTATTGTGACGTTAAGCGCTTTACCATCAACTACTAATAAAGGATCTATTGAAGAAGAGGCAAGTTTCCCAAAAAAATTTTTTTTACTAAAAATTTCTTCTTTTATGACTGTATCTTTTAATAAAACTTTGATCGGTGGACACTTTTCATTGGGTTTGTTCGAGGATATTAACCTAACAGCGTTTAAAATGGACTCAGTTTTAAGCTCGTAGCCAAAAGTGCCACATGTTTTGCGTACAAGTTCTTGTGTATTTTCTCCATTTTTGTATGGCATTCCGAAGATCATGAGGTTTTTAGAAACAGCTTCCCGGTTAAATCGGTCGAGGTTTACTTCTAATTTAAGGACCTGATTAGAAAGATTTGAATGCTTAGATTTGAGGTCAGTTACTTCTTTTTCAAGAGCATCGTTTCGGAGTTTTATGTCTTTGAAATCAGTCTGAATTTCATCGAATTTCGTGGACAAAAATTCCTGCGAAGCCTCTATCGCAGTAGTAACTGATCTCATATCTGTTTTGATTGAGGTCAATTCATGTGAAACCACATTATAAACGGTCGATTCAATTTTAGTATGGATATTTTCGATAATAGTTTCATGATCTTTCCGTAAACTTATTATTTTGGCGTAAATACATGCACAGTTGGCATCGCAAAAGTATTGCTGCGCTTTCATTTTGCGAGCTGCACTGCCAATCAAATTTTTGCACCGAAGATGAACGCTCTTGAAACAATATGCACAAGTAAGTATTTTATCAAGATTATTTTCAGTATTATTACACTCTATACAGATAACTTCGTCATCACATTCCATGTTCGCCATCGCCATAATACAACGATTAAAAGCTAAAAGGAACTAACTCGTTTGATGAAACGCACAACTAAAGCTAGAAATTATTAAAATTAAGAAATAAGAGACTTATAAATTTATTTTTAATAAATGCACAACTAAAACTAGGATTATTTAAGAAAACAACACAATAAATATTAAAAAGGAAAGACTGTTATGAAAAGAGGAACAAAAATTTAATTAAAAAAAACCCTAAGCTATCTTAAATTATATGTATGTACGGAGATGAGAACTATTTAATTAAAAGCGTTATTTAAAAGGGTTCAATGTCAAAATCGCAACTCAAATTAAATTTTAAGGACAAAGACAAACCTAAATAATGTGTGTGTACGAAATTAAAGATAATGTAATTTAAAGCGCTTGAAATAAAAAAAAAATTGATTACATAATATTAAACGCACAAAAAAAAATCTAATAAAAATCTAATTTTAAAACAAAAGAAAAATCATTGCTTTCCAAAAAGAACAATTTTCAAGTTTATGTTGCACTGTGTACGACTATCAAGAATACAAGTGACGAGTCACCATTAAAACCAGCACACGCTAGTTCCAACAATGTGTGCTACTGACGGAAGCAACAATACTTTCGTACCTACTCATGTGCGCTGGCTGCGTTTGCCTAATCTTCACCGCTAGCGATCGAGATTGACTAACAAGCTAGCAAGTGTAAGAAACACAACCCTTTGAAGTGCGCTAATAACAGAGACACACACTTTCGCACTACTTGCAAGTGCCCCGAGGTTGGCCAAATACTACACCGCTCAGCGACGAGATTTACTAACAGCTGAGCAAATGATAGAACCACAAGAAGTTGAACAGCGGCAGTTTTTTTTACTCAGATAGACCGACAAACGGTGGACGCATGCAGATACGGTTGAGATATATGCTTGGTCAACGATTTGTTGCTGTGCAATATACTCTTGAGAATGTTAGTTGTGAAAAGTAATAAGAAAGAAAGTTCACTTTACTCACCAACCTAGAGGAGTGACTTTCAATACACAGCTCACTACACGAATGCTTGGGGTATGTTTTTTTTTTACGTGTTACGGCACAAAGGAAAACTCAATTTTAACACATTTAGGACAATTTAAAGTAGAAAATCATAGTACGGTTTTGCACACTGAACACTAAATAACGCCACTTAAACTCATCACAGATTAAAAAATACGTATTTCTAGTAAATATTTCAATAAAACTGCGGGACAATAAAACAAGACGGTCGATCAAAAACCAGCGCTGCCAGAAGAGGATGGGTCGATTTAGACCATTAATAGTTATTAAAACGACAATTTATGGAAGAATGATTTTTTTCGAAGTTAAGTTCCTTTAAAAAATTCGACATACTTTATTCTAGAATGCTTATTTGAAACGAAAAACACATTGACTCGGGATAGGCTGTAGTAATTCTACGTGAACTTCTCGGTCGTTTCATATATACAACCACTGTAACTTTTTTTAATTGTGAATGATAATAAAAATGTACCAAATTATAATCGATTTGTAAGAATCCAAGCATCTGGAGATTCATGACAGCTTTCAGAGCATATTTCTCTTACGTACGTATATTCACTTATTCGTAGAGTTTTAACTCAGCTGGATTTCAACCGGTTTCAATGAAGCTCTCCGAATAGTCTCGTCATTTTCAAAGAAGAGTTTTTTTTAGAAAATGTAAAAGGTTCCTTGTGAAGTTAAAAAGTTTGCGACTGTTTTGATCGCTTTTTGAAACAACTCCATTGATCATTAACAAACTCGCTTCTTCTACACAAAGAAGCAGTATTTGTTGGCTTCACAACGTATTTTGCAAATAATGAAAAAATCACTTAATGTATTTGCAGTTAATTATTTTGTTAAAGTTGTAATAATAAACATTTTATCCATAAAAAAACTGATATTCAAAACTATATAACTCAAACTAAAAAAAACCGAAGGCTTTTGTGATTTGAATCATTGAAACTATTGTCGATTTTGAGATTTTGTTTTATTCGAGAACAGATAAAAATTACTTATAAGCGGTATTTGTTTGAAGTTTTACGAAACTCAGTCTGTATCAAAATTCGTTAATTTATTCGAATTTTCACTTTGAGATTTTTTTTTCTATAATATTTTAATACAAAAAAGATTTTAAAATATCAAATTAAACCCACAGTTTTAGTCCTAATTTTTTATATTTTCATAAGAACAGTTTGTGAGTACAAAAAGTCACAAATGAGCCTGAGGTTAGATTAAGACGTTTGAGATTTAAATTCAATGTCAAAACTTTATAACTCCTTGAGTAACATCTGATTTAAATTTGAAAATGACGGTTTAGAATGGTACACCTTGATTCATAAAATGTATACTCAACATTAAGTAAGAGATCTTGAGAACTCGTATTTATTTTTAGATTTCACACTTGGCTTTGTTTAAAGAAATGCGTAGTTGAGATGTTGTCATGAAGCAAATTTAAGAAAAATCAAACAAAAAACATGATTTTTTTTTGAAAAACTCAACAGAGATGTCACATTTTGAGTTTGCGAAATGGAATTATCATCACAAACTCAAATTGTGATAAAAGTAACAATTAAAAGTTATTTGAATTATTTCAAGATAAGCTAGATTTTATTGTACCGGAACATGATGTTACAGCCTTTAATTAAAATATAATAACAAAATGCAGAAAAGTTTTCAAAATCATATATCCCTATACTGCATCAATAACACGCGACAGCCATTTTTTTCCGAGGGGTCACAAATGTAAAGAACTAATTTTGACTAATGAGGAAATTTTTAGTAATCCATGTATGAAATCTCGTATTTGACATTCAATATTGAACTATTGAAAGTAGGAGTGATTTTGACTTCCGTGAAAAAAGTTACACAAGTAAGCGTGTAATTTTGTGTTATTTTCTTGTTTTGTCGTTTAGGAAAAAAGAGAGTTTTGACAAAGTTAAAATATTTTTTGTAAACCAAAAGGAATCAATGATATTTTTTAAAGCACAAGTCAAAACATTCTACAGACTACAACAATGATGCATAATAGGTTAAAAAGTTAAATATTAAAAATTCGAAAACGTCCTTTTGCGATGCAGAAAAAGTAATTTTTCTTTAAATTGAATTTTCAGAAAAATGCGCAAAACTGGTGAATGTTATGGACCAAATCTGACAAAAAATTTGATAAACTCCTAAATTTCTCTAAAATCAGTTATAAAAACTGTCGTAATCTGAGGGATTTCCTGGTCCTGGTAGTTGGCCGTCTTCTCGTGGTTGCCTTCTCCCGTTTCCTTGGAGTGATGTTACTTTCCCAAATTCGTTTTAAGAATGACCCGATTTCCACAAGTGCCGTTCTATTTATAGGTAAAAGTTACCGCACAACAATGAACGCAATGAACATATTTTCCAATTGAAGTAGCCAGATTTTCTCTAATTCCGCATGTTGTTCATTTGTCTGTCAATCATTAGTGCGTGTTGAGAAATTCTGAATTATTAAATTAGGTTCATTTCTTCTAACATAAATTATTTGGTTTTATATTTTACATTATCTCATATCTATCCTACAATACTTCCCTTCTGTACTCTCCCAAGTATCGTGTCGTCAAATTATGATGATTCATAAATTTAAATTATTCGTATCATTTTTCTTATGCAAATATATATACTTTTTATCAGAATGGTATAAGCGATTTAATATAGTTTCTTTTTGCTTTTCAATCGGAAATGATTCTACTTCCAGTCGTCTTCCTTCCCATCGAAAACATGAATGATCTATAAACAAATGTTTTTTTTAATAGTTCCGGCCATTTAGTTTTTCAAACCAGTCTTCTGTTTCCTCATAGGAGACATAGCTAACCATTTTCTTTACCTTTACTCATACTTCGAGAGACTGTAAATTATTTGTTTTCATCATATTATTCATCATATTAATCTTTTCATTCGAATTCAACTTTCTATGTTCCGCTTTCTTAACGGGACAAAAATGTGCATTTCTGCACCCTCATATTTTCTATTTTATGTAAGACTTCAGCCTTCTCCATTAGACTTCTATCTTGGTCTTCTGCCTTCTTATCGAAGACACAAATGAGCCTTTCTACCTCTTATATTTTCGATTCTTTGTTAGAGTTTCTGCCTAATCCATCAGAACTCTATCTTGATCTCCCGCCTTCTCATCGGAGACACAATTGAGCCTTTTCTGCTCTTCATATATTCAATTCAATATAAGAGTTTCTGCCTTCTCTATCAGAACTCTATTGCAGACGTCCGCCTTATCATAGGAGTCATACATGTGATTTTCATGATTCTTCCTAGAGTTTCTGCCTTTTCCATCAGAACTCTATCTTGGTCTTCCGCCTTCTAATCGAAGACACAATTGAGCCTTTTTCATGATTCATCCTAGAAGTTCTGCCTTTTCCATCAGAACTCCACAAACTAATAACTTCGTCTTTCCTACCGAAGTTATTTGAACAAATACCGACTAAGTAAATTTCGTCTTTACTTTTGAAATTCACTTTTGGTGGTGTTCCATTCAAACTGAAAAGTTCAAAACATAACCCGAGAAAAGATTCAAACTCTTTTTTTAAGGTTGAGATTTCATCCTAAAAGACTTTTTTCAAGTCTTCTAGTTAGAAACCTATCGGATGGTAGATTCCTAGCGGCTGCCGACTGCGCCATTGTCGTAATCTGAGGGATTTCCTGGTCCTGGTAGTTGGCCGTCTTCTCGTGGTTGCCTTCTCCCGTTTCCTTGGAGTGATGTTACTTTCCCAAATTCGTTTTAAGAATGACCCGATTTCCACAAGTGCCGTTCTATTTATAGGTAAAAGTTACCGCACAACAATGAACGCAATGAACATATTTTCCAATTGAAGTAGCCAGATTTTCTCTAATTCCGCATGTTGTTCATTTGTCTGTCAATCATTAGTGCGTGTTGAGAAATTCTGAATTATTAAATTAGGTTCATTTCTTCTAACATAAATTATTTGGTTTTATATTTTACATTATCTCATATCTATCCTACAAAAACTAAGGCACCAAAAACGCTACTCCATCTTTTTGCAAATCGTTGAAAAAAAATTATCGTTGAATATTACTTGAGCCCCTCTTACTTAGAAATGTATGCAAAAATGTGAAACTTTTTTTTCAAATAGGTTTTATTGGTTGACCATTTTTTTGAATAAATTCAAAACATTGAACACTGCTTTGATTTTTTGATACTGTTCAATTATTAAACAGTTGAAAATACTGACGTGTTTACCGCGAAATAGCATAGAATTGTGTGAGTTCATCAACTTTGTTTTTTACAAGGAAGCAAGTAAAGATGCTTGCAGTGATGATAGTTTGAAGAAAAAAAACGAAAAAAGTCATCGTGAAAAATACAATGATAAAATGCCTATTTTTGAGTGTCCAAGATAACTGAAAATCAAAATTTTTTAAAATAAAACACTGTCGAAACGTGTAAAAAACAACGATTTAGAATAAAAAAAAATCGATGATTTTTTTTTACCCGTGCCCACAACCGCTCGATTTTTTTTTATTTATTCGACTTTTGAAAGAAAAAGGAAAATTGAGTGCGATTTGTAAGGCTTTTCACGAGCATGAACAACACACCAAGGCGCATCAAGAAGTTTTGTTTCTGGTTTGTTTTTCCCATTTTGCAGGCGCCATCAAACGGTGTAAGCTTAGCATTCTAATATTTTTATTGTCAGTAAAAAATAACTGGCAAGCGGCTACAATCATAATTCAAGCGATCGCAGCAAGGAACCAGTAGGAAGCGTTAGAATGTTGGAACTGGAAAGCCCATTAAATGGAATGTCAAATCTGATAAAGTTAACAATACAATTGCTAACTGCTTGTACAAGTGAAAGATTGTCGGGCAATGTCATTTTCCATAACGACGAATCACACCATTTGAAGAAGGGAGAGCAACAATCCCGAATGGCGGAAATAGATGGGAAAAGCTTTTATGGCATGTTATCCGGAAGTCGATACATTTCGTTGATTTTTTTCATTTTTCCGTTGATTTTATTTACATTGCTTGTGTTGATTTTATTGGAAAACGTTATCTTTATCTTTATTTGTCAAAATTTACAAAATAAATGAATTCAAATCAAATCCAGTCTCGATTGCTGTAACGAATAGAATTCAATATATTCCAGAAGCGCTTGTGGAAAATAAGTTTTTTGAACTTACCAAAGCGTATGGTAAAAGGTCGAGGTTTGGGAACCCTGCCAATGTGGAGTTTCAAAAAAGTGCTAAGGGAAACAATTTTAGTATATTATCCGAATAAAAGTGTCTTAAATTACTAGCGTTGAGTGATAATCATTCCTTATCAAGTCCTTAAACGCGGGGAAGTGAAGTGTTATGGAATAAATTTGGCAGATATCCATAATTTGTGTTTTTTGCAAGTGGTGATTCAATAAAGCTAGTGCTACGCCACCCGGTTAGCCCAGCAGTTTTTTCCGCCCGGGATAGCATGATCCTTCCTGCACGAGATGAGCCCGAGTGAACTCAAAGATAAGTAGACTTTTTGTACTTTTATTTTAGTTTCAAATTGTTTAAAATAAGTAAAATTTAATGCTTTTAGATTGGGAACACATTCATTCCATTTTGTGTTTTTCTCCAGTTGGGTTTCCCTACCCAGCCGGAAATATTTCAGAAACATTTCACTACGTTTTGGTATTACGGAAACTTGAATGCAAGTTGTGGTACAAGTAAAAGCTCTGAAAGTTCTGACTGTTCAGAGCAGCTTTTTTCTTATATGAATAGAAAGCTAAAAATTGGGAAGATAAATCTGGAGTTTTTGAATCAAATTTCTATTCCATGCTTAAGCGAGGTGAGATATTGTCGGTTTAGCCGACAGCAAGGATTGAATAGTTTTTTTTAAGAACGAATTTGTTTTTCTTACCGCTATTGTTGTTAAGTAAAGGTTATCACTACGGAACATTTTAAAATTTACATATATAGTAATCCAAAGTAGAGGTGATTTGCTGTTATTAATTTTTTTGTTAAATTAGTTTCGTAGATATTAGGTAGTTTAAATTATTCAGGTTTGTTTTGTGGTATATTTGGTAAGAAGTAATAATACCGTGTGAATCAAAACATATTGTGTGTGTGTGTGTGTGTGTGTGTGCGTGCGTGCGTGCGTGCGTGCGCGCGTGCGCGCGCCGCATATACACTTAAAACATGGTGCCAATACTTTTTAATGTAACTGATTGCTCGGTATTTTTTTCAGATCACCCCACTTACTTCAAAGATCAATCATTCAACTTTATTTCAGTTATAATAACAAGTGGAGCTGTACGATTTTCTATGCACTTTAAGAAGAACATACTACTCTGAAAAAGGGTTTCGATTCTAAAAGCTAAGCTCAATTTGACTTCAGTTTTATTTCACTGGCGTTTGCATCGGTAAATTTGGACTTTTGGGTTTGTGTGGGGAAGTTGAGTGTCTTGTTGAGTGAGGGATCTCCATGGTTTTTGTTTCTTCTGTGGAGCCGGGCCTGCTGATGGTTTTTGTGCCTACTTATGGGTTTTTTGGGGAGGATTTTCCGCTGAACAGCTTGGTCGAGGACCGTAATTTCGTGTCTCGTTGGACAAGAAAGTTATTGGGTGTTGAATCGGAGCATGTCTTTTGGCATTGAACAGCAGTGGATTCGGTTTGCATTGCTGTTGGGTGCCGAGTTATTGCATGACTTATTTCCATGCAATACTTCACCCAGCAGTGATCTCGATTGAGTTTATTGTTTTTCAAGGCCAAAGGACATGCCCCTATTGGCTAATAACTTTTTTGCCTAGTTACATACGGGGTTGCGGTTTTCGACAGGGTTGTTCGGGGAAAGGTTTCCTTTAGGGGATCTATGGGTTGGCGCAGGAGCCGTTAGCGGGCTCGGTTTCACGGAGAAGGCAGAATTGGTGTCGGTTTTTCGGTGCAAAATATTCAATTTGGGGATTCTGCGAGGAGTCTCCAAATCGTATTTCAATTCCAAATTGATTATTTTTTTTTCATATTCAGGGCTTTTGATAGGGCACACTACTTGGACGATTCAAATCTCTTCGTGTTCTCGAATTTGATATACTGAACGGATGAAGAATGAGTTTATTTTGATTGAGAATAGGGTTGAATGATTCATAGAAATAAGTATTAAAATGCTCTAAGCGTTATAAATATGATAAAATCAGGATTAGAATAAATTTTTGTATTTTAGACATAATCTTTTTTAAACGTAGTCCATTCATACTTTGAGATAGTTTGTCGAACGTGTGTACATGTATGTATATTATATGATATTTGTTAAGTTTAGGTACTGATAAATGTTTCATCTACTACGGCAAACGCAGCTTTGAAATTTTATTGCACGTGCAATGAGATGTTATTATTAAAAGGCCTTTTTTGTCTTAATTAGTTAAGGTTTGGATTTTCATTCAGTTGATTTTTTGCAATTTCAATCTTGTTAAGTCAATCTTATTAATAACCAACTTATTTGGTTAATGAATTTTCTCCGTGTAATTGTGAAATCAATATGAGGCAAAAAGTTGATTTGCACAAATGAGTTTCCAAAAACGACCTTATTCGGTTATCACAACCTACATAAAAGTTAAAAATTGAAAATAACAAATAGGGGCTTTACTTCATAAATCGACAAAATTTTAATATTTTAAATATCTCCTGATAATATTCCGCGAAGTATAATAAAAGTAACTTTATTCTAAAAGGTCGTTTTTGAAAACACATTAGTGTATCAGGAACAAGGATTAGGAAAACAAGTTAGTTCAAACATAATTTAAACACATTCTAGCTTTTCTATTAAACTTCTTATTACTGCCTCAAAGATAGAAATAGGAGTTTCCTTAGGAAATATCTAGGAGCATAGGAGGTGAAGGAAAACTCGATCACACCATTCACCAAAATGGATCCTGATCTATAACCTCTCCCCTACTAACAAAAACCCTTTCCATGGATATTTGAATATAGATTCGCAGACGTACAGACGGTTTCCATAGTTGGTGATATTGACCTACCTTTGTTTCTGAATTTTTTAAAGCTAGTCTTTGGAATATATAGGGACAAAAGGTTGTTGATTGAACCTAAAAAATATCCTACTAACATCCTTTCATGTTTCCCCCATTGACTACTAGGACGTGGCCGGCGCCGTTATTGATCTTATTCAAAGGGAGAGCATGAGTTTTGTGCATTGTGAATGAAATGCTAGTCCCAAGCACCATTCTGTTGGCCCTTGCACAAAATTGATGGCCTCGATCAATCACGGAGTAGCAACCATTGGCGAGGTAGAACTTGTTCTGCTTAGCCACGCCAGCGATTATGGAATTCGAAATGCGTAAGTTGAGCAAAGCCCAATAAAATATGTTATCTGAAGTTTAACTTTTGTTTTTTTAATTTTTAATGAACGATCATATCTACACAGCATTTCAAGTTCCATGATTTAAGGTGGATATGAGTAGTCAACCAAGCTAAGCTAAGCCACAGAGAACAGACATACAAGCTAGCCCACGAAAGTTGTGTAAAAATCCCAACACCCTTTTTGAACCAATTTTTGTCTTATGGCTGGGCCACCAGATGTCTCCAAACACACCAAAGAGAACTGTCAAAACAAAGCTGACTAAGTTTCAGTCAGTTTTCTATAGGTCGTATGTGCTGCTAAGCATGCTTCAAGAAAATCGCTGTTGAAGTTTCGTTCGAAACTTGATGAACGAACGTTCACCATGTTGCATGAAAAAAATAATCATAAAAGTTAGATATTATCTTTTTCCTTCAAATTTGTTAGAAATACATAGTTTAAAACAGCTGGATACTAAAGCGATATGTGAAAGTAACCCGCTTTGAAATGCCTAGAATCAATACTGCTAGGTAAGACTGATCGTCAAGAATGTTCTTGTATTTGACTGGACATAGGTGATGCATTTTCTCACATAAATTACTGTTCAAGAAGTGCGAAAACTTAAACCGAAGGCGTTAGTTATCTTAACTGTCATAGTAGTGCCAAAATAAAGAAAGTGAAAGCTCGCCCAGTTAAAAGTAACTCTGATTTCATTTATTTAGCAATACATTAAAGCCGTCCATTTTGCTGAGACATTGGATTCATTTTTTGTGAGTTCATATACGATTACGCCTTTTTGAAAACTGGGCACTTTAAAATTGATTTGTAACTTTTGAACGGCGCAATAGATGGCACTGTTTGTAGTCAATTTCTAACGTATTTTTTGGGTGATAGCATTTGAAATTTTACACACTTTTTTGAAGATTTTTTGTTCGAGCTTGTACGTCTGTTCTCTGTGGCTAAGCTTACCAAAGCGTATGGTAAAAATATTTGTTTTGAAGATGGTCCTCAAAAATTTCTTCAAAGGGAAAGCATGTGAAGGCTTCTTCGAGCTTAGATCGTCATTGAATGGAATAGTTTATGTTTCGCCTTTCGTCTGTTGTGCCTATCTGATTCATAAATTCGTTCTAACGTCACATTATCTTTCGGCACTTTTGCTTTCGTTTCGGATAGCATCAGGGAAAGAAACCTTGGGGGAAAAACCATATAAACAAACCAACAACGCCTTGAGGAGATTTTCTCCCCCGAGTTTTTTTTTCCTCCGTTATGGAAAAGAGGGTTTAGAAAACGCTCTGGTATAAGTGGGGCATAAATAGGTGGTGATAAACATGCGAAAACAAAACGAGAAATATGACAGTTCCAGCACATTTCCTGTCAACTTGTTTTTCGGTTTGGCCTTCGGTACGATTTTATTTGTGCTTAATTTTTTTGCATTGAATGCCTGTTTCTGATGAAAGTTAGTGAAAGCGTTTTCTTTTTTTTTAAAGAATAGGGTAAATGATCTTGAGCGGAACTAGTCGAAATCTGATCTTGAGCGGAACCATTTACTTTTCCTAAGATATAGGCAATGATTGTTTATGAATCTTACCAAAATGTTGAAAAAACACTTTTTCAAATTCTTTTCATATAAGCATTAACATTTTTGCTTAAGTTTATTAACTGAAATAATGTTATTAGAAGATTTAAAAACATACGCATTTCTGCTGCAATATTCATCAATCTACGCTGACTTTGAACGTCAATTTATGTAACCCTTGGCCGTTATAAACTGATTCTTAATGACTAAAATGGTAGAACTATTCTTAAAGAAGCATTATTCGGGTTTTTGTAACAAGTTTTCCATCAAAATATCAATAAATCGCGTAGTTTTTAAAAGTAAAATATGATCTTGAGTGGAACCATCTTTGATCTTGAGCGGAACTACTAGCTTCCGAAATAAACCGCTAGGTGCGCTGTCTTATGCCTAATGTCTCACACGCGATTTTAACCCCTGAATATATGCAGCACCTTTGTATTTTCCTTATTATATCAGCTCTAGGTAAAGAAAAGATGTAAAATTAAATTCGAATAGAACAAAAATTTATTAATTGGTGTCATAGCGTACCAAGCTAGGCACACAAAAAGGTTAAATTTTTGGGGTACAAGAAATGTGTTTTTGATTCTCTCTTTCAGAGGGTCGACGGGAAGGAGGAGAAAGGCTTTAATACATATTTTTTGGCATAATTCGAGAACTAATGAAGCCAATAAAGTTAAGTCATTATTTCAGAAAAAGAATCAATCTTCATTGCCATTACTATTCGTACTTTAAGAAGTAGCTTTCATTTAAAGAGGTTGTTTTTTATGTTCAAATTCCAATTGAAACCGATATTCCTACTACCTAATAAACAACAATTTAAATTGTTTTTAACACACATTCCTTCAGTTTTACAAAGTGTGCAAAGCACACCGGGTTAGCTATTTTATAATAATCCACGATTCAATTGGTGGCCCGGCATTGAAACTCTATCCAATTCCCTTGAGTTTGATTTTACACTTGAGCTCGAACTGGAAGTGGGTTTGAGAAATGATTGTTTTATCAATTGAGCTAAATAATTAATGTTTCCATAAATTTTAAATATAAATAAATTTAATCTTGATTCATAAGAAACTGGAATTTATAGTAAACTTTATTCTATAATTGAGTTGCGACCTTTTTGGTCAATATTAAATTAAGGTTTCTTACTTTGAATTAGAAAAGTATGAACAGATTCTCAACGTAAACTGATTTTTCCCCACTATAATTTAAAAATCATGAACTTCCAATGAAATTAAAGGAATTATTGGAATATGAAATGACAAAAAATCTGATTTTTTTCTTAAAAACATTTATTTAGAGCAATGTTCAGTTTTTTTTTGCAAAATCTGTAATTTAAGGCATCTTCTTATGTATTACTGGCTCTGTCGTTACCTGTCGTCCGGGTCAATATGACCCGAAGCGCAGATTCAAAGCATCTTAATCATAATTACAATATACTGAGGAACTGACATTTTTGAGAGACCAAATATGTTCAACGAGAAAAAACTAAAACTTAAGTTTGAAATATCAATTCATTAAGAAATGAGATACAGCGATGCAAAGACACAATTGGATGTCTTTGTTTTGAGTTAGATTTTTTTTCTACCGGAAAATCCAGAATAGCGGTCAAAAAATTTATTGGTCCCCCACATATTTATACATCGTCGGATAGATGGATTCTTAACAATTCCATAAATTGAAAAAGCACCCAAATACTGCAAAGTTGTCAGAAATTATAAGTAATTTAAAAATAAAATTGTTTTTTGGGACTTTTTTCATTCGGAGCCAACTACAGACAACCTAGTATAAAAAAATTCACTTCCTTCTAAAATATTTAGAAACTAGAAAAAATAACCTACACAATGAATCCAATATCATAAAAATCGGTCAACATTTGCGGCCACGGGAATAACAACAAATTACAAGTCAAATTCCCCCGAAACGCAGATTTTGCGAACAGCTTTGGAAGGTTAAGCAAGCAATAAATTTGAACGGATATTTTGAGAACAACTTTGGAACGCTAAGTTTCTCATTTTACGTAAACACATTGATTTTTTGACTTAAAAAATCTTCAAAGATGATATTTAATTGAAGTTTCACATTTACACAAGTATTACTAATGAGAGCTATTAAAGATGACGACAGAAGAAAATGGTTCCGCTCAAGATCCTATTTTAGTTCCGCTCAAGATCAGCGTGGTTCCGCTCAAGATCAGAATTCTTACTCCAGTAAAATAACTCTTGAGTTATTAGGATTTACTCTAAAATATTCTAAAAATCATCATTAGAAAGCAGAAACCAAGATCTATCCGCTGAACTGAAAATTTTTTTGTTCGGATATAACCCACAGCCATACCGCTTGATCAACTGTTTCGAGTTGCGTCGAATTGAGCCATTTAGTTCCGCTCAAGATCATTTACCCTACTTAAAAAAAGAGTAAAATAAGTTCAGCAAACTTTACCTCAGTTGGGGATTATAAACTAACTAACTGAACTGAACAAAAAGTGTTGTTTTAATTAGGTTACTACTTTGAATATCTTCGACCTAATTGTAAATCCTCAAATTGCAGCATATGTTGTGTTTAGTTTCAGTATAATGAGTTAAAACAACCATTTGTGCCGAAATATACACTTTCAACTGTTGTTATCCTGCAAGAAATTATGCTATCAAATTACTCGCAACTCAGCTCTACACATTTCAAAATTTATTTCTCTTTTCAACAGAATTGTAACTGTCTGAGAAGATAAAAAAAACAGTCGAAACGCACAAAAAAAAAAGGAAAACTTCCAACTAGGAGAGGACATGATTTGTAAACAATCTTGGAAATTACTTTCACATTAACATTCTAATATAATACATTTTCCTGTCGCCCATCAGTCGCATAAACTGGAGCGCGGTCTCCGAAACAGGAAGGAAATGGCATGCGATTTGGAATGCTTCGTTTGCTGTTCTTAGATAGAATTCAAGACGAGCGGAATGTTGGCAGTGATTGGTTTTCCAATATCAATTTGCTTTCTATTTTTTTTATCAAATAAATTTATTCTCTTATTATGAATTTCATCTACATAATTCTTGAAATAAATTTCTGACGTACACAGTATTCAATAATCTTGTTCATTTATATGTTTTACTTGCATATAATGGGAACAAGTTCTGAATACTAAATTTGCAAATTCCAGAAAAGAAAAAAAATTATTGGAAATTTACATGACCATAACAGTTATTATTTCTTTTCCAATTTTTAATCATTATTTTATAAACTTCTAGCCATCAGACACGTAACATACGACGTATTACAGCTTAAATACGTCGTGTGCTATGTTTCTTGTAATATGTAGTTCTTACGTGAGCACAAATCATTTAATTTAATTTGGTTGAATTGCAAGATAGTGCAGCCATTTATGACTTAAGACTAAAAGGGGGGTTTTAATATCTTTGAAAACCTTTGGAATTATGAAAAACTCCAAAAATGCGGTTATCTATTCAAATAATTCGTAGAAGCATTATTATTCACTTATTCACATTAAATTTTTAGAAAAAATCTTGTTTTTGTTGAAATACTCAAGTGGTACTATTCTTATTTAGTAACCCTTTTTCAAATTTTTGGTCTACAACGCCAATTGCTACGTTCAAAAAAAGTAAACTTATGCTTTATTTATCCGTTAAGCATTTTAAAACAAACTGTAGAAGAAAATATTCGTAATTTTCAATCATTCATATTAGAACAAGCAAAAAACATAGTGGTACTATTCTTAATTCGCTCACTGTAGTTCTTACGTGAGCACAAATCATTTAAAATGAATTCTAGCCATCAGCCTTATAACCAAGCATATCAATATTTAAAAAGTCATTCATAATGCTGAATCAAAGCAAACGAAAGATTAAATTAAATGAAATAATTATCCAATCAAGTAGGCTTACAACACATATTAGAGCTTTGCTAATGTTTATGTTTTTCTCGAAATCAACGAGCCCCAGATTTGAAACACTATATTTTTGGAACATCAGAAAGCCTGCAAAAAAAATCAAAACATTTAAGAGAAAATCGCACAAATTTGAATCATGTGTAGTTGCCCGGTCGGATTCAATCAACACATTTTGATCACTTCGAAAACTTCATCATCATTCATAGCAACTAGTTCACAGAAAAATCAAAATCAATACAAAACGAATCATGCGAAACCGTTATAAACTGCTAATTTTTCAGTCTTGGATAAAAAATGATGTATTTGAATTCCTTGTTTTCTGAGGAAGCATAATGAGAAAACTCTAATCAAACATTGTATTTGATGGTTTCAGCGTTTCGCCTTTGCGTCGATTACCTTAATCCTTTTTAGGCAAGGGTTTTTTTGATTATTTAAGTATCAATAAATCTAATCTATGTGTCAGTAATTTTTCATTGTATCCAAATCAGGTTCGGACAAATTTTAATAAAATTAACTGTTGATTAAAAACAAGCAGTTTTCTGCTTGACTATCAAATCTTGTATATAAAAATGGAGGCGTTTTCTTTGTAACACATTATAATTGAGGCTATCCCTTATCCAACACATTATTCAGAAAAAAAAAAACGATTTTTTTTTAGGAACACATTTCTTTGCGAACAAAATACACGAGCGAAAAGAACTAAGAAATTCAGGTTTATATTGTTTTAGCTGAAATTTATAAATATTCCTTCAAAAATAAACAATTGCTTAAAATTTTTTAATCAAAATGACTTTTAATCAAAAACTTTGACAAAAACGTAAAATTTCGAAGAAAATTTGATATATTACAATAAAATTTTTCTAGAACAAGTCGTGAAAATAACTGGCAACACTGTAGCAAAATCACAAGATACGATGATGAAGGTATATTTTCTAAAATAATTTCAGTCCTAGAATGAAGAAGTGTATTTTTGAGTTGAGTGAAGAAAGTGACAATTTTATCATTCCATAATACATTGCTAATTCCAACAAAAAAAAAATGATTTTCTAACTCAATTTTCATAGATTACAGAAACGTGAGGCTCTTCGAGGTAGCAAATAATTAATTTAAATTAAAAAATACATAACTGAGTGTTTAATGATGCCCAATTTTTTCGTAACGGTCTTTAGTAAATGTTCTCTCAGATTTATAAAAAAAAGTGTTGGTCCTACAAAGGTACTGTGGATTCTTAAATTCAAAAATCATATTGAAATAAGGGTTAAAAGAAACGTCTGAAGCTTTGTTAAATTTATTAAAAACGTTGTGTTGTGACAATCTACGGTGATTTTTTCAAATTAAAATATACACAGAGCCTTGGCCGTGACAGTACATCCAAAAATTTAAATTCATTATTAAATTTTGTCGAATGAATAAGGTTATTCAGGAGTGAAAATCTGACTCTAAAGTATTTAATGCCAAAACCTTGAAACAAATCACGAGGTCTAGAGTTTTGCTAATGATTTTGAAATATCTCTCTCGTTGATAGAATCGCATCGCAGGTTTGAATATTCAATTTGAAATTTGATTGAACTCATTTTGGAAATTTTAGTTCCGTGTAACCAAAATCAAAGGTGTTCTTCTATTTTCATGTTTAGTGTTCTCTATCCAGTTCAGAATTCTTTATTTACAGTTCGAATCATCATTTGCCGTCACCGATCCAACCATGGCTTCACAGCCAAAGAAGAAGCAGAAGAAGAAGAAGAAGAAGAAGAAGAAGAAGAAGGAGAAGAAGAATCATCATTTGAAATAAAGACACAAAAAGCTATATTGAGATTCTGAAACCAAATTTGATTTTAAGTTTCAATCCAAGTTTGACACAAAAGGCAGGGATACAACGAGCGGGATAGTTAGACCAAATGTAACGTGATCTGATGTAAAGGGCGATACGGTCAAAATTTGGTCAATATCAACTTGACGTATTTCTTTCCATTTTGCATTTAAAAAACCTGAACACCCCTTACTTTGAATGTGTGTGTGTGTGTGTGTGTGTAGAATGTTGCTCTTATTTTGATTTTGGAATTCCCTCTTCAGTTGTCAAAATGCCATCCAAGGAAGATGAGCAACGTATCAAAATTCTTCTCGCGCATCGCGAAAACCCGAGCTACTCGCACGCAAAGCTGGCAAAATCGCTAAAAGTTGCCTAATCTACCGTGACAAATGTAATTAAAGTGATTGGGGAACGTTTGTCGACAGCCAGGAAGTCTGAATCGGGGGAAAATCGAAAACCGGAAGCCGCTGATACGACAAAGAGAGTTGCCGGTAGTTTCAAGCGAAACCCTAACCTCTCTCTCCGAGATGCCGCAAATAAGCTGGGTGTATCGTCTACAACCGTGCATCGAGCCAAAAAACGAGCCGGACTATCGACTTACAAGAAAGTAGTAACTCCAAATCGCGATGATAAACAAAATACGACGGCCAAAGCGCGATTCCGAAGGCTGTACACGACGATGCTGACGAAGTTTGACTGCGTGGTAATGGACGACGAAACCTACGTCAAAGTCGACTACAAACAGCTTCCGGGACAGGAGTTTTATACGGCAAAAGGAAGGGGAAAGGTAACAGATATTTTCAAGCACATGAAACTGTCAAAGTTCGCGAAGAAATATCTGGTTTGGCAAGCCATCTGTACCTGTGGCTTGAAAAGCAGCATTTCCATAGCTTCCGGGACTGTCAACCAAGAAATTTACGTGAAAGAGTGTTTGAATTCCGTACTGTTTTGGCCGGATTTGGTATCTTGCTATTACGCTAAAAATGCCATTAAGTGGTACGCCGCCAACAAAGTGCAGATGGTTTCCAAGGAGAAGAACCCTCCCAACACGCCAGCATTCTGCCCTATTGAGAAATACTGGGCTATTATCAAGCGGAACCTAAAGAAGACCAAAAAAACTGCTAAGGACGAGCAGTAGTTCATGGCAAACTGGCTTTCTACGGCGAAGAAGATGGACAAGGTGGCTGTACAAAATCTGATGGCAGGAGTTATGCGTAAGGCCCGGCAATTCGGATTTGGAAAAGCGGAAGCCTAACTGAATATTTTCCTGAATTTCATACTAATTAAACTTGAAAAAGAAATTTACATCATTTGATTTTTTAAAACAAACGATTTTGCCGATTTACACGCGTTTTCCCTTGACCAAATTTTGACCGTATCACCCTTTATGTGGGTGTCGTGATTTTACGATTTTTGCAAATCTCAATTCTGAGACAAACGTACATATGTCTCTCACAAGAATAGATCAATGACTGACACAGTTTTGTTTGTTCTGCCTAGTGTTACCAAAATATTCTTCGCAAGAGCCTTCCCAAGTTGTCTTTTTCCTGTCGCTCTGTCTTTGTTTACCAGAGCCGGAACAATCCGTAAACATTTTCATCAACAGCTGTTCGAAACTTTTCTTGTCACTCTGTCTCTGTTAACGAGAGCCAGATTTTTTTTTGTTTCGATTATAGACGTTTTACCATCATTATGGCATTCGCGACTATATCAACGTTGCAGTTGGCGGATCGTTATTGAAAACCTTATCCGGTACAACTGTGTTCGATTTTTACTCTTGGGCTCGAACTCGCGGACATCGACTCAGGAGACAACAGACTTGCCATCTGAGCCAAGCCAGCCGAAATAATTCGATAGTATTCTTAGAAACAGCCTTCCCAACCAGAATGCCAAAGCAAAACAAACAATCAGCAGCAATAGTCTTAAAAATCCGCAAGCTCTAAGCCAATCTGTCCTTTGCCATTGGAGAGTTAAACCAAAACAAACAATCAGCAGATGTTGCCTTGGAAATCTGCGCTTACTAAGCCAATTCATTCTTTTCCACCGGAAGGTGAAATCAAGGCAAACAATCTAATATGTGTTGTGAGCCTACTTGATTGAATAAATCTACTGAATCTAAGCAATTAGCAGCAGCAGCCTTAAAAATATGCGCTTTCTTGGCCAATTTGATCTTTTTCCACCGAGAGACAAAATCAACACAAATAATTAGCTGTAGCAGGCCTCGAAATCTGCACTTACTAAGTCAAGTCCATCTTTTCCACTGGGAGGCAAAATCAAAACAAATATAATCAGCAACAGTAGGCCTAAAAAATTTGCGCTTCCTAAGCCAATTACATCATTATCCATCAGAAAACCGAATCACACACAATCAGCAGGAGCTGTCTGAAAATCTGTGCTTCCAAAGTCATTCCGTCTTTTTCAACCGGAAGGCCAAGTCAAAACAAACAATCAGCAGCAACAGTCATAAAAATCTGCGCTTCCAAAGCAATTCAGTATTTTTCCTCCAAAATACCAGCAAATCATAGCAAACAATCAGCAGCAGCAGCAGTCTTTTTCCTCCTGAAGACCACATCATAACAAACAATCAGCAGCAACAGCCCTTAAAATCTATAGCAAACAATCAACAAAAGCTGTCCTAAAAATATCGGGTTCCTAAGCCAATTCCGTCTTTATCCACCGGAAGTCCAAATCAAAACAAACAACATCAGCAGCAGCCTTAAAAATCTGCGCTTTCTTAGCCAACCCTTTTTTTTTCCAGGGGCCGAATAAGAGACAATTTTTTTTCGTAGCAGCAGTCTTTAAAATCAGTGCATTTGTTCCAATCCTTCTTTCTACCAAAGACCGAATCAAAAACAATTATGTCCGTAACAGCAGCCTCTTAAATTCGTGCTCCCTGTGCCAATCCGTCTTTCTACTGGTGGCCGAATCAGAAACCATTTCGACCGAGTGAATTGGAGGAATAATATTCATCAGGTTATGTCTTGAGACAGAAAACCATGTGATTAAATCAACAATCAGGTATACGAATGAGGAAAATCTTGATGTTTTACAGGGCTGCGGTATAATACAGCAAATTATACAACGCATTTGAACGAATTTCATATGAAATCATATTTTACATGAAATTTGTTCTGAATAGAATATGGAGAAAAAGGGACTGCCTTTCACCAGAAGTATACAAACAGAAACACTAATACTAATAATATACGTTATACTCGTTAAATTTTGAAAGTCTTCCTAACGTAACGCTGGTTAACGTTTAATAGGATTCAAATGCCTCCGAATGTCTTTGCCAGGTTAAAACACTTCAATCCACAATTGGGTCGATTCACAATGACACAAAATTCACAATGTTCACAAAATTTTACGAACGAGAAATGTGGTGCGGCGATATTTTTCGTGTAGCTGCACGGTCAAGAAATTTAGCTCAAAAGTCTGTTTAGGGATAGTAAAAAACCAAGTTCCATTTTGTAAAGAAAATTTAGCATATTTTTTGGTTTCGCATGTTTATCTCTAAAACACGTAAAAACTTCGAAAAGGAGTTTTGATAATTAAAATGTTCCAACATGTTTTCAAAACTCTCCTTCAACACATTTGTTCTGGACCAACCCACTTTGCATTGAATTTTCTGGGAAAGCGCGTCTACTAGAAACCAAAAATCCCATCAAAAGTCCAAGTGTGGAAACTTCTTAAGAATTCGAATGTACCGAATCGATTGTACGGAAATTTCTTGAGTTATTTTGACCGGCAACTATAAACTAATGCACATTCTTGTACGACAACACTATTCAGGGACAGAAGAATCCAATATAGGAAAATTCTCCGGTAAACATTCCGATAGAAAAGTCTGAACTATTATAAATTTTTACGATATGATATTTTCAAGGAAAAAAAAACGTCAGATAGTTTAACCACTTATCACACGAACATGAGACCTAGCCCCAAATTTCTCTCAGTTTTTGGATAGAAGCCTCCTATTGTCGACATTGCGTGGCAGCAATTTCAGCATGATAATTTCTGGTATCGACATTCTCGTTAATTCTCGAGCAGCGCCAAAAATCGAAATCAAGTGTCCAGTCAGTGCGGTCAGCGGTTTAACTTTTAAGTTTAAGTCCATTCCAAAATGATTGATTTTTCATTATTTGATACTTAAAAAACATTATTTTCTTTTAAATTTTTTCTATCCCAAAATTGAGCGGAGAAATTTTGCTAACATAACGAATAAAAACAGGATCGCGAAATATCAGAAACAGTGAGGCCAGGCAGTGCGTGAATCGACCTATGGAAAAATGTATTGCTACGCAAAGTGCTGCCAGATATACAACATTCTTGTGAATAGTTTTTTAAATCTATATGAAATTCAGGAATTTTAAATACCTATTCCTGTTGTTATGTTTTCCAATTCAATATAGAAATGTGATGATTGTAAAGAAATGTTCATCATTTGTGTTTTTTTGCTTCAAGATGCCGTAAATACTCACGAGAAATGTTGAAATATTCGTAGAAAAAATTCCTAACAAAAATAAACTTCACTGTATTTTTTTCAGATGCCATCCGTTTATACAACATTGAATAGTAAAGTTTTTAGAGAATGTTATGTGAATGCGTTTGGTTTATGTCTTTCTACATTTCCAATCGCAAATAGTATAAGATAAAACCTTCGCCCTTCGAATAAAGAAAAAAAAACAGTAACAACCAGAACAGTCCTTCCTTCGAAGGTTGAGGAACGGAGCGACGCGACGGACGATTCACTGGCCTCGTTGAAACGCGCGTATGCAAATGCGATAACGAAGGAAACGATCTAATCAAAATAAACATTTTTTTCGTTTACTCCAAACTTTGTTGAATGCCTCCTCCGCACAGCATCCGCAGCAGTTTGTTGCCTTTTCCGCGAACTCTCTCTTTCTGTATTTGGGGGTGGACCCGGTTTCAGATTGAACGAAAAAACAACTCAGGCTGCTGGCCCAAAAACAAATAGAATTTGGGTTTTATGAAGAAAAGTTTTTTCCTCTTCCGGTTTCTCTTTGGCCGTTCCTTCCTCTTTAGCGTGCAATTCGAAAATTTTGGTGTCGCTAATTTTTACAATCAATGTCATTAACATGATTCTCGTAAACTGTTGTTTATTGAGGAGTTTGGGATTAGCGGGGCAACGAAAGTTTTTTGTATGACAGTAGTAGGTACTTGTTTTCTCCGGCTCGATCACAAATGAGCTGCTCCTAAATAAACAATAATGAGATGAGTTGGGCACTTAATCCGAGCTCGCTGTTTGATGACACAATTCGGATCGGAGCCCATGGCAAATATAGAAAACGAGAGGCCGATCCTAGAAATTGGAAATATAGGGTAAAAAAGTTCGCCATGAAGCAATTCATTCGGGATAAAACGATTTACTCCTGTTTAGTGATTTTTTTTCAGCTTGTGAAGTTGATTTTATGGGGTAAGTTCAAAGTAATTTTTAAAATTGTTTGTTTTGTTAATGAAGCTGGTACGGTTTGGATTTAACAATTGAGCTAAGTATATCCAAAAGTAAGCATCTTCCAATAGTATGCAATTTTTTTTTCACTTTCATTAACTTCAAATCAATGATGACGTGTTTGGTTAGATTTACAACGTTTGAAATCAAAAAAACTATGTCCTTGTTTCATTTCTGATTCGTATATAGAAAAATAAAAAGTACTCTCGCAGTATGAGCACATCTTGAATTTCTCTTTAAAATTTTGGCGATAGAGGAAAATGTTTTTGTGCTTCATTTGAAGACAATAAATCACCAGAGACAAACCCATGGGACTTCCAAAACACTTCATAATACTTCAATCTCACTTAACAAAACTTCATTCATAGGTTCTCACCAGCTCAACAGGAGCAACAGAGATCTATTAAAAATGGCTCGAAAATTGTCATCATGTTTACCCACTTGTAATCTTCTTTCATCCGTGCAAGTTGAAAGCAACGACCTCGAGACTCCGAAACATTTTGCCATCCAAAACACATCCAAACGACGCGTCGTATGAATTGTGGGGGACTCCATTTTCTCCCCATTTTCCCTGTTTTCCCAATTTCGCAAAAGGATTGTTCCGAAATGACAACGAAGATCCTCGGCAAACATACAATTATCCTGAAAAATGTGTCACCCTCCGTTCGGCTTTCCCAGCTTAAACCTTCGACTACCTTCCCTCGAAGGAGAGATAGAGAAATTCGCAGAAATACTTACAACAAATCGGGGGCACCACTTTCTCTGTTCTCCTCGGCTTGATGGCGCAAACATTTTCACTGATTGCGAATGGCAGCGTCCTATGTATTGAGACATCTCAGTCAACTCGGAATGCTAAATATCTGAATTGAATAAGAAACTTTGCCAGTTGAATGGTTGGAATCGAAGGATGTTTTTTTCTGCAGCTTTAATTTAGTTTAGGTTAAAGCCTTCTACATAAGAACGAAATACTTAGTTTTTAATGTATCAATTCATTCAATTTATAACCAACAAATATACATCACCTCAAAAAAAAATCTGAAATAAATTTAAAAAAGGTTTTTTTGCAAGTATTTTACAGCAATCGCGAAATAAAGTTATTTCCTAGAAAATATTATTTTTAAATTAACATAATTTTAAAAGTTTTAGTCAAATGTTGGAGAACATGAGAAAAAAATTTGAAATTATTAGTTTTGTTTGTATATTTTCAGCTTTAATTTTTATTTGCTCTTAATGCAAAAGTTTCAAATTACGATAATAGATTCGTTCCAACACCGTATTTTCCCTGACTGAACGTAAGAGTCAATAACCAAAAAGTTAATTTTTTATTCATATTTTTTTCAGTAGGAACAATCATGGATATTTTTCATTTATTCCAAAGAAACCATGATTTTCCTAGCTTCGACTGGACATGATTATTTTATTTATTTGTAAGTTTAAAAGGACAATTTTGAAATAGTTGTGATCAGAGTAGTAGGAAAAATTGCCTCTAATTTAGCGACTTATTTTTTCTATGTAGCTCAAACAATTCATGAATTAAAAAAAATGAAATAATAATATCTTCAAACACTATTTGATTATTAATTTTTAAGTTCTTTAACATATTCAGTTTATCGTATTGAATAGAATCTTTTAGAACATATATCCCTACATCTTTAAAATGGTTTTGCTGATGTTTATTAGGAATTTTTTAGAAACAAAATAAGAAACCCTCTATCATCGAGGGTTGAAATCTTTAAATTTGCATCAAAATCTGGTGAATTAACCGTTCCAGGCCTAACCTTTCCCATTTTTTATTGAATATCCCAGCAAGCCCATGTAAAACTAGACAATCTGGCAAACTTGGTTTAGCTTATTTGATTTGCACAAAAAAAAAGTTTGTTTGGGAAAGCCTTTAATTTTTAATAAAAACTTATTCATTACTTACATCAAATAAGTTAATTTATCGAACTCTTAATCAAACCCAAGGATTTCAACTATCAATGAGAACGAATCCAAATTTCAAAAGTAAAAGTTATGGCTTTAAATTTTTTCGATTCAATATCATATTTTGGTTTGAAATTTGGCTCTCGAAAATACTGTAATACTCTTAATGTTGAACAAAACGCCTACACATATAGAATTTCCTTGTTGTCCTTTGTTTCTTTATCATAAAATTTTCTCATTTAAAATTATTTCCTTTGGATGATTTTTTTTTCAATCAATAACTTTTCATATTACTTAACTTGCAAAATGAACTAAAACTCTACTTTATGATTGTAATTTTCAGCTTAATTTTGCAAACGTACTAATTTTGGTGAGAAATTTGATATTTAAAATTAAACTAACAATCAGAATTATATGTCTTCGATCTCTCACAATTTCATTTTCTAAACAAAATTGTCATTTTTAATTATTGCATTATTTTGATGCTGGAACGCATAACAATTCAATTCTGAATGTGAACTTTGAATTAAAATTCTGAATCTGTATTTTGAAATTAAATTCAAAATTTGAACTTTGAATGTACTTCGGAATTTCATAACATTTTCTGGAATGTACAAAAAATGAGTTTTCAATTCAGACTCCGGATAAAAAATTCAAACATGAGCAAAGAAATGAAATTTGTCTGAATTGATAGCCTTAATCATCAATCCATAATTTTGAGTCTGATGTTTTGGACTTTAGTCTTAATTCTTAATTTAAATTATTCATTCCTAATACGAATTGCAAACATTTATAAAAATGAAAATGTATCGCAAAATTGAAGTTCTTTTATGATTATATTTTACAGAAGAATAAAGTTTATGAACTTCGAATATGAATCTGAAACAAAAACTGAACTGGATACAGAATCCTTAACATGAAAACACAAATACAATTTCGATTTTGATGCTATGGAACAAAAATCTCTGAAATGAATTAAGCCTTATTTAAAAATCAGAATTCAGAAATTATTTTCTATCAATAAGCGATTTTTTTTAATGTAGCTGATTTTTGAACTTGAAATTTGTTTTTCAGGTTTTGACATTATTTCTGAGTCAAAATTGTTCTTCTCGAATAACCTTCTTCTGCTTCTTTTCCCTTGGAAGCAGTTTCCATCAATTGCGTTCCTGTTTTCACCAAAAATATGTCTGAAATTTTTTTACGTCGTATAGCTAACTTGTGAACATGAAATATTTCTATTATGAGAATTTGCAAACAGCACTGGATGATTTGAAGTTTTTTTTGACAATATACATATTTTTTTTTCAAACAAAAAATTCAAATTAAACTTTTGTAAAATTTTACACACCGAATCCTGGGAAAGATAAGATCTTGAATGGAAAATAAGATGTATTGAAATTTTGTTTTTAGAATCACAGTATTTGTTTTCCTTTTATTCATGATTTACCTAAGTATGTATGCCCCTGCATGCAAACTCATTTCTAAAAAAAATCATCCTATTAATGCGTTTGGATATTTTGATTAAAAAATTCCGGAGAACTCTTGATAATGATCTGCTTTCCCAGTTATGATTGGATATTGAATATTTTTAATTTATGCCTTTATTTATAACAACATTCAATTGAATAATAGATTCTCACAAATTAAATAAAGGTATTTTTAAAAAAAAATCTATTCATTCCATGACAAATTGAGCATTCATTCCATTTTCAGGCCATTCTCATGAGAACATCGCATAAAACCTTAAATTGACAATTTTTGCCCCAAAAGTGTAACAGTTATCAAAGTTTTTTTGCTTTTTGATTAAACTTTTTCTAATGGCCTTTTTTTAGTTTTTATCTTTATTTTCATCTAATTTAGAAATCTTTCCTGAATGAATACCTTCACTTTCTGCAATAAAGCAAAAAATTTTTTTCATAAATATTATATCTTATGATTGAAAAATTCTCTGGTTACTAAGCCTTTAAACACTCCAGTTTGATCTTATTCCTTTCAAAACAAGGCTCTTGCTCAGTTTTAAAAATTGATAGATTTTTTTTCTTCAAATTTTGAATTGAGATCTTTTCTATTGCTTTTATTAAAGGTGAATTCCAAAAATCAAAACTGTTTACAGATTTCCATCGCATTTTTCATTGTTTTAATAGCGCTTGATACATGACAACTAACCTTGCAGAAGTAATGGATTGAAAAAAATGGCATGCAAAACTTTCCCCTACTAGATTGGTGTCATAAGGTGAAAAAATGACTTTACGAAAGTTTCAGCTCAATTGGTTGAAACATGAGCTGGCGCAATCGACTCCAAATTTGTATGGAATTTCTCGACAAAATGTATGAAAAATCAACATACTTTCACTCTTAATTTTCTAAAATATGCCTCCAGTCCGCTATACAGCTCAGAAATGCAGAATTTATTGTTCGAACAATGTGGACAAATTTTGTGAAACATTGTGACGCTTCAAGAATTTACGGTGGAGAAACATTTGCAATCAAATGTGTGATTTATTCGCATCTTGTAGATATTTCGTGTACGGTGTAGGGGTTACACAAGTTTACAAATTTAAAAAAATTGGCATATTTATTGACTGATCAATGCTTCTTATATAAAATTGGGTGCTCAGTTCAAAAACTGAAATTTAACAAAATCTAAAAAGAATGGGATTAAAAAAAAAAAACGTACGAAAAAAGTACTTGTACATATCTGAGTCAACATTTCTCGGGCTACCTCGAGAGTTCTTTGTTTTTAATTGATTTCTGATGTCCATAGGAAATCAAAATTTTAAAACGCAAAAATCTAGTCTAAAACGGCTGCTTAAATAAGAATTTTTTTTCAATGCATTTTATATTATTCTATCAATCATAAATCCCCAAACATCAACATTACTGTTAATGGTACACGAAAATATGAAGTGATAAAGTATGGATCACCATGAATCTGGACGAACTGTTTATTATACCATTGCGCTCCTAGTTGTTGGATCTGGAATGTTTTGACAGTACTTTGTTTGGAAATGTTTCCTCTATCAGTGCTGAAAATTTCATTACGATTCGTTTTGTTCCAAAAAAGTTACAAGTGATGGAAGCCGCGAGACGAAAATAAATTTTGGACACTCACGTTAAAAACCGACGTGGTCGGGTTAAAAAAATCGCGAAATCGTTAAAAATAGTCAAATCAACCGTGTGTAGCGTTCTCAAACGTTTCCGTGAGATGCGTACTATAGATCGGCAGGTTCATACCAAGCGTCATAGTGGAATTAAGGATCGGAAACTGCATTTGAAGGTGTTGAGAACGATCAAGGAAAACACAGGGTAGTCGGACTATGACATTGCCAAGAAATTCAACGCCGACCGGTACACCGTCAGAAGGATTAGTCTCCGAGAAGGAATACGATCCTATCGGGCCAGTAAGCAACCAAACCGGACATTGAAGCAGAATTTAGTAGCCAAAGGACGTGCCCGGAAGTTATACAACAGAATTCAAACGAAGTACGAGGGATGCATCCTCATGGATGACGAAACGTACACGCTCATTTTTATCTCGTCATTTATGGTTACAGAATAACCGTTTTCTGGATTTTGCTCCAAAACTATAAATATGGTTATTTTTTAAGATTTTTTCTTCGCGAAATTTCAACCATTTTGATAGTTTTCGTGTATTAACCACAAAATGGTTGAAAAACTTTTATTCGCCATTTTGGAGTTAACGCGTATAGAGCAAACCGAACGCGTTTAGTAAAAATTTCATTTTTTCCACACGAGTAGAATGTTTGATAGTAATATCTGCAGACATGTGGTACCTAAATCTGTGTCTGTTATTTGGATGGTTCTGGAGCTGGTCGGTCTGCACGCCTCTGCTGGAATTGCGGTCAATATCTGTCAATAATCTGTCTCAGGAAACTCCCGGTACATTCAGTACTAGAAGCAGCAAAATTGGACTGGTAACTTTTCTTTTATTCGTTTTTTTCTATATTTCATTTACATAACTATTGGTGTTTTCAGCCTGTAAATTTATATTTGCCAGTTTTTGTTAAATTTTGGCCCCATCCGTCGGTGAAAATGAGGAAATAAAACATTTCGAAAAGCTCTCGTTGGAAAGAATCAACATCATGGCAGAGCTAAAGGTTCACATCAAGCGGGAAACGAACAAGACCGCCTGGATGCCGCTGCCCGAGAATCGGAAAACAAAGTTCTGGTCCATCAGTGTCGGCTGGTTCTGGGTTCCGGCACCTTACTTACTTACTTAAAGATCCCGCGCCGATCCTCCGGTGCATAGGGCCGTGGTAAAAGACCTCCACTGTTGACGATCCGGAGCCAGCGTCTTCACCTGGTCCCAGTCAAGATTCTCGTCGACAGTTCGGATTTCAGCGGCTAGGCTTCGCCGCCACGAATTTCTGGGTCTGCCTCTTCTTCGATGACCTTCTGGATTCCAATCTAGCGCCTCTCTGCAAATCTCGTTTTCATCTCTTCGCAGCGTGTGCCCAATCCATCTCCACTTACGTTCCCGAATCTCGATTTCTAGCGCCCTTAGATGACACCGGCGATGTAGTTCCTTATTCGAGATCCAATTGCCAGGCCACCAAGCGCGGATGATATTCCGCAGGCAGCGGTTTACAAATACTTGCAGTTTTCGCGTCGTTACCGCATATGTGCACCAAGTTTCGCACCCGTACAGCAATACGGATTTGACGTTTGAGTTGAAGATTCGGATTTTCGTTCGTAGAGAGATCTGGCGTGACCGCCAGATGTTTCGGAGACTCGCAAACGCAAATCGGGCCTTTCTTATCCGGGTTTCGATGTCTTTTCTGGTACCACCATCAGGCGTTATCTGGCTACCAAGATACTGGAAGCACTCCACTGTCTCAACTTGTTGCCCAGCTACCATGAAACTGGAGGGATTTCCTGTGTTGATCTCCATCGACTTGGTCTTTCCGACATTGACTTTGAGACCTGCTGCCTTGGAACTTTCGGTGAGGTCGTCGAGTTTGCTCTGCATATCTGGTTGTGTTTGGGCGAGCAAAACAATATCGTCAGCCAGGTCAAGGTCGTTCAGTTGCTCCATTGTTGAAGGATTCCACGGCAATCCTCGGTTCGGTGCACAGTCAATCGATCCAATCAGAATCTCATCCATTACGATGAGAAAAAGTAGCGGTGATAGAATACATCCTTGTCTCACTCCAGCAGTTACCGGGATTGGTTCGGACAAGACACCGTCGTGCAAGACCTTGCACGAAAATGCCTCGTACTGTGCTTCGATGAGATGGACTAGTTTCTCTGGGACCCCTCGTCGCCTTAGAGCCGCCCAGATGTTTTCATGGTTAAGTCGGTCGAATGCTTTTTCGAAATCAACGAACACCAGCAGAAGAGAGTCCTGGAATTCGTTGATTTGTTCCAGTATGATTCGTAGCGTTGTGATGTGGTCCACACATGATCGTCCGGATCGGAATCCAGCTTGTTGCCGTCGGAGTGTAGCGTCTATTTTCTCCTGGATCCTGTTCAGGATCACTTTGCAGAGTACTTTGAGGGTTGTACAGATCAACGTTATGTTGGGTTCCGGCACCGGGGCAAGTATATCGCAAAGAAGGAGGTGATGCTTATCATCTGGGACTTGCCTTGGTACGGACTGTTCAAGGCAGAAAATGAAGTCACTTGTGCCTTGCTAGTGCTTCCGGTGGCCTGCCCCCAGCTATGACAACGATTCTTCAAGAGTCGCTTCCTGAGAATGTTGAGCCAGCAGGCCCAGTGGCCATTTGGGAGATGCGCAAATATTCGCACAGCGATCATGGCACCGAGCAGCATCTGAACGTGTCTTCAAAACATCTTCCTGCTTTTCCGTGCCCAGCGTTTAGAAGTTACGCTAACATCCAAAAAATAATAAATAAATGAAAAGATGTGAAAAACACAAAGTTGTTTAAATTTGATTTATTTTTTTCGAAAACATTCCAGTTTGCACTATTTCTAGGTTAACATTCTCCCTCATTTTGCATTACGATTTAAAAACAACCATTTTTTAACTTCTCCTCCAGAATCCCATTCGGTTGAAAAATTACCATATTCGAACTTCTCCCCTAGAAGTCATTTTATGACTTCTCAAGGAGAACTCATAAAATGACATTTCCCGGGAAAAGGTCAAAAATGGTTATTTTTGCATCATAAATGGTTTAATAGTTTCTAGCGTGTACGCGAAGATGGATTTTGGGCAGCTTCCTGACCAAAAAATTATAAAGCCACTGCAGTGGTGCACTGCACTGGTCGGGGTGATGTCTCCGCCAAGTTCAAATTCGTTTTTGCCGATAAGTTGGCAAGAAAGTGTTTGATCTGGCAAGGTATTTGCAGCTGCGGACGAAAAACCCCGGTTTTTGTGAAAAACAAGACCATGGACTCAGAAATGTACAAGGAGGAATGCCTTAAAAAATGTTTTTTTTTCGTACAATAAGTAGATCTCACAAAAGACCAGTAAAGTTTTCGCCAGATTTGGCATGCTGCCACTACAGCTAGGAGGTACTACAGTGGTATTCGGCCAACGGGTGGATTTTGTTGAAAAGGACATCAACCCACCCAACTGCCCTCAATTCCGCCCTATTGAACAATTTTGGGCAATTGTCAAGCAAAAGATGATGAAGAATGGTAGGACGACTCAGGAAGCAACAGAAATGAAGAGATTGTGGAACAAAATGGCCGCTGAGGTCAGTGAATAGGGTGTCTAAACTTTGATGAGTGGTTCTAGACGAAAAGTTCAAAATTTTATCAAAAAACATCGAAATATTTTTTTTCTTTGAAGTGCAATAAAAACCCTACATTTTAATTATAAAACATTTTTTTTCGTTTACATAGCTCCGAGATAGACCCGTTTTAACGCGTCCAGATTTGTAGTGATCCATGCTTTAATCATTTAATAGGAGGGAAATACATTTCAAATTGATGACATGTAGCCCGAGCTATTTGGATTTATGTACAAGTTTACTGTTTTTTATAGCCAAATGTCATTTTTTCATTAAACCTTATCCATCTTAAAATCATTGAAATTTGTCTTATGAATTCAGAGATCAATTTAGCATCAGAATTAAGATCAGTCAATAATTTCGAGATTTTTTTTTTTTTAATTTGTAACCTGGTAAACCATATACGAAATATCAGTGAATTGCGAATAAATCACAAATTCAATTGCAAACGCAATCTTTTGCAAACTTGTTTCTCATTGTTTCAACAATAAGTTCTGTAATTCTGAGCTAAATAACATACTGGAGACATATTTTAGAACATAGAGAGTGAAAATATGTCGATTTTCATTGATTCAAACAATTGAGCTGGAACATTCCAAAAGTCATGTGCCGCATAAAAAATAAGGATTTTTGTCATTTCGAATCAGTCAGTGTCAGTGCACAAGAACATAATTATTATTTTTTAACAACAGCTGTTGCTTACAGGCCCATGCGAAAATCCCGCTCAGGAGGGGATGCTTTCAAAATTATAATTTAGCTAGCAATCATAACGCCATGAATTAAGGTTGCCTGGTTTTATCTGAGTTTGCCCGGATATTGAATACAAAGTAAAGGAACAGTCCGGCCCGGCCCGGTTGCCCGGATTTCGTTGGATAATGCACAGGTTTTACCCGGATTTTTCATTTTTTATTGGCAAATCAATAAAAAAAATACAACAAATTGTGCTGTAACTGTAATTATTTTTGCCTCCAAAACAATTTTTTTAACAAGTTTTATAAAAATAATCATGAAAGGTTTTTTCAATCACCAAAAATAGTATTTTCAGTATGTCGATAAGTTTTAATGTGTTTTTTTTGTTCTTGATTAATGCTGAGTAATTTCTGTGTTTTGAAAAGAATTGGCTTGGTTTTACCCGGATTTATTGTTTTAAAATCAAATGCCCGTGTTTTGTCAGGTTTTGTACCAAATTGCCCAGAGACGTGTTGATAAATTTTTGGCAATCTTTCCATAAATGATGCACCACGAATTATAATATTGATTACCAAAACCATCTTACTACTAATCATTATCCCTCATTTTTTGACTGTCTTGAGTATTCAATATCTGTCACATGGGTGAAAAACTTTTTTAAGCGTATATAAAAAAAATGAATTAATTTGTGAAGTTGAAATAATTGGTTTTGAATTCTTAACTTTCTCAACCGATTTTTACAAAATCAATACTTTTAAAAACGTCATAATGTAACTCAAATATGTTTATTTAATATTATTCAGCTTCAACATTTCAGTTTTGTTATCAAATACCTAAGAAAAAAAATACGACAAAATATGCTTCGAAAATAAAAGATTGTAGAGTGTCCAAGAAACTGAAGTTGGAAACTATACGTTGGACACAAGGATATATTTTTTGAAATTTTTCAAGAACATGACCACAAAAAAATGTAAAAAAGAAGTTAAGAACCGTAATTTTTCAATCAATGAACCGTTAAAATTGTTTAAGTAACATCAAAAAAATTTTGAAAAGAGCACTGAAAAGTTGGTGTAGTTTGGCACATGTTTTGCATTTCTAGATTGTCGAAAAAGGGTAACGGACCAATTTTGGACCGCTTCGGAAAGTAGCTATGCTATTTTCTGAAATAAAAAGTACTTGTTACAATTTTCGAGTGCTTCCTCCGTTCATTGCGAAGATCAAGGCTTTTTCTATCGCAACATATCGTCATTTATTGCAATGCAACAAAATTTAAGCCTTGTTTTTTCGATCGTTTCTTTGGTCGGTATTTTGGACCATCAGGTTTCAATTTTGGACCACCCTTTAACTAAATTAGTTTTTATTCTAAATGTTGCCTTATTTACGACAGCGATTAATGCGCAATTATGCGAATGATTCAGATAATCTTTTCCTTTTTCTATTCTTGTAGTCAAGTTTTGTTTGTTCACGTCAATTCATTCCTGAGCTAACTTTCTCCAATTCTTCCCCAGGCCTCTATTTTGGTACACATGTTTGATGAAAATTTGCTTCTACAACCATCTGTTTTTTTTCTACAGCTTCTTTTGATTCAGTAATTCTCGATAAGAATAGAGTGTTTTAACTCCCCCGTTATATAGTGTGTTTCAAATGTTTTGATAATTCCAACAGCACACTGAAATCTCAACGAAATTTGTTCTGCAGTAGTAAATACTGGCCAGTTAGCTTATCTTTGGGATACATTTTTAGAATGCAAATCTCCTTCAGGCGACCCAATGATAAGTTAAGAAAGTCTTACATCAACTCCGCGATGTTAATTGATGTATTTTGATTTGAAAAACCTTGGATTTGATTTGGTTTCAGTTTTGTAGAAAAAATTAATTCAAAAGAGATGAAAATGTGCGAGAATTATACGATATTTTTAACCACCTAAAAGCTATTTTTTTGTGAAAAATTCGCAAAAGTTCATTTTTATCTTGGAACAACTTCTGTTTTACGAAAAAAATATCGTAAGAGTAAATTCTTCAACAGTTTTTTTTAGAAAATTGCATAACCACAAAAGGCTGAAAAACTAGATTTTTGGTACTTTTTCGCTATAATTTTTACACATAGATATAGTTAAATATATAATTTGTTAAAATTGTTCTACCATTAACTGAAATATTTCAACTATTTCAAATATTAATCTCAGTTACATATTTGTCGATTTGTTGTTGTTTTTTCTTCAACCCCTCTTTTAGGCGGGGTTTATATTTCGTCTCTTCTACCTTACCAAGTTTATTTTATTCCCTCGAAAATTCAACTCTGTATGGTTGTAACTTTTACATCAAACTGTCAATATTTTTTCATGAAGCATTAAAATTAAAAACTTAATAAAAAATTGGCGCATGCCCAGTTTTTTTCAAGTGTTTAAGCTTCTTTAAGCTGTAGCTTTTAATAATTGCCTATCGAACAGTTGCCATTAATGTAGATTGTAAAATTAACGTGGTTTGAAGCATATTGCACAAAAAGAAAGTTAAAAACAATGATTGGCTTGGTTTTATGCCGATTAGTGAGCCACGTTTAATGGCGGGTTTGGACATTAGCGAGTTGATGAAATATATAAAATAAAGCCCAAATTCCAAATTTTATTTATAATAATCTATTGAAATAGTGTGCATAATTCTTTTCATATCATCGTACAACATTTTATTACGATCAACCGCAAGTTTAATACTCAGGTTATGTTGGGTGGTCCAAAATAATCCCTAAGAAATTGAGTAGGACCTACTTTCGACATGGGTCGAATTGCGATTAAAAAAAGTTTTTTTGTTCTTCGAGCTTGCAAACAAGTTTTCAAGTGTTTTATCATAAACCTTTTGTCAGTTTCAAAATTACAAAAAATAAAGCCTTTTGTGTAAAGTAAAGCTTCTAACTTCAGTTTTTTTGTTTAAACTAAGTGATGAATTTTCCATGGTTCAATCGATGGTTCGAAATCATTGGTTTCATAAAATAGAAGAAATTGATTCAAATATCTTTAATAACTATGTATTGTTATAATGTAGCATAATGTTTCTCAACACCTGAAGGAAGTTCGTGTTTTGATTATTTATTTATCTTTGTTTTGAGATTATTACCACTCGTTACGCTTCTATTCCTGCAAGGTCCTAATACAGGTCTAGACTTAAAGTTTCTGTATGAAGGATTCGTTTAAAATAAGGAATAGTAAAACTTATTAAATGTGTCATTTAGCATGTTTGCTCATAAAAGGACTACGACATAACTTTGACCTCCTATCAGTACCCTATCATAACTCGAGCTACTAAAAATCCCACTGTGAGTACAAGAATTCCGACAGGTAGCTTTCAAATTCCACCAGAGAAGGACCAAAATTGACTAAACAGAGCGATTCAGAGCAGGCATCCCAAGTGATGTATCATTTCGAGTTCATTCACTGCCATACCAAATGCAAAAGCTGCAAGCTGCTCCAGGGCGGAAAAATTCCCAGCCGCTCACTCGTGTGTCTTTCACCGAACACGAAATACCTAACAGCCAAGAAGAAGCAGTTAAGTCTGAGGCAATCCTTCGCAGTCTCGCACGGTCTCGGAGCAGCTCAGCGCCATTACCGTCATTAGTGTAACTAATGATGGCTTGGGGACAAAGAATCCCGAAGAAGAATTTAGTCCCGGACCAAGCCTCCTGACTGGGGTGCGGGCTTTGACCGAAAAGAGAACTACTGTGTGGGGGATTCGCGTTTGGAGCAGATTCCCCGCGTCATATGAGAGGGGAAAAAGGGAAAAGAACAACTAAGCTTGGACTTGACTTCCATATGATGGAGCAACTACCTATTTAGAAACATGTAGGTTGTTGGAATACATTGTAGATTTGTGCATAACGATACAAACCGAGCGACTTATCATCGGTCTTGGTCCGGAGAGAATGATTCTTCTGCATGAGACTTGTGAAAATCCTGGAAGCTTTTGGCTGTCTGAGCGAGATTTTAATAGGATAACAGAATTCAAATTTTGGGGCACCCAGGGGAGTTGTTTAATTTCTTCTGCAATGCAATTAGAATTTTCTAAGAAAATGGATCAAGATGCAGATTTTAATTGCTCTAATGCATACCCAATAATTTTAACAAAAACAAAAGTTTCAATAACAGTTGATAGTTAACAGTTAAGTAAAGAAAAAACTTGCTACAAATCGAATCGACTTTTAATTGAGAATATAATTAACGACCTGAAAATAATCTTCGATTTGATACTGGTTGATCATAATGATCATACGTGAACATGGCATGATACATTTTTTTTTAAAAGATTTACTTTTGATACTTACTTTGATAAGTCAGCCAGCAAATGATAGTTAAGTAAGTTATAAAAAATATTCTCAGCTTTATCCTATGAGTCTTTGCCAGCAAAAACCATTGCAGGGATAACTAATGCTCTCAGTACTCTCCCCGATTATACTCCTCCTCTTTCTTCAACAAGCTTTATAGGAATTTTATCATAACTAACTTAAGCACTTCTTTTGGCGTTTCTCTCATCAGGAAACGATAACACTTCATTGTCATGATTAGAACCTGTCTCTCGGTTTTATGATGACTTTTAATAACATTTTAGTGTGTATTGTTAAAATAGGGGACAAAACTTCGAAGCGGTCAGAAAATATGAGTTCTTGTTATTAAGGTTGATTTTTTATCAAATTTCAACGAAACTTCAAGCACTGTTTAAAAAAAAACACTTTTTTTTTTTTGTTTCGATTATAGTCGTTTTACCATCTTTATGGCATTCGCGACTTTATCAACGTTACAGTTGGCGGATCGTTATTGAAAAACTTATCCGGTACAACTGTGTTCGATGTTTACTCTTGGGCTCGAACTCGCGGACATCGGCTCAGGAGACAACAGACTTGCCAACTGAGCTATATCACAAGCCCTAAAAAAAAAAAAATAAAAAAAAAAAAAAAAAAATCAAACAGTTTTGGCATTTCTTATAAGAGATGTTAAAATCACGAGTCTTCATACTAGCACTTTGCCCTTCTTTGCAGAACGATTTTATTTCGTTAAACTCAAACTGCAATGATGCTATCAATAGTTCAACTCGGAAAGTATCAGGAACAAGGTTGCCATCATTTTTTTCAAAAATCAGGAACTGGTGAAATAAAAATCAGGCAAAAACAGGCTACGTCGAAGTCACGGAAATTTCGTTCAAAGTGATGACCTTTTTTTTTTGGTCATCGCGCTCCAGGTTTTGCACTCTTATATGTGTTGTAAGCCTACTTGGTTGAATTATTCTACTGCATCAAAGCAATCGAAAGATGTCCTTTTTCCTTTTCAAATAACAATTAACAGGAATCTTTCGATTGCTTTCCTTCAGCATCATTTTCATTTTTTCACCTCAGCTTTGGTGCCAACTCCAGTTCCTTACTACTCATTTTCATGACATTCGAAAAAATCAGGCAAAATCAGGCATATTTTCAAAAATCAGGGAAAATCAATGGCTTTTCAGGTTGTTAGGCAGAGCCTCGAAAAATCAGGCAATACCTGAAAAATCAGGCACATTGGCATCTCTGATCAGGAAGTAAGGTTCGGGTAAACTCGGCAGAAGTAAACAGCAATCGGGAACAACATCAGGAAAGCGAACGTACAGTTTTGCGAATCACTTCCATCTGTACCGTTGAGCCGTCAACACGTACGCCGGAGCATCGTATCGTTGCTGTGTACCTGCAGGAACATTTTACATTATTTATTTTTTCCTTACCTGTATTTCAATCAGCACTTTTCAGTGCTAAAATTATTTTCATTTTCTTTTATTCATATTTTCTCTTTTCTTTCCAGCATGGGGAAGTCTTCGGCCGGCTCAAGGGCCGGAAGAAAACGGATTGCTGAACCTAATCCAGGGCCATCAGCCAAAAAAGTTGAAATTTCCAATTCATTCGATGTCCTTCATAACATCGGTGATGAGGAAATATTCATATTTAATTCTGATAAGAGTACTAAGAAACCTTCTTCTTCTTCTTATACTCTTAAAAACGAAAAGATTCCACCAATAACGGTCACGATTCCTGACTTCAATGCCTTTCGAAAAGAAATCGTCACTTCCGTCAAGGATGTGAAGATTTCTTTTCAGATCGGTCGAAGGGGAACTGCTCGTATTTTGGCGGAATCTTTTGATGATTTTCAAAAAATTTTAAATTATTTGAATAATAAAAAACACCAATTTTTTACGTACGACACTAGAGGTGATCGTCCTTTTAAAGTTGTACTTCGTGGTCTCACCGGCGATCAGACACCGGATGAGATCACAAATGAATTAAATTCTTTGTTAGGTTTTTCTCCAATTCAAGTAATTCAAATGAGGAAAAGAACCAACACGAATAATACCAGTAGTGTTGGTTTTGCTCCTGAACTTTATTTGATCCATTTTAAAAAGGATCAGGTTAATAATTTGAAAATTTTGGAAAAGGCTCGTCTTATGTTTCATTGTCGAGTAAAATTTGAACCTTTTCGTAAATCCCATACCAATTTTTTTTCAAAATATTACGCAATGTCGTCGTTGTCAAGCTTTTTGTCATGGCACTAAAAATTGTAGAATGAATGCCAGATGCATGTTTTGCGGCTCATTCGATCATGAAAAATCTAAATGCCTTTTTGGTGGTGATAAGCCAAAAACAGAATTTTTTAAGTGTGCGAATTGCGCAGGTAATCATTCCTCGAACTCTCTAGATTGTCCCGTTAGGGCAAAAATTGTTGCTTCTAGGAAAAACCCCAAAGTTTCCAGAAAAGTTTCTTCTCCTCCTTCCTCTTTTTCGTCTTCACACGTCAGACCGGCAAACAACCTGCCTGTTCGCAGTCAGCCTCGGCCTACATTGGAATCACGGCTGGGTAATACCCGAAGTGATTTTAATATTACCTGGGCTGATTCTGCGCCACAGACTCGTTGTTTATCGTTCTCAGAGGTGGTTGAAAATGGGTTGCCCTCTTCAGGTTTAACTAACAAAAATGGGAAAAAACCAAGTCTCAACGTTCATGCGAAGGCTTGGGAAAATCCCCGAAATTCAAATACTTTTTCTTCTCCTTCCTCTTCTGATTCTAACAATTTTGTTGATTTGGGTGAGATTACTGAGGAAAAATTAAAATTTTTGCATCAAAATTTAATGGAAATGATACAACTTATGTTGAAAGCAAATTCAATGTTTGAAGCTTTCCAAACTTCTTTTAATCATGCTAACAAAATTATTATGACTTTACGATTCCCTCATGGATCTAAATAGATGTTTAAATATTATGAATTGGAACGCTAGATCTTTGCTGGCTAACCAAGACGAGTTCTTTTTATTTTTGAAAACTCAAAACATACATATTGCTGCCATCACTGAAACTTTTTTAAAGCCAGACAATAACTTGAAAAGCAATGCTTTCTTTAAAATTTTACGAAATGATCGACTTGATCGACAAGGTGGGGGTGTAGCTATTGTCATCAATAGTCGTCTCAAATTTAGACTTCTTCCTTCTTTCAATACAAAAGTCTTAGAAACAATTGGAATTGAATTAGAAACTTCTATGGGGAAAATTATAATTGTTGCCGCATATTTGCCTTATCAATGTAGCGGTGAACAGAAAAATTTTTTGAAGGGAGATTTACAAAAACTCACCAGAAATAAATCTAAATTTTTTATTATTGGTGACTTTAATGCAAAACACCGATCTTGGAATAATATTTCATCAAATTCAAATGGGAATATTTTGTTTAATGACTGCTCTGCAGGTTATTATACTGTTGAATATCCTAATGGGCATACTTGTTTCTCTTCGATTAGAAATCCCTCCACAATTGATTTGGTTCTAACGGATTTAGGCGAGCATTGTAGTCAATTAGTTACTCATGCGGACCTCGATTCAGACCACCTTCCAGTAACATTTTCTTTATCCCAAAGTCCCATTGAAAACCCTTTAAAATCAACTTTTAATTTTCAAAAGGCTAACTGGGAGCGATATATGAATTTTATTGAACGTAATTTAGATGTAAACGTTCCATTGAATTCAATAGAAGATATTGATTTGGCTGTAGAAAATTTGACAACTTCAATAGTCAATGCTAGAGCCGCTTCAATACCTAAAGTTAAACATAAATTTAACCAACCTTTAATTGATGATGATCTTCAGTTTTCGATACGACTGAAAAACATTCGTCGACGCCAATTTCAACGAACTAGGGATCCTTATTTGAAATTAATTTATTGCGACCTTCAAAAAGAGATCAAACGTCGTTTAAATTTCATTCGTAATGAAAATTTTGCTAAAGCAGTAGAGGACATAAAACCCTACTCAAAGCCATTTTGGAAATTAACTAAAATTCTAAAAAAGCCCTAGAAGCCAATTCCTACTTTGAAAGATGGGGATAAACTTCTTTTAACTAATTCAGAAAAAGCTCAAAAATTAGCCCAAAAATTTGAGTCTGCTCATGATTTTAATTTAAACGTTGTAAGTCCAATTGATGCTCAAATTTCCCTAGAATTTGATGATATTCTTTCTAAGCAAATTGTGTTTGAAAGTTCTTGTGAGACAAATATTGATGAACTTAAATTGATTTTCAAAAAATTTAAAAATATGAAAGCCCCGGGGGAAGATGGGATTTTCTATATTCTTATTAAAAAGTTGCCTGAAAGCACTTTAAATTTTTTAGTTAAAATCTTCAATAAATGTTTTCACTTGGCTTATTTTCCCAATAAATGGAAAAATGCCAAAGTAACTCCAATTTTGAAACCTGGAAAAAGTGCTTCAGAGCCTTCAAGTTATCGACCAATTAGTTTGCTTCCTTCTTTGAGTAAACTATTTGAGAGAGTTATTTTGAATAGAATGATGATTCACATTAATCAGAATTCTATTTTCCCTGATGAACAATTTGGTTTTCGTCATGGACATTCTACTACACATCAACTTTTGAGTGTAACTAATATGATTAACGCTAGCAAATCTGAGGGTTATTCAACTGGTGTTGCTCTTCTTGATATTGAAAAAGCTTTTGACAGTGTTTGGCACAAAGGTTTAGTAGCTAAATTAGCTCGATTTGATTTTCCTGTATATCTCACCAAAGTTATTCAAAATTATTTGACTAGCCGAACTTTGCAAGTAAGCTATCAAAATTCATGCTCTGAAAGGATACCCATTAGAGCTGGTGTCCCTCAGGGTAGTATACTTGGGCCTATTTTATACAATATTTTTACTTCTGATCTTCCTGATGTCCCAGAAGGAAAAGGTAGAAGATTATTTGCTGATGATACTTTGCTTTCAGTCAAAGGTCGAAATTAACGGGTGGTACGCAGTAGATTGCAACAAAATTTAAATTCCTTTTTGAATTACTTGAAAATGTGGAAAATTTCTCCTAACGCTTCCAAAACTCAACTTATTTTATTTCCCCATAAGCCAAGAGCTCAATTTTTAAAACATAATGAAAATCATTCCATAACTTTTAATGGGGTTTCATTAGAATGGTCTGATCACGTGAAGTACTTGGGACTCACACTTGATCGGAATCTTTCTTTTAAGAATCACATTGAAGATATTCAATCTAAATGTAATAAATACACTAAATCTCTTTATTCTCTCATCAACAGGAAATCCCGACTTTGCCTGAAGAATAAGATGCTTATTTACAAGCAAGTCTTCCGACCAACGATAATGTATGCAGTTCCGATTTGGTCTAGCTGCTGCGCGACGAGGAAGAAAGCCATCCAGAGGATTCAGAACAAGGTTTTGAAAATGATTTTGCGGCTTCCACCTTGGCACAGCACCGAAGATCTTCATCGGATTGCAGGCATTGAATCTATCGAAGAGATGGCCAACAAAATCATCTCCAACTTCAGAGGCAAATCGATGCAGTCTTCCATCGCAGAGATTCGCTCTCTCTACAATTAGTTTAATTTTAGGATAGCTTTAGTTTTTAGTTTAAAATATTTTTTTTTTTCACTACAGGATGTTCTCCTTTATAAAAATGCTTGATTGTGCTCAGCAAATTTAAGTCGAATAAATAAATTTTAGTGATTATTAAACTATAGGGCTCTGAAAGTTCATTATTGAACTGAACACCTAATTTAATGTATTAATGTAATATAAATGTAATGATGAATTGGTACTAATAAAGATATATTTAAAAAAAAAAAACAGTTTAGCGAATTCAAAGTTCAAAAAGTTTTCGTTCGGCAGCCGAACATCGGCCAACGCATGGGGGCATGGCTAGAAGTGATAGATACAAGGGAACGGGAAACGAGCGATAAGGGTGCGGGGCAATGTTCACTCGGTCCGTTCGGCAACGATCGTTCGTGTGCATTCGTGTACGGTAAGCTTCGTTCTGTTGTTTCGTTGGTGTGATTTTATTCCTGCGAGGCATGGAAAACATCAATGCAGAGCTGTTCTATTCGTTTTGTGTGCAATCACGTAATGATTGGAACGAATATAAAATCAATCTGTACACAACTAGTTAAACTCGGAAGAAATCAGCCGAATGATTCTTTCCGAAGCGAGTGTAAAACATGTCTGTTTCTTATAATTTATTCAATACAGTGATTTGACTGAGATGAATTATAATGAAAATCAATGACATATTTTTTCTCTCTTAACGTGAAATGGAGTTCCACCATTTCTATACACCGACTTTTCAAACGAAAGCCCTTAAAGTAGGAATAACAAGGTCGAATACAGAAAATAATAGTTGCTTTGAACATTATCCAATTTTAAACACAGATTATAAATTTATCAAGAAAAACGGAAAAAATCTTACGATAAGAACATATGAACAACAAATCACATTTAAGTGCCACACAAAATAAAAATTTTATGCAAATGTTAAAATTTTTGATTTTTCATTATAAAATGGCAGAGAAAAGGGAGGGTGAATAGACTTGATCCCTGAGGTGACTTGATTCCTTAACTATATGAGTTCCTCGGTCATTTACTAATATTTTAACTGAAAACTTAACGACCTTACCGAAAGCTCCAAGGCCGCAGGTCTCAAAGTCAATGTCGGAAAGACCAAATCGATGGAAATCAACACAGGAAATCTCTCCAGTTTCATAGTAGCTGGGCAACAGGTTGAGAAAGTGGAGTGCTTCCAGTATCTTGGTAGCCAGATAACGCCTGATGGGGGTTCTGTAAAACGGAGTAAGATTGATCACTTTTTTCAATATTTCTCGATTACTTTTTCTGTTAAAGGGAATGTGGCAAGTTTCATATTTTTAAAACCAGTACTGGACTCCTATGAACGTGTAACATGGTTGCAGATATTTATTAGACTACTTTAAATTTGATTTAAAAATCAATTTCGTCTTTGTTAAGAATTTGATGCTTTGGGGTAACATTAATCAGTCTTTATTTTGACGGTTTTAACGAATTTTCTTAATCATAAAGGATACAAAACGCCTTCATAACTTTTTCAAATGCTAGTAATTAATAAACTAAGGCAGTTCGTGTGTTAAAGCCGAACATCAATTAAAATCGAAAGGTGGACCATGATGCTGCATAAATTAAGGGGCATTATTTTTAACATTACTTATAAAATTTAAACTACTACAAAAAATTAAATTTTGCCTACATTCAATTCTCTAGGCTCTAACACTAATCCCTTTAAATTTTTCCCTTAAAACTTTACTATTTCAAAGGGTTTCAAACCTTTTGTCCTAGACTGGCTTACTTTAAGGAAACATCTCTATTTTTGAATATCAAAAATTTACCTCAAATTACAACAAAACTACACCAAAACTATGAATTTCCTAAACCTAAAAGGTGAGGTCAATTCGCTTCTATCGATGCTTAAAATATTTGAATTTGTTTAAGAATCTGGTTGTTGATTTGGACATATAATAAGCTTTTATTTTAGAAGAATCTGCCTTTTCCTCAAATCCAACAAGCTCAATCTTCCAAACTATTTGGCAAATTCAAAGATTTTTACCTTGGATGAAAATAAATCAATTTTTTTTAAAGTAATATAAATAAAGTATACAAATCATCAGATTTTTGGATCAAATTTTCTTGATGCAAATTTAATCAAATTACTGTTTAAGTATGAAACTTGGCTACAAAAAAAACTGATTTCTGAAAGATAAAATGCCGAATTTTGGTTCCCTCGATGTGTTAATTATGCTAAACAACTCACTGGTAAAATATAGGATTTTATACAGATTTTTTAGGTGAAAATGGTTCTTTATCAGCAAATATTTTTTATAAAGATTCAATTCCATAGTGAAAATCCTGTAGATGACTTAGAAAAATTGGGTTTTTTGGATGAAACAAAAAACTAAAATTCTACCTTTCATTTGTGATTTTCAATTAAACTATTTTTTTAAATTGAAATCTTGAAATTGAATTGACCACCATCCTTAACGCATTTAGGACCTCAAAGTTACAACCAATGTTGTGTTCAATTACGTCGAATAAAGTTTGACACTCAAATTCAGTCCATTCGAATTATACTTCGAAGTGTAGCACAATGTTGGCAAGCGAAAAAACGAGACATCTCGTATTTGGTCCGCAGTGTGTTATGTTCATTATCTCTTGAATTCCTCAACTATTTATGTTTACTGTTAAATTTAATTACAAGTTAAACCTTTTTCTGAATTATGAATCTGCATTCTGAATCTGAATTCTGAACGTGAATTCATTAATTGCGCCTTGAATTTGTATAAAAATTTCCATACGATTTCTGAAATGTACAAAAAATACGATTTTCAAATATTATTCCAGATCAGAAGTTTATGAGCCAAGTTTGAAAGCCCCCCTTCACGATCTATTATTTGAATCGTTCAGGTTGAATCGTGATGCACTTTTAAATTTTCAATCTGTAATGTGAATCAGAATTAAAATATGAATTTACAAAGATCTGAATCTAACTTCTCAGTTTTGGATTCGATGCTTTAAATTTTTGAATTTCGTCTAGAAATTAAGTAAAAGAACTTCGAATTTGATTTTAATACAAAACTTTTTCTTTTTTTATATTTGGAAAATTATTATCAAAATATTTAAATTGCATATAATCTCGAAAAGCATTACTTAAATTTGATAAAAAAAAATGCAAAACCAAATTTTAAGCAGAATTTCAAAGCAGCTTTTCATTTCTAATTTGATTATTCTAACTGAAAATCAAAAATCTTGAACTGGATACAGAATCCGAAATACAAAAAAAGGAATACAATTTTGGTTATGGGAATTGTAAAATCCGAAATGGGTTCAATTTAATTCAAAGTTGAATATTTAGTGTTGAAATTTAGATGAACAAGTCAGAATCTTTTGAAAAAGTGGAGCTAAATTTAGGACTTGGGATGGGTTTTTGAGGTTTTGGCGTTAGTTTTTAGTCTAGATAGTTAATTTCGATTAACCTTACTCTTTTATCATGATTTGGGTCTGAATTTAAAATTTTTAGTGTAGAGAAGAAAAATTTGCCGGCTGTTTTGGATCCTCATGGGGGGTGATTAACCCCCAAAACCTCCCCCCCCCCCGTGCCTACGGCCATGAACTGTTATATAAGCGCATTGATTTCATCAGGAAGGGTGTTTGTTTGCGAGCCTTAGAAAAAATAGATGTTTCAAAATTTTTACTTACATTTGAAATTTTTAAAAACAAACCAAATATCATCCAACTCAAAACTCAACATGTAGGTTTTTGAACTAAAAAAAAAGTTTTAAGATATTTTGACTTAAGACTTAGTTACTGATGATTATGGGGAAAAATTTCATGTTGATCAAAACTATATATCAAAACAATATGTTGTATCTATAAATTTGTGCAAGGGATGCTATCTGAGGGCTGCTTTATGCTGAAGTTAAACAACAGGAAAGCTCATTCATTTGAATATCAAATGTATGAGCAATAAAATTATATATGATCATAAATTTTACATTAGAAAGTTCAATTTTTCATGATTAGGTTGAGTGTTAATGAAATATCAAAAACATAATGAATATATGCATTCCTCCATACGACATTCTTTCAAGTTCAAATTATAAACGCGTTAAATAGGAACAAGACAAAATTTTGTAACTCGAGTGATTAAAAAAAATCAAACCATTTTATGTAAGTTCACTTAGTAAAAAACTAATTTTGAAGCTTTTGAGGCTTTTGAATTTAAAATTTTCAACTCAAAATCCGGGAAATATCCGGGAAAATTAAATCAAAACCAAGAAATGATTCATTAAAAAACATGAAGAAAACAACTTGAAATATTTTTTTTATGGAAACACATCAGCACATTGAAATCGTTTTTTAGTCTTTCAGAATACCTTTCGTGACTATTTTGATAAATGATAAATGATTGATCATTTTCGATGAAAAAAACTAATATTTTAATAACCCGTTTTGATTTTTTTTTATTATAAATACTAACCACTAGTGATTTGAACATATGTATTATAGGAGTTATTTTACGTCCGATTCTTGAGTAAAACTAGCTTCGGACACAGTTTCCAAAAACGTTACCAAGCGTGTCCGATTAAAAAGCGTCCGATTAACGAGCGAGTACTGTGTTTTCATTTAAAGTAGAAGCAATATTAAAATATTTATTTGAGGAATGTTATAATTCAAATTTAAAATGAACACTTTACATTTCGAAAAATACTTTTTATTGTGGTCTCATTTAAAAGCCTTCTACCGAGCTTCGACTATGAAAAGCAGTTTATTGCGAGACTTCGTATAGAACGGATGGTTTTTTACTCAGCTCTCTAAACTAGTGTGGTCAAGGTTAAAGTGGTTAGGCTCTCAATTGTATTGAGATAGAAGTGCTGTGTTTCGAGGTTAGAATTCAAAATCACGTGTTAAAATGTCAGATTCTAAAGTTCGAGTGAACACAATTCGATTTTCCTTTAAGAAAGGGTCAGTAGAACCTACTGAGGCAGAAATGTTTAAGTTTTGTAAAGAAAAAAGCTTCAAGCCGGAAGATGTTTACTCCGTACACAAGGACAAGGACACGCAATCAATTTTAGTGATGTTTGAAAGCAAAGCATCAAAAGAAAAATACATGAACAATATGCCGACAGTGATTAAATTTTCATACGAGAATGGATCGACTACTGACATAAACGTGATGGATGCAGAAGTGAACTTTAAATATGTGCGGATTTTTAACCTTCCACCAGAACTCGAAGACACGGAAATATATAATGTTGTGTCCCAATACGGAACCATTCGGCAACAAGTGAGGGAGAAATACCATCCCAGAACGGGTTTTCCGGTGTTCTCCACAGTTAGAGGAGTCTATTTGGAAATAAAAAAAGAAGTTCCCCCTCAGCTTCGGATTGGACACTTTCCGGTCCGCTTGTATCATGATGGTATGATCAACAAGTGTTTTTTGTGTCATAGCACGGATCACGTGAAAGCAAACTGTCCTAGTCGAAACGCTGGAGTAACACGTGGATCGGTTCAAAGCCGTTTATTCAGTAGCGTCGCTGCTGGAAATCATCAAAAGACGCTTCTCTCGGAGACTGTGTTCAATCGACCTTCGGAAAACTCGAACTCAGCTCTCGCTACTAGTAGTACTAGTACTTTGCGCAGAGCGTCCGATACGGAGCAGGCTAATCGAGAGAAAATGACGCTACCAGCTGAATCAACGCTACAAAAAAATGTTGAGGAGAGTACTGAAGAAGCATCACAATCCAGCAGTTCTCTGAGAATGGAACCCAAGCCATCATCATCGCAACAATGGAAACGAGTTACTAAGAGAGGAAGGAACACGAAAAAGGACGCCGATACTGAAGAACACTCATCCAACGATTCCGAACTTGGCTTTCCAGTTTTTATTCCAGACGCCCCATCGATATTAGCATTACAGGAACGAAGAACGAGGAGCAAAACTAAACATCCGAAAATGGAGACGGAACAAGAAAACCGAAATGGTCAACGTGACAAAATGATTAAATTCCGATCAAAAAGTAAATAAGAAACACATTTCAAGAACTGTTACAGAAAAAAAAGTCAAAATTATTACAAATCAATTAATCAATGTTTGGATCGGACACAATGTAATGTAATTATGATATGTAAATTTTATCTTGTGTTAATTAAAAAAAAAAAAAAAAAAAAAAAAAAAAAAAAAAAAAAAAAAAAAAAAAAAAAAAAAAAAAAAAAGTTAAACAACAGGAAAGCTCATTCATTTGAATATCAAATGTATGAGCAATAAAATTATATATGATCATAAATTTTACATTAGAAAGTTCAATTTTTCATGATTAGGTTGAGTGTTAATGAAATATCAAAAACATAATGAATATATGCATTCCTCCATACGACATTCTTTCAAGTTCAAATTATAAACGCGTTAAATAGGAACAAGACAAAATTTTGTAACTCGAGTGTTTAAAAAAAATTAAACCATTTTATGTGAGTTAACTTAGTAAAAAACTAATTTTGAAGCTTTTGAGGCTTTTGATTTTAAAATTTTAAACTCAAAATCCGGGAAATATCCGGGAAAATTAAATCAAAACCAAGAAATGATTCATTAAAAAACATGAAGAAAACAACTTGAAATATTTTTTTTATGGAAACACATCAGCACATTGAAATCGTTTTTTAGTCTTTCAGAATACCTTTCGTGACTATTTTGATAAATGATAAATGATTGATCATTTTCGATGAAAAAAACTAATATTTTAATAACCCGTTTTGATTTTTTTTTATTATAAATACTAACCACTAGTGATTTGAACATATGTATTATAGGAGTTATTTTACGTCCGATTCTTGAGTAAAACTAGCTTCGGACACAGTTTCCAAAAACGTTACCAAGCGTGTCCGATTAAAAAGCGTCCGATTAACGAGCGAGTACTGTGTTTTCATTTAAAGTAGAAGCAATATTAAAATATTTATTTGAGGAATGTTATAATTCAAATTTAAAATGAACACTTTACATTTCGAAAAATACTTTTTATTGTGGTCTCATTTAAAAGCCTTCTACCGAGCTTCGACTATGAAACTTGAATGTTTCGATCTAAACTTAAATTTTGGGATAAGTAAAATGCTATAGATGTTTAATGTAAGGTTGGATAAGCTTTCGATACGAGTTTAGGTTTTCCTCAAGAGTATAGAAGTAAAAAATGCTATCTACATATTAAATCGGTCTTGTTAATATTAGAGGCATGGTAGTGCAAAAATTAGTATTTCAGATGGTGCTCTATCATATTTCTGAACGAAACAATTTTTAGAATTTTGTTTCAGAATTAATAGAACAAAACCTTTAAAAAATCGAAAGATTGGATCGAAAATTAAGTGATTTAATCGATTTTTCCTAGACGAAAGAATCGATCTAGAAAATCGGAAATTTCGATTGAAAGATCGATATCGCAAAAATCGATCCAAGATCGACCAATCCTACAATACATAAACGTCTTCTAAGTCACGGCTCACTGGGATCTAAAAAATGTCTCAAGTTGTTACTCGAAAATACTATCTTATTGAAACTCTGTATAATTCATGGTAAGTTGTAATATTTAGGAATGATTTAAATTTAAAGATGTTATTATTACTTTACATCATTACATGGGTTGAATGGGGATTGTGGATTCTAACCAGCCGGAGTATCTTGGCCATTTTGGAATCATGAGAAGTTTTTTGAAAAATTGATTAATCCAGTTAGTCAAAAAACTGAATTTTTTATATCAATTTAAAATCTAAATTGTCTAAGAAAAGATACCAATTCTAGCAACTTTGCCAAAAAAGTTATTACTGTATCAATAAACATTTCGAAGTTATGGCTTATTTTTTAAATAAATATAATCAATTTTCAGCTTTTTCAACATAACTTTTTTGCGAGCGTATATAAACATGTTTTAGAGAATTTTGGAGATAGTAAAGTTGCACACTTTTGTTGAATATACTGTATAAAAGTTTAAACGAAATAGCTTAAAATACTTTAAAAAATAGTCATTTTTAACTGATTATATCTCCTGAGTTTAGACGAGTTTGGTTACATACTTTACAGTTTTGCAATCAAAAAAGTATCACCTTTCAAACTATATACAACTCAAAGTGGCCAATTCTGATATTCATAGTTTAAATGTCAATATAAGTGAGCCATAAATGTAGTTTTTATACTAATTTGAGCGTAGTTTATTGAAAAAAATGTATAACTTCGAAACGTTTATTGTAACAGTAATAATTTCTTTAGCAAAGTTGCAAGAATTGGTACAAGCTAAAAACTTTTCTCATTTCTAGGTGGATTAATAATTTTTTCCAAAAAAAAAACTAATTTTGTAGCCATTGTAATGTTGGTCATTTGTCTCGAAGATGCTATGGGTCTAAAACGTATAGTTTCGATAGAAAATAGTTTTGATCATCTTTTTCATGCTTTACCCCTTGTGGGCGACGGTTTAGTAACGGATCAAGTCTTTTTGAAGAAGGGATCAAGTCTACTTGATGAAAAAAAAACATTTCGCTCCACGAAAATGTTTCTAGTCCATTAACGGGATTACATACCACCCTAGTTTTTTGAATAACATTGACTTGAAATTGCGTGTTGTCAAAAACTGTAAAAGGCTGTGAGTTTTTTTTAATATGTATCTTAACTCTTTTTAAGTCAGATAAAGTAAAATTCAGACATAAGAGTATTTATAAACGCTACTTTAATATCCCATGGTATGGCGATTATACAGAAAAAAAGCGAACATATCAGATTAGAAATGTTGATTTCAACGTTTTGTTTCTGAAAAAAAATATTATGGAATGACTTGTTAAATATGCATTTGTGATAAGCTTCAAGCTTAAAGTCTTAAAGGACTTGGGAAATCTAATTTTTAAAATGAGTTTTCAGCTTTTCAAACCACAATGAGACATCAAAAAAGAAAATGTTTCCCGGGTGCAAAGTTAGTTCATTCAATATAATTTTTCACGAACCCCCAAATAAAAACCTCAGCTAACAGCTCTAATTAGAGAGTTTTTAGACGGGAGCACATTTCTGGTGGCTCCAGCGAGCGAACAGTAGTGCGCCGAAAATTGCATTCATGAAAACACTTCAATTCGTGCATCCGGAAGGTTCCCAATTTTCCAGCTGAGCTCACCCGGAATGGCAGCGCACATCTCTAGGAACCAGGACAAGATCGACACAAGAAGGAAAAAAAGAGCGCGCCACCAGACGATGCCTGTGCATAAGAAAATGCAACCCACCTTATCAAACCGTTTCCTGTTTCCACGGAACGGCACGACACGGCAAAGGCGAAAAAGGCGAATCATACTAGAGAAATCGTTCCTCCGGAAGGATTAAATGGTCGATCTCGGAAGAGAATGAAAAATGCTCCTTCGTTACGGTCTTGAGGAGCATTTTTTTTTCATTCCTTCCTTCTTTAGTTTTGGATGCAGACATCTCAAGAACCTTCGAAAATTTAGCAGGAATGCGCTTTTTCCCTGCTCGCTCGGAATTATATCTCTGTTCAGCAGACGGACTCAACGAAGCTTGTTGAAGATTAGGAGAAATGTTTACAGAAATCTGCTTCAAGGAAACACGACAAAGAAGTTTTCGGAAACGAGGGGGAACGAAAAGCATCAAGTTTATAAAAATACGAGGAATTCCAAAGAAAATTAAGAAATGATGAGAATAAAGGTTGCCGATAAAAAAAAAGTCAAAAAATATGTTTGTTAAGTTTCTCGTTTAATGAAGATGGAAAAACGATTGAGGTGAGAATCTAACAATCGAAATTATGAGAAAAAATTATGTAAAAACTTGCTAAACATCTCGAAGTGTACCTGTTGTGGCCATGAAAAGCCATTGGTGGACACAAGCACGTGCTCGCGCCAGACGGAACCGCCTAGAACATTCCAGGCGCAAACATCTCGCTTTCAGTGAAAGCAACCGTTTTGCTCTCTCGGTGTGGCACTCTCGCGTCCATTCTCAGTCCGCTTGTCGGACTGAACAGTACCAAAACATGTTGCAGGCTATTTAGTAAGAAGCAGATGAATATAAAAAAATCTTTTACAAAATATTATTGAGTGCAAAAAACTTCAGAGCTTATTTTGACGAATTTATTCTTTCAGTTATTTTTTTCGAAATAATTTTTGAGTAAGCTAAAAAATTGTTCAAGTGATTTGTGCACTTTTTTTTGGCAAATCTGAGGAATATTTATTTTGTTTACAATAATTCATGTTTTTTAAACGGCTCATACTGCAAGTTTTAAGGAGCCGAAGTCAGATTTTTTGTAAATACAGTTTATTGTTTAGAACTAGGCTATAGGGGAAATAGTATAGGATAGGTTATATGGTAAGGATGAAAGGTTTGAGGAAGAGATTGATTTCCAAAACATGGAAAGCCATGTCGGTTAAAATCCGCTCTAAATAAACAAATAAGAATAAGAATTAGAACATGGAAGGTCTATTGCAGTTATTACATCTCTTACAGGTAAGCATAAAGTGATTTAGTCAATTTTGTCAATTTTGGTCAATTTTGTCAATTTTTCAATTTAGTCAATTTTGTCAATTTTGTCAATTTTGTCAATTTTGGTCAATTTTGTCAATTTTGTCAATTTTGTCAATTTTGTCAATTTTGTCAATTTTGTCAATTTTGTCAATTTTGTCAATTTTGTCAATTTTGTCAATTTTGTCAATTTTGTCAATTTTGTCAATTTTGTCAATTTTGTCAATTTTGTCAATTTTGTCAATTTTGTCAATTTTGTCAATTTTGTCAATTTTGTCAATTTTGTCAATTTTGTCAATTTTGTCAATTTTGTCAATTTTGTCAATTTTGTCAATTTTGTCAATTTTGGCAATTTTAGCAATTTTGTTAATTTTGTCAATTTTGTCAATTTTGTCAATTTTGTCAATTTTGTCAATTTTGTCAATTTTGTAAATATTTTCTATTTTTTCAATTTTATCAATTTTTAATTATTTTTTCAATTTTATCAATTTTGTCACTTTTATCTATTTTGTGTTGTGTTAATTGTGTAAGTTTTGCCAATTTACTTTATGGCACGTTTTGTCATGATTTTAAATTTCTTTTGTTTTTATTTCATTCAATTTTCATTTTTTTTTATCATGATTTTTTTCCATGTCAGTTTTTGTAATTTTTTTTTTCAGATGAATCATTCAAATCCACGAAATTGATGAAATTAACAAAAGGAAAAAATGTCAACACTGTAAAACTTAACAAACATGACAAAAATTACAAAACTGACATAATAGCTAAAAATAACAGAATAGACAAAAATATCAAATTTAACAAAATGTGCACTAAATTTACAAAATTGACAATATTGACAAAATAAAAAAATTAAATTTACTTTTAAATTTTATTAATTTTGTTGTTTTTGTAATATTTGTAAATTTTTCAACATTGACAATTTTATCATTTTTTTATAATGTGGTTTTTTAAATTTTTGTTTCAAATGTGAATTTAGTATTTTATGCCATTTTATCATTTTTGTCCTGTTTCTCATTTAAAACTAATCAAATCTGTCATTTTTGACATTTTTGTCCCTTTCGTCATTGAAATAATTTTTGGCATTTTTTTTCTTTATTTTGTCACTTTGGACATTTATGTAATTGTTTATGTTTTGGAAATTTTGTCAATCGTTTAATTTTGTCGTATGTGTTAATTTTATCTAATATGTGGATTTTGTCATTTTTGTCATGTTTGTTAATTTTTTATCAGTTAATAACAATTGCTTTTTTTTTAATATTTCTAATTTCAAAATTTTTGTCAATATTGCAAATAATACCTGTTTTTTTTTTTTGAATTGTCAATTTGGTATTTTTTTTATTTTTTATTATGCCTATTTTGTCAGTTTGTGAAATTGTCATTTGTGTCTATTATGTCAATTGTGTCGATTATGACACTGGAATCATCTTTTTATTTTTATTTAAATTTTTTTCAACGATTTGCTTAGATGTTTAACATATTTTAAACAACTTTCTCCTCCCAAATAGGTATAATGGATTGAGTATTGAGTGTTAGTCAGAAGTTATTTTAAATTCAAGTTACAAAAAATTATGTAATTTAAGACTGAGAATTATTTTACTTTTTGCAATTGAGAGAGAGAGAGCGAGAGAGAGAGAGAGAGAGAGAGAGAGAGAGAGAGAGAGAGAGAGAGAGAGAGAGAGAGAGAGAGAGAGAGAGTCATGCGCTTAGGCATTAACATTATTGACAGCTCCCGTCATCAGCTTTTCCAGGTTTTATTTTATTTGACTACGTTTTACTCGACCTTTTCCAGCTTGTATTTAGTGTGTTTAAGAAAAAACAACAACAAAAACCGACCAATTGTACTGCACACATTTTTCTGCGAACGAAAGTTTCGCAACATAAGGTGTGCAGAGATGAAGAGAAAGGAAACGAAAAAACGAACCTGAGAGCTTAAAGCTCGGAACAAATGAGTAGAATTTGTCTGGTTTGAATGGTTTGTTACTATTTGCTTCCACGAACAAAATTCTCATGAACAGCTAGTGAAAAGATGAGATGGTGTACATCGTCCGCGTTCCCGTGTCGATTTCCCCTTCTTAGAACAATCTGTGCTGACGAATACAGCGTTAGGCGAAGGATGGGACTTACAATCGCTATCGTACCATATGATGTAAGAATCAAGTCCATATGATTGACTCATTTATGCACTCATCATTGAAAGCTGTCTAATACGCAATTTGTAAAGACAAAAATCCTTTGAATTGTGCAGGGTACCAAATTTCACACAAATACATATACATCGTCAGAACTCGTTCAGCTGATTCGATATGTATGTCTAAGACACAAAATTATTGATCCCCCCAATTGCCGATAACTATACCTTTCTGTAAGAAAGGCAATACCCACCTAACATGAAATCGTAATTGAAATGATAAACCAAATCGAATATTAAGACATTTTCAATAACCATCGTAATCAAGTTGGTATTGAGTGATTTTCTATCATTCATTTACGACAAGCTTTGCCTTAAAATAGTTGAGTCGGATAGCTTTAGTTAGGATAGTTTAGTCAATTCGTAAATATGTCCCCAAAAAGTTGGGAATATGCTAGTTCGACATTTACGATTTGAGTGAACTGATTTACGATAAATGGGCGGTCCATCGATTGAAACTCTATCCGATCTCTCCCTTTCTTCCTTTGAACGGTTCGTGAAAAAAAATCTCACCTATAGAGCTATAGCCTGGATCTAATCAACTGATGAATAGGCACCGTGATAAGATACCGGACTGCGAACTTGGAGGATTGGAGTTCAAATCTCGGACGGGGAATTTTTTTTTAGTTTTACTAAAATTACTTTCATGCATGCAATTTATGGGGAAATAGAAACGTTGAAATCTTGTCATTGTAGATATATCGCCCCCACTTTTGTAGCTAAATTCTATTTTTGTAAGTTTAATATAATCTTTTCATCTGGTAGGTATAATTGTTGGAATAATTCTGTTGTTCCTGCGATATACCTCCTTAAATGTTTTCTGGGTAGGGTTAACAAGATAATAAAAAGAGTTTCTGAAATGACTGTTGGTTTAATTCGATTAAAGCTGTTGTCATTCCAATGAAATTTGGAGGATCAGTTTTTTTCAAGTTATCAATATCTTGATTCAAAATGTTTCAGATTACAGTTAGATACTTTCGACCAAATTGAACATAAACTCATTCGAGAGTGTTTTCATCACACAAGTACGAAATGGAGATGGTTGTGGACTTTTCCGGAAGAGCTTTATTACTCGTTGTTTCACTTTTTTCCCAAACTCGGTTCCCACTCAAAGGGCTTTGTAGAAGTTGGTTGTTTGATATCGCCTTGAAGCACCAAAGGCTTTTGTAATGTGTACCAATCTACCTATTCCATTTTCTGGACCAGCAATGACCAAAACCCAATCCCCATCACCAGATAGCGAGAAATGTGAAACAGAAGAAAAAAAAAACCGAGAAAACTGTAGGCTTTACTGGGCAGTCATACGATCTAGCAAAGTTCTTGTCGTTCTTTGGTGTTCCGAGTAGCTGTCGGCATCGTCGTCGTTGAGCCCATTTCCCTTTTCCACCAAATAACATCCGGACGACCATCAGCCTTACAGTAGGCAACACCAAACACATCAGGAGATCTGATGACCGCTGAGAGAATCCGGCTGAGACCGATTAGATGGTCCGAAATTTTGCTCCCTTCTGTCAAACGAAAACTGTCCGAGAAGAAAACATGGCCTTCTCCCCAGGGCACCCGGGTTTGATGCGACCGGGTTCTATAGTTCGATTGGGAAGAGCGATGTGAAACGCTTGATTTATCAAACATTTTTGTATTCCCAATAGATAAAACAACAAAAACATTGAAAATTGCATGTTAGTTGCAGAAGATAACTGTTTTTTTTAATTTGTTTTTACTCTACACATTTTAAAGCGAGAAATACGAACAGCGAAAAAAAGGTTTGATATGGTTTATTATAGAAGAAAAACAAATATGACAAAGAAGACAAAAAATCTAAACAAAAACAACGTGCTCATTGTGAAAAAAAACTTATGTAAAGAAAACATTTAAAAAAATAATAAAAATTAATTAATATAGACAATGAAGAAAATAAAAATGATTTGAAAAAAGTTTAATGAAAGTTAAGATAACACTGGCCACTCACAGTTTTCGGCGTGTTTTCAAAATCTAATAGAGTTTGTAGAAAAAAATTGTAAATACATGATTAAACAATAGTTGAAGTATAAGTAATCAACGTATGTTTGTGTTGGAATTGAGTAAAAATTCATTTATTTCTTTCGTCAAGTCTTTATACGATAACTTAATTCTATAGCGATTATCATCTTGTCGCTTAAAACTAACTGATTCCCAAACTCAGAATCAGTTCTTATTTCCTATCGGATTCTGATATATACTCTCAGAATAAACTGCCAACACTGCTGGGTTACTCTGAACCACATGCTGTGTTTGCTAATTTTTTTTTTTTGTTTCGATTATAGTCGTTTTACCATCTTAAATCGAAACAAAAAAAAAAAAAAAAAAACACACACAGCTGTGTTTGCTTAGTTGATCGTGTATGATGAGAACATTTGTATTGTTGTCATCATCATCGATCATCATTGGTTGTCAAAACGCTATTGTTCTCAGTATGCGAATTGACCGGAAAAAAGGAAACCAAAACAAACCAATGTGGTTTTGTTTTTTTCCCCACGGAGGAGCATTCCGGAACGGAATCCCAGGATGGCCAGGAGGACGAGTATTTAGAGGATCCGAAAAACCGTGAGTATCAACAACAATATAGAACACGGTAGAAATCAAGTGAATGAATGACAAATAATAAAAAAAAAATCAAAGAACAAAATAAAACTTAATATAACAAATTAAAAGAAGACAATTGCAAAAGGAACGATATAGAACAAGCACACATCATCGTTAAAAACGACAATATTCGTTTAAACATAGTCAAACCAGTTGGAACGAGATAAAATGAAAAAATAGTGAGGCGAAACAAGGCCACCCCAGACAAAAAAATTTGATGCAAGATAAACTAAGGTAAAACCAATCAAAATTCAATATGAAATAAATTTCAATAAAGCAAGGTTGAATGAAATTTCGAAAATTGAGAAAATAAAATCACAACTAGAGATGTACCAAATAGTGGTATTCGGCGAACGGCCGAATACCGAATACTGACCTTTTCAACTATTCGGCCAAACGAATATTCGGCCGAATATTCGGCCGAATATTCGGTCGAATATTTTTTTGAGTTTTTAGTGAAAACCCCTTAAGAGATTATAACAATACTTTCTATTTCTTCCATATTAATGCCCCTCATGTTTTTAGTCGATTATTTTCAACCAGATGATATTATCGGATGATGTTTTACTAGATATTTTTTAAGTAGGGGTCCTTCTGATTTTTAAAATGTCACCAACTGATAAGACATCAGATGACTAGTCGCTTCTAGGGCGTTTATCACCAAAGAGATTGCGTTCCTGTGAAATCTGGGATAAAACATATCGAAACAGGTGCCAAGCTTTTTGAAATTGCTTCTCTGATATTGAACTAGATGAAGGTCGAATTTGAGCAAGATGTCTTTAAAAAAGTTTTTGAAAATATAGATAATATTAAACATTAAGCAAACAATACTTTCAACCATACGTATCCAGACGGTCAGGTATTCAGAACGATTTTTGAAAAAAAAATAAAAAAGGCAAAATTTATGCATATTTTCAAATTTTTGAAAAGTTGAACACAAAATCTAAAAAGATTTAAAGAGGAATTTGTTTTGTTGAAACCATAAGTTTTTAATGATTGTGTAGCTTTTACAACATTACATTACGATATTTTATAAATTGTCAAAAAATATTTTAAAATTTTTTAAGTCTGCAGAAGATATTCGGCCTATTCGGCCTATTCGGCCGAATACTTAGCTCAACTATTCGGTGAGCCGAATATTCGGCTTAACGGTTTTTCGGCGATATTCGGCGCCGAATATTCGGCCGACCGAATATTCGGTACATCTCTAATCACAACGCTTAACTTGTTTTTTTGTAAAAATAAATACTAGGCCAATGAAATTCGTTTCCATTTTATACATCAAAGGACATGTTAGTCTAACTCTTCTAAGAACTAGCCATTTTAACCCATCCAACTCAACCCGAACTTCAAACCCCAAGAATGGATGGCTTGTGTGGAAAGTGACCGAAAATTTCATTTCTGAAACGATAAATCCTTCGGGATTAAGATTATCCTTCATGATGAATGTGTGTGTTTACACTCTCTTTCTCGCTTGGGGAGGGCAAATGTACCATATTAGACGAAAAACGACAACGACGAAGACCAATAAACGACCGTGCGTACACATTTTCACACTGACTGTCAGTTTGGCCTGGCGTTTTTGGTTTGAGTTTGGGTTTGGTTCAGTTTGATCGGAAAATCGGAAAACCCCACACAAGTCACTGGATATTTTAGATGGAGGGCAATCGGGGGTCGAATCCTGGAGGCGAATGGAGAAGGTCATTTGGAAGCCGCATCCATTCCTGTGTTTGACCTCAGACACATTTCAGCTTAGATTTACGGTTGGATGCATCGTGATTACATGTAGCTGCTAGCTACATGTATGAACTTTGAAATTCTTTAGTATGGCACGGGAACTTAGCAGCAAGAATGTGTTTTCCCCAGTGCTAGTGTTAGGTCAAAGCGAACAATAAATAAGCGCAAAGCTTCCGAGTTTGTTTATCAAACCATCTTTCCCGAAATTCGGTACATCGTTCTTTGAAAGTTGGAGTCGTGCATTGATCAGGGTCGCTGAAAATCTAATTTTCTAATTCAGCGAAGTACTGATTTGTCTTAAACGTTTTCATTTTTCCGAAAACAGACTTGGAGAACCATCGATACGTAATGCATAGGTATGCATAAAATATTCTTATCGAGATCGAATCAGCAGTCTTAATTTCATATAAACTTGAACGATAAACTTGAAGTTTTTAATGAATTCCTTCATTAGACTAAATCGATTTGGGGTCATTCTGAGATCTTCCAAATTCAGGTTTCCTAAAATCTGCGTTTTGGATCAACACTAATCCATGATTTTTTTGCAGAATTGTTAAGTAACCTTTACATGAGTAAATTTGAACTTATATGTTTGTACACCATAGGTTGCCTATTTAGCAAATCTCTGAGCCGAAAATGCGCTGAAATGTGCAGTGTGACAAAGGTTATATGTTTGAAAAAGCACTACTGGCATAAGGCCTCGAGCTTCCAACCAAAATGATGCATGACCACTACATTTAAGCGAAACAAGAAAAACATTTTATGGGATTTTCTTCATATTGGATTTTTCATCCCAGAAACAAGAAACTAAAAAAAACACACACACATTGCCGTAGGGAAGTGAGAATCGAACTCACAACGCCATTTTTATATCGTCTTGACAATCCGACGTTTTAACCAGTGTACTACTTCAGCAGATGGAGGACGAAGGATATTTGTTCTAAGCTTTCTGCCACCGATCAATCACAAAAAAAAACTTACAATTGTGGCTTCCTGGTGTATGGCCAAGTAACCAAAAGTCACATATGGCTGACAAAGAGAATCAACTGTCCAATCCTTTGATTGAACTTTATGTACCCATTAACGAACTTGAAAGTTGCAAAAGTGATTGATATGTACGTTGTAAGGGACTTAAGTCACATAAAAGGCTCAAAATAGCATAAAACGGGATTTACTTAATCACAAAAAGTGCATTGAGGCGCTCTCATTCTGGCAGGTTGGCTATTTAGTTGGGCGGGTGCGCCTGCAGGTATGCTACAAAATCTTATCATCACTCAAATTTTAGTTTCAGTTAGAACAACATCTAGACGTGGTCTTGTTGTAGCGTGTTCGATTCTCACCACGAAAGTTGGGATTCGATCTCCAAGCCGGGCAAGTTTTTTTTTTTTTAAATAAGGAATTTGATATTTGAGTGACCGTTCTGAAGCAATATATGTAGAAAATGTAAAAAAAGCAATTGAGCGCATGGCATCATGGCAGCACCATGTTCTGAACATTGCAAACAATCAAGAGAAGGTGAAATAAACCGATGCTAAGGGTGCAACTGAGGAAGAAAGAGAATTTTTGGTCACTTTACGATTTTTTGGTAGCTGCTCGAAGCTGAATAGAAGGTCTTTAAGACTTTTTTGGAACTTGAAAGTATCAATAAGAACTTAAATTTTGAGCTGCATAGAACATTCTTCATAACAATGATGGGGCTGAGTAAGCTTTTTTCTACCTGTTTTTGGGACTTTTGGTTGCTTGGGTGGCCTCCTTTCAAGGTAGTTCTTCGTTTTGTGAAGGAAAGAAAAAGGAACGGTAGTGAAGGAAACGGGAAACCCATTGAATGAGAATTGTGTTTGGCTTACAGCCTACCTTACATACACAGCTTTTTTGCTTTCGCTACATACACACGGTCGGTTCGCTATCAGATCAATCTGATCAATCTGATCAATCAGAAAGCTTTGATGGTTTTTAATAAATAGTGTACTTTTCGGCGGTTTGAAAAAAAACTTTTTCATAAATTATTCAGCGATTTTCATTAATATCTACTCTAGAGCTAAGTAGCTGAAACAAATAAAAAGATTCAACCTTGTTGTAGAGTTTGCGCCTTATTGAGCTTATTATTTGTTTACATTCCGTCTCACGACATATCTTGACGAACATAATTCCTAAAATTCACTCGGTCCATGGCAACCGTTCTCCAATTTCTCGGGCCCCCCACGTTCGCCAGATCACGCTCCACTTGGTCTAACCACCTCGCTCGTTGCGCCCCCGCTCGTCTTGTTCCTACCGGATTCGTAGCGAACACCTGTTTTGCAGGACAGTCGTCCGGCATTCTCGCAACATGTCCCGCCCAGCGTATCCGGCCAGCCTTCACCACCTTCTGGATACTGGGTTTGCCGTAGAGTCGCGCGAGCTTGTGGTTCATCCTTCGCCTCCACACTTCGTTCTCCTGTACACCGCCAATGATGGTTCTTAACACTCGTCGCTCAAATACTCCGAGTGTACGCAGGTCCTCCTCGAGCAATATCCATGTCTCGTGCCCGTAGAGAACAACCGGTCTAATGATCGTCATATACAGGCTACACTTCGTGCGAGGGCTAAGTCTTCTCGTCCGCAGTTGCTTGTGGAGTCTATAGTAGGCACGATTTCGCTGATAATTCGCCTCCGGATCTCACGGCTCATATCATTGTCTGCGGTCACCAGTGAGCCGAGATAGAGTAAGTCTTCGACTATCTCCAGCTCGTCGCCGTCGATCGTGACCTTGTTGTTGCTGGACAAGCGGGTTCGGTCGGTATCAGATCCGCAGGCCAGCTTGTACTTCGTCTTGGATGTATTGATAATCAACCCGATCCTTCCTGCTTCACGTTTCAGTTTGCAGTAGATCTTCTAGACCGCCGCAGATGATCTGCTGACTATATCAATGTCATCGTCAAAACCGATAAATTGACTGGATCTGTTGAAAATCGTGCCCTGCATTTCGCCCACCACTCGTCTAATAACACCTTCTAGCGGCACGTTGAACATCAACCAGGATAGACCATCACCTTGTCGAAGCCCCCCCCCCGCGATTCAAATGAACTCGACAATTCATCCGAAATCCGCACACAGCACTGCGTTCCATCCATCGTCGCCTTGATCAGTCTGATCAGCTTCCCGGAAAAGCCGTTCTCGTCCATGATTTTCCATAGCTCGTTAATGTGAATATCTGGTCCATCGTTGACCGTCCCTCCATGAAGCCGGCCTGATGATTTCCCACGAATCTGTTTGCTTGTGGCGTTAGGCGGCGGAGTAGGATTCGGGACAACATTGAGGACAGTGATTGCTCGGTAGTTCTCACAGTCCAATTGGTCGACCTTCTTGTAGATGGGGCATATCACCCCCTCCTTCCACTCCTCCGGTAGCTGTTCTATGTCCCAGATCCGGACTATCAACCGGTGTAGACAATCGGCCAACTTGTCCGGGCCCATTTTGATGAGTTCAGCTACGATGCCATCCTTCCCAGCCGACTTGTTTATTCAGCTGGCGAATGGCTTCCTTAACTTCACTCATCGTTGGGAGTGGCTCCTCTACGTCGTTGGTTGCACCGGCGATGTACCTTCCCCCACCGTCTTGATCTCCTGCATGTGCGCCGTTCAGGTGTTCATCGAAGTGCTGCTTCCACCTTTTGATCACCTCACTATTGTCCGTCCTTATCCCAGCACATTTTGGCTTGCGGCACGAAGCCTTTGCGGGATGCGTTGAGTTTCTGATAGAACTTTCGTGTTTCTTGGGAACGATGCATCTGCTCCAGCTCCTCGAGCTCCTCCTCTTCCAGGTGGCGCTTTTTCTCCTGGAAAATTTGGACTCGCTTCTTCTTCCGCCGTCGGTGATTTTCCGCATTTCGACGGGTGCCTCTTTGCACTACTGCCGCCCGCGCGGCATTCTTTTCGTCCATCATCCCCCTACATTCCTCGTCGAACCAGTCGTTCCGTCGAGTTCGCTCCACATAACCGATGACGTTCTCCGCAGCACTGTTGATGGCTGTCTTGATGGTATCCCAACAGTCTTCGAGAAGGGCTTTGTCAAGCTCGCCCTCTGCCGGCAGCGCTGCTTCAACCGATTGCGCGTAGTCTGCCGCGACCTCAAGTTGCTTCAGTCGTGCGATATTTAACCGAGGTGGGCGCCGGTTTCGTGTGTTGTTCATTACGGAGAGTTTTGGGCGCATCATCGATGTTGGCGCCTCGACAGGATCTGACGTCGATGATGTCCAACGTGGTCGATCTGTGATTGCGTTTGGTACGGTGTGCTCCAGGTGTACTTGTGTGGGAGGCGGTGCTGGAAAAAGGTGCTACGTACGGCCTTATTGAACTTATGAAAAGTTTTAAGGAAATTTTACTGCTGGAAGTATTTTCGGCCATTTACAAATTAAAATGAGGGACAATTTTCAATAGAAGTTCTCCCCGCGTAACATTCGAGTTTTTGAAAAGAACTGCTTTATCTGAGATATCAAATAATTTTATAAACTCAATTCTAATTCGACCCCCTTCCAAAGAGGTCATCGGAAATCTCCAAATATTCTTCATCATTCCTGGTCCTAATGAGCATCCATGCCAAATTTCAGCTCACCAGGTGTTAAGACGACCGAGCCTATAGTAGGTATCAGAATGGGGGTAGGCTTAATAGCGGCGCGTTATCCAAACATACGGGAAAATTGTGCCTAGCCTTTTTTTTATCCAAGATTTCATCATTTACCTGAGAAACCTGAAAAACCTATAAAAGGAAGAAATAAATTCAATCTATTTAAGATGGCATGAAGCCTTTCCACTAGGGATTATTAGCATTAAAGCTCTTTTCTACATTCGGTAAGGAATGATAGAATGTTTTTTAAGTTTAATTTCTTAAACTCAGATTCGCTTAAAGCGTAAGATCCCAGAGTACGAAAACGTAGTCTGGCAAATGAGGGGCAGTTACATATAAGATGGAAGGGATCTTCCACATCTGATTCACAACTACCACATACTGGAGATTCAGCACGTTGAATGTTGTGCATGTGATAGTTGAGTTTACAATGACCGGAGAGTGCTCTGATCAAGATGCTGCAATGAGATTTATTTAAAGTTAATAAGTAACTCGATATGATTGGAGATGGTTTTTCTAAAAATAATTTAGTTTGACGACAAGTGTCCAACTCTTCCCAGTATCGTTCATGCTGGTTAGAGGACCAAGTTTGAATTTGGTTTCTGAACCAACATGGTGATATTGGGACAGCCGGCTCTGGTCCGTAAAATTCCTTTTCCGACCCAGCTCTAGCGAGCTCGTCTTCGCATTCGTTTCCAAAAATTCCCTTATGTCCGGGTACCCATAGAAGGTTTAATCCATTGCCTTCAGCAAGTTCTTCGATTGCTTTCCGGCATGCGATTACCAGTTTTGATCTAGAACTGGAAGCACTGAGTGATTTGATAGCTGCTTGGCTATCTGAACAGAAATAAATTGTTCTGAACATAATCTTCTTTTGAAGTGCAATTTGCACTCCATACATTATAGCATATAACTCAGCCTGAAAGACTGTACAATATTTTCCTAGAGGTTGAGCATATTGTATGTTCAACTCGTGACAGTAAATTCCTGCACCTGCACGGCCGTTTGATAATGAACCGTCAGTATAGAATACAATATGACAGGACATTTGGTCCTCTACGAAACCTGATAACCATTCTTGAGGAGAAGGAAATTTGACTTTAAACCCCATGTAGGGAAAACTACTCGAGAGTGTTAAATCGTTTGGCGCTAGATTAAACTTGTTTAATCTAACTAATTCAGGCCACACATTTGTATGACTCGATGATCTTTCGATATTTCCTGACAGCCAGAAACCAACTGCCTGTAGACGAAAAGCACATGAGAAGGCTTCCTGTTTTAGGAACAAGTGTAGAGGTTTGATAGAAAACAGAGCCTCTAGTGCTGCAGTAGGAGTTGTAGTGAACGATCCAGACATCCCCAAAAGACACATTCTTTGAAGGTGATTTAGTTTAGTCCGAACTGTTGCAACTTCTCCTTTCTGCCACCACACTAGACACCCATAGGCCAGAATTGGTCTTACTATTGTGGAATAAATCCAGTGAATATGTTTAGGTTTGAGTCCCCAGTTTTTTCCGATTGCACGTCGGCATTGTCCGAAGGCCATGCATGCTTTTTTGATTCTGAATTCGATGTGATCAGACCAGTTTAATTTGGAGTCAAGAATGACACCCAAATATTTAACTTGATTAGACACGGTGATTTCGGAACCATAAAACAGCAGAGGGCGCACCCCGCGGGTGATACGTTTTTTAGTAAATAAAACAATGTAAGTTTTTAGAGGATTAACTGAAAGTTCTACATGAGAACACCATCGTTCAACAGAGCGCAGAGCTTGTTGCATTATATCAAATAATGTGCTTATGCACAAACCTCTTACCAGCAGAAGATAATCATCTGCGAATCCATAGGTTGGTATTCCACGGTCATTGAGTTTTCTCAACAAACCGTCTGCAACTAGGTTCCACAAAAGAGGTGATAGTACACCTCCCTGTGGGCAACCACGTGTGCTAACTTTTGTTATTGAAGCCTGTCTTAAAGACGAATGAAGATTCCTGTTACTTAGCATTGCACTAATCCAGTTAGTTATAACACTAGGCACTCCATGAAGTAGTGCCGCATCCATTATTGATGTAAACGAGACATTATCAAATGCTCCTTCTATGTCTAGAAATGCTCCTAGACATGATTCTTTCTGTGAAAAACTATTTTCAATATTGTGTACTACGTTGTGCAGAAGAGTTAATGTTGATTTTCCTGTTTGGTATGCATGTTGTGTCGCATTAAGCGGATGTTGGACAAGGCATTCTTGCCTGATATGATGATCAATTAAACGTTCAAGTGCTTTTAATAGAAATGAACTTAGACTAATAGGACGAAAGCTTTTGGCTTCGTCGTATGATGATCGTCCCCCTTTAGGGATGAATTTCACGGCTATCTGCCGCCAAAGTTTAGGAATATATCCATGAGCAAAACTGCTTATCATTATTTTTCTTAATATGTGTTTGAAATGATCGAAACCTTTTTGAAGCAAAACTGGAAATAAACCGTCACTTCCAGGAGATTTGTATTGAGCAAAACCATCGATTGCCCATTTGATCGATTCTGTAGTAACTATTTTCCGAGCAAAATGCAAGGAATCTAGACTTCCAGAAAAGAATTCAGGCTCTATCGATGAATCTTGATCAACACATCCTGGAAAGTGAGTATTGAATAGACAACTTAATGTTTCTTCGTCGTTTGATGTATAATCACCACTAGGGGTTTTAAGGTATGAAACCTGATAATCTTTTGATTTGGCTAAGACTTTATTTAACCTACTTGCTTCGTGCAAGCCTGAAATGTTTGTGCAGTAGCTCTGCCAACTTGAGCGTTCGGCAGCTCTTGTTGCTTTCCGGTAAGCTCTGCGAGCCAACTTGAACGCATCAAAACCTTCCGTGCGCCTTCGGTTCCAAGAGCGTCTGCAGTTTTTTCGTAATTTACTGAGATTTGAGTTCCACCATGGTGTACTGTTTTTGTTGAATTTCAACGTTCGTACGGGACACGCTTCTTCATAAGAATTTAAAATAATTTCGGTGGTTTTTGCAACCACTTCATCCAACTCAGAAGGAGTAGTAATTTCAGGTGTATATCCATGAAATTTAATAGCAATATGCTCCAAATAAAGGTCCCAATTAGTTGTTCTTGGGTTTCTGAATGTAATTGTTTCTAAAAACTCACCTGAGTGTTCAAAATAGATAAACCTGTGGTCAGAAATCGATTCTTCGTTAGGCACATGCCAATTTGAAATTTCCTGAGAAATTGTTCTAGAACAAAGTGTGATGTCAATCACCTCTTCTCTGTCACACCTAACAAAAGTTGGTTTATTTCCTACATTTAGAATTTCTAAATCAGTGCTGCTTAAATATTCCATTAAATTTGAGCCTCTCAGATTGATATCTGAGCTACCCCATACAAAATGATGAGCATTGGCATCACAGCCTATTACAAGAGGTATATTTTGTGATTCACAGAATGAAATGACATTTTTTAAATCATCCGTAGGGGATGATTGTTCATATGGTAAGTATGCTGAACAGTAAACGTATTTTCTATCAGGCAGCGAAACCTGAACGACGCAAATATCTCTTGTTGTTAGATTAGGTATAAGTGTTGCATTTAAAGAATTGTTTATCAATATACATGCACGAGGCATTATTCGGGCATTAGTCATTCCAATTACACTGAACACAGTAAAGTTTGGTTTGAGCAAATTCCCTAAGTAAAAAGTTCCATTTCGGAAATAGGGTTCTTGCACCAAGGCGATTGATGCAGTTCCATTAAGGATTAAACGACATAAGTTAAGTGTAGCGGTTCTTTTGTGCTGCAGATTTATCTGTGCAACCTTAATAGAAAGCATTTCTATCAAAGAATTCCACACATATTTCCATCACACACAAGAACCCCTGCACTTTCATATCGACGCATGAAGCGGGGTATCCCATACAGGATGAAAATTTAAAAATCGTGTGTATAATCTGAATCCCACGAGTTCAAGGAAATTTTACTGCTGGAAGTATTTTCGGCCATTTACAAATTAAAATGAGGGACAATTTTCAATAGAAGTTCTCCCCGCGTAACATTCGAGTTTTTGAAAAGAACTGCTTTATCTGAGATATCAAATAATTTTATAAACTCAATTCTAATTCGACCCCCTTCCAAAGAGGTCATCGGAAATCTCCAAATATTCTTCATCATTCCTGGTCCTAATGAGCATCCATGCCAAATTTCAGCTCACCAGGTGTTAAGACGACCGAGCCTATAGTAGACAAACAAACAAACAAACAAACCCAGAGAAATTGCTTAATATATACTCAAATATGGTTAATTTTTCATTGGAAACTTTGCTCATGGAAATATGATTGAATATCTTGCAGAAGAATGAAAATTCATACCTTAATTTTTTAACAATTCCGAACTGCATCAAGGCGTCTCTTACGCTTTTGTGACCAGATATCGATGCAAGTGTATTGCATTTCCGGGTGCTCCGAAACCAATTTCCAAACGATTCCCCATTGAAACCCCCCGAACGTAGACACACCCACACAATTCTCGTACATTCATCAGCATTCCTGTGCGAATCCATTGATGTGCGGTGAAATTACTTTTGTTAGAATTGAGAACCTTTTCCATCTGGAGCAACATCAACATCAGAAATTCCGAAACCAGCTTCGTTTGTAGTAGGTATGGCAATTCGTAGAAATCATACCGAATCATGTAGGACCCTCAGCTAAGTTTTACTTGACACTCCCTCTCTTTCCCACCTCCCTCAAAAATAGGCCATACGACATCTGAAAATACATCTCGGTTGATTCCTACAACAGAAGGTAGGAACACAACTGCAGCAGGTGATGTGAGCTTTCCATTGCAATAACGTTGCCCGGAATGGTGCTTCCTCGAGAAGAGGTTTCACTATTTGCACAATTGTATGCACCTGTAGCACCTGGTTCATATCCACACGACACACACACCACCTTCAAACATTACCGAATCGCTTGGTTCGTCCCATTTAGGCTGGTAGGATTCAGGCCAGGACGATGTGATGTGGCCGGGAAAGAAAGATTACTCAAATCCATTTCACTGCATATCCAAAAGTTTCTGATTTACAATCAGTGGAACCCATTCGATGTTGTTTGGGTAGATATGTGAAAAAAGAAGCTTGGATGAATCTCACACGCTTAAGGCAAAAATTGATTATTGCCCTATCTAATCTAAGTCATGTATTATGAATGGGCTTGTAATATAGCCCAGTTGGTAAGTCAGCTGCCTCCTCAGCCAAGGTCCGTGAGTTTGATTGAGTCCATTTAATGTCAAAATTTGAATGTTGTTTCTGAATGAGAATCTGAATTCTGTATCGTAGTTCAAAATCAGTTTATAATTCTATTCTGAATATGGGTTCTGATACTGATTTTTAAAATGAAACAAATTTGATGGTGCTAGCTGAGTTTTGCCGGCATTGCTCTCTCGAGTTTACATAAAACTTAAACAGAAGGAATAGTTTCTCATTTAAAAATGAGAAAGTTGCGAAAGTTTCCATCATCCATCCATGAACAAGTGTAGGGAAAGTTATCTATAGCCGGACTATGATGGCCGGAAAATGGCAACAAGTTTTCTCGAAACAAATGTTTCATTCTGGTTTTTCAAAAAAAAACTTTCTTTAAAGGCTTCGTAGAATGTTCAATATTTAAAAACCCGTACTCAAAAGACCTATGCAAGTGATTTGAGTCATTTTGCAACGTTTTTGTGCCATTGGTGACAATTTTGTTGAAGTAATTCGTGGTGTCTGGCCATAGACTAAACTTTTGGGCATGAGCGAAAACCAGGGCCGTAGGAAGAACCGATTCATTGGGAGGGGTTTCGGTGCCTGATTTTCACCTATGATTATTTTTCCCAACAATGCAAATCATGTTTGTTACTATATCATTTTCATCCTTAAGTACTTTGACATTAAAAGTTTTCGTATTAAATCGTTACTTTAGAAAATTGGTTTTAAATTTTAAAGGTTAGCTGAATTCACTTTCATCGATGGTTAAAATCTTTGATTTTTTTTTAAGAGTCCGGTTGATCAAATTTAGTTGATTTGGTTGGGCATTAAAAAAGCTTTTTTAGGGTGTCTTCCATGTCTTAAAAAAACTTATTCTTTACTCAAATAAAACAAGTACACACTATTTTTCAAATTCAAAAATTTTAACCTTTGATGAAAAAAAAACTTTTTTTTAAGTAAGAAATTGAAATCAACAGATTTTGGAATCAAATTTTCTTGATGCAAACTTGAACCAACTTATTGATTTTAGAATGAAATTTGACTTAAAAAAGCTACAATAACATCACATTGTGGACCAAATACGAGTTAAATCGTGTTTTCGCTAGCCACTAGTAGGTCCATTTCAAAGCATTATTCAAATGTTATGAATCTAATAATGAAACCTCTCTCAACAAAATGTAACACAACACTTTCCGTTACTCGAATATCTAAACTTAATTAGCAGAATTTTGTCTATTGGTTTCTGAAACATAAAATACCATATTTTGGTATCCTTAATGTGTGAATAATGTCAAGCAATACACTGGGAAAATGTAAAATTTTGTGTTAATTTTTGAGGAGAAGATTTTTTTTTCCAGTAATTATTTTTTATAAAGAATCAATTTCATGATAAAAATCCTGTGGATCATTTTTTTAAATTAAATTTCGTTTTTTGGCAATTAATACAAATAACTTTTACTCTACCTTTAATTTGTGATTTTCTTTTAAGGGAGGGGGGGGGGGAAGGGTAGGGTCTAACGGGTAAAAAAACACCATTTTCACGATTTTTTTCTAGAGCTATCGTTCAAACAAATGTATTCAAATTTTTTGCATTATACAAAGCATTGTTAAAAGAACAGTTAGTAATTTTTTCGTAGAAAAATATTGAAAAATGAGCTGGTAGCGGAGCACTTTCGAGAATGCCTTTTAGAAAACAGGATTTGTGTTGGACACTGTATCTCAGCACAGAATCATCTGAAGTCAAAAAATCAGAGCAAAATATTTTTAATAGATGTTTTTCTGGACCCCAACGTTTTTATTTTACTTAAAAAAAATTTTAGGAAATTTTTGTGGCTGTTTGAAGTAAAAACCACGATTTTTCACGAAAAAATTCGCCATTTTTTATCTGTAAAATCTCCCCAAAGTTGAAAAAAAAAAAGAAAAACGTTGGGGTCTGGTATTTTATATGTAGAAAATATGTTCCAAATTTGAAAAGAATCGGTGAAGTAGTTTTCAAATGACGATGTCCACGGACTTTAAAAATGTGCTTTCGAGAAAAACGCGTTTGAAGTTTCTGCTCTTGCTTTCTTGCAGTATTAGATAGAAGGAGATAAAGGCCTATAATTTCTACAGTTTTGCATCAATTGACTAGAAAATTTGAAACAAAATTCTTGAAATGTTTTACAATAAGAAAATAAAAAAATAAAAAAAGTCTGTTTTTTGAAAGTGTTAGACCCTAACCCCCCCCCCCCCCCCCCCCCTTAAATTGTGTTTAAAAACTAATTTTGTTTAAAAAAATTATATCTGAAAATTTAATTGACAAGCAAAATTAACAAATTAAGAACCACGAAGAAATCTATGACGAGAAACATCGAAATTCGGCATTTTATATATCAGAAACCCCAGGCCCAGGACTAAATTTTACAAGTTTAGCATTTGCAAGTTACGGCTCATGTTGTGTTCAATTTTGTTTACAATGATCTGAATTTTACTTTTCAATTTTGGATTGATATTTAGAAGCTTTAAATTTTTGAATTTTTTGTAAAAATAAAGTTCAAGAACTTCGAATTTGAAAATAAGGCAAAATTTCTCTGTTTTTTATTCGTAAAACTATCATCCAAATATTAAAAATTCATATGATCTCGAAAAACATGATTCAAATTTGATATGAAATGCAAAATCAAATTTCAATCAGGATTTCAAAACAGCTTTTTAGTTCTAATTTCCTATGATTATTCGAACTGAAAATCAAGAATTTTAAACTGGATACAGAATCAGAAATACTTAAATAAAAATACAACTTTGGTTATGGGAATATGAGACCAGAAAATTGGAAATGAAATAAATTTAATTTAAAATTTTATATTCAGCTCTGAATTTCTATAAACAAGTGAGATTTTTTTTTTTAAAACTGTAGAAGAATTTTGAACTTGGGGTGGATTTTTGAGGTTTTGGCCTCAGTTTTTAGTCTAGATTGTTTATCTCATTTTAAATGGTATGTGTTCACGTAAGAACTTTTACTAGACACAAAAAACACACGACGTATTACAGGACACGACACTTAACGTTCTTACTTAACGGAAAAAGGGTTTAAAATTACCTTTTTTTGTCGACCGGTTTCGGGCTCGATGTTGCCCATCTACAGGACGATGTCCGACTGACCCTTTTTCCGTTAAATAAGAACGTTAAGTGTCGTGTCCTGTAATACGTCGTGTGTTTTTTGTGTCTAGATTGTTTCTCTTGAGTAACCATACTTTATTATAATAATTTTATTATGAATTTAAAATTTTAAGTGTTGAGAACAATATCTCGTTTGCTTTTTTGGACCTTCATGGGGGAGGGGGTGTAGGTTTAACCCCCAAACCAGGGGCCATAGGAACAGGGGCCTATGGCCATGGTGAAAACTAAGATAAAATAATTTCTTTTAACTCATGATTATTTTCTAAATTAATTTTTTTTTCTAACACAGTTTTGCTATCAGAATATTGAAACTCTTCAAATCAGTGGAGGTATCAATAGTAACAAAAATATATATTTTGAAGTTATTGCTAAAAACCTCTTAATACCTATTTATTGTAACATTTGATTTTCTGGATATAGAAACTCTGGTTTTGGTTATACTATCAACATTTGGGAAAGAAAATCAAAATTAAGTAGATTTTCGTTTGTCTTATTTCACGATGGAAATTCCTTATGATACCAAACATTTCCAAACAAATTTCATAAATTCGCACAATCAATTATCAAACTACAAATCTACAAAAGGAATGCAACAACGGTTTTGAGTTAAAAATTGAACTTTACCCTCCAAATCATAAGTTAAATCCTTCATATTTCCTATCAAAAGGCGGTGATAAGAAATCTTAAATAAAATGGTAATATTATGAAAGTTAAAAATCAAACCACAAAGTTTATATAATTGATTCATATGAAATTATAAAAGTTCAAAATCAATTCATAATGAATAAGTCTAGAAACTTTACTGCATTATCACAGTCGATATACGAAGGAAATATTAAGGAATGAATAACCCCATATATGTTAAAATTCCAATGATCGAATAACTAATTGTAATTGTAATTGTTATTGTAATTGTTATTGTAATTGTTATTGTAATTGTTATTGTAATTGTTATTGTAATTGTTATTGTAATTGTTATTGTAATTATAATTGTAATTTTTTTTAGTATCGATAGCCTCCTTTGGTACTATATAAGATTTAGGAAACTTATTTAAAAGAAAATGATGGAAATACCAAACAAAGTTGAACGTTTTCAAGAAAATTGTAAAATAAATTGGAAGAATGGTGCTCAGAAAAAAATAATATAACAAAACATTTTGAACTATTAAAATAGTCTAATATTTCGTTTCGTAGACTTAATAAAAAGACGAAAGAAATTGATGTAAGATAAGCAAAAAACTGCGAAAGGTGACATTTTCTGAATAACCTATTTTTCAATTGAATACCAAAGATCAGAAAAATCATCCATATAAAGTTTGAAATTTTATTTATGTATCACAGAAATAAATGAGGTGACAATTATCGAATCACTCGATTCCAGTTGTCACTTTAGCAGAGAATTGTCACTTTGGGTGAACGTGGGTGAGAAATGTCGCATTCGGGTGACGACTTTAGGTGAGAATTGTCGATAGGTAAAAGCCAGGCTAAATGCGCGCGCATACTAAGGAGGATATGTACTCTCATTTTCTACTGTATTCCAATAGATAAGAGTCTCAAAACTGTATGAAGATGTGTAAACATCTGTTTTAAACAAGTTAGAGCAATTTTTCAGTATTTGTTTTTTTTTGGGATTTTCACCCTATTGGATGATTTATCCCGTTATTCTTAATAATTGCGTTTTAAACGACAATTTGCGACCTTTTGGCAATATTTGCACTGCAATAATTTGTTTGATTGAAGTCCAATCGAGTTGCAGTATTCATGTGAAATGTTAGTCGTTATTAAAATTTAAATAAAATAATATAAATAATTATAAAAGAAACATTTAGAACACACTGTCTCAGAATCCCATTTACTCTTGAGATGCAGTGCAACCTCTTTCTGTTATCATATTCAGCTCAAATTTTGACAATGGCCTTCTGATGATTCATTTAAATCATGTATGTCTTTATTTTGCAGCTGTTTTGATTTTCATGTAGGTTTTTATTAAGACGAATTTGATAATAAAAATAAATAAAAAAATATCCAAAATTTTGATTTTTAGTAAGGATGAAACTGTAAATAATTCTTTACACGATAATACATACAACATACTTTGATGAGCAAAGTTTATTGTACTAAACTCCGCATCTTTTGATGGCCTTGGTTATTTTTGGTCAGTTAAATAAAAAAAAATTGAACAAAACAATTTTTTCCTAGGAAAAGCTTGCTAATTTGAAATTTTCTTTTTGAAATATTTCTTATTTTTGACGTGTAGTCTTTGGCCCGAGAAAAATTTAAAAAAAATCAAATATTTAAAATTAGTGAAAATTTTAGTATCCAAACTTGTTTTAAAAATCAAATCTTTAAAAAGTGGACTTTTTTCAAAGATTTTCCGTTTGCGGAATCTCAAAATATGAATTTTTATTTGGCCCCTTACAAAAGATTACCATTTGGAGGGTGAGCTTCCAGATTACCAGGCATTATGCAATTTAAGGACATCCTTATGCACATATCAGGGCCGTAGGAAGAACCGACTCATGGGGGAGGTTTTGGTGACTGATTTTTACCTATGATTTATTGTCCAACAGTGCACGAATACAACAAAAATTTTAAGCAAATTATGTTTGTAACTATGTAATTATTCATTTTTAAGTTCTTTTTCAAATCAGAACTTTGAAAAATAGGTCCTACACCTTAAAACGTGAACTACATTCGCTTTCAGCGATGGTAAAAATCTTTGAATATGTTTTAGAGTGTAGTAGGATAAACTTAGTTGATTTGGGCATAAAATAAACTTTTTTCGGGGACTCTTCCATTCCTTAAAAAAAACTTATTCTATACTCAAATCAAATAGTATATTTTCCAAACTATTTTGCAAAATCAAATATTTTAACCTTTGATAAAAATAAAAAAAATTCTCAAAAAATAAAGTAGGAGATAAAATCATCTGATTTTCGTTTCAAATTTTCTTAATGCAATCGAACCAAATTGACGATTTAAGTATGAAATTTGGCTTTAAAAAAACTGCAATATTAACACATTGTGTACCAAATTTGGGATAACTCGTTTTTCGATTGCCGCTAGTATGCTTTACTAACACTCAACATACCGACAATTTGTATATACCTATTCATACCGCGAGCGGTCAAATGACGGCAAACACCGTTTTCGCTAAAACTCCCTTGTTTCTCAACCGATTTCTACCAAATTTATAGTTTTGAAAAGCTTATAATTCGACTCAAATATGTTTTTCAGATAATTTTCAGCTACAATCAATAACTTTAAAGTTATTTACAGTACAAGAAAAATTTTATGAAAAAACATGCTTCAGGAAAAAGGTTGTAAATCAGTTATTAAGTGCTCGAAAAAAATTTCACTTAGTGCCTGAGAAAGCTGAAGTTAGAAGCTATATGTTGCACATATGGAAATTTTTATTAAAAATTTTCTAAGATCATGGCCACAAAAAATGTAAAAAAGTTGTGTAAAACCCGTACTTTTCAATCAATCAACTGCCAAAGCTGTTCCTGTTACAGTAGAAAATTTTGAAAAAGTGAATTGAAAAGTAGACGTAATTTGTCACATTTTGGCATCTTTAGATTTTTAAAATACTAAATACATAATTTTTGACGGCTTCTCAAAGGTAGTTGTTTTTCGAACTTTTCATGAATCTGGATTTTCTGAGACAATCCCTATACCCAAATTCAGCTTTGCACTGGATTTTGAGTTCGTTAACGTAAGGTTTAGGCAATAAAACTATATGCAAAAGAAAGAAAATTTCATGCCGGTTCTAGTGGTGTAACTGCATTGGCGGTGCAATGCTTTACAAAAATATAATAAATATATTTCTGAAAGTAAAACTAGAAAATTTGAGCTAATCCTTGTTTGTTTTTTCGTTTCTTTTCATCCGTCTTCGTGTGCAAAATAGCTTTGAGATATTACCACCCACTGCGCCCGTCTGCCAAGCAAGAATTTGTGCTTACTTCTCAAAATTCAGAAACTAGTTCACTGTTTTATTTATCATATTTTTGCCAAGCATTGCACGGACAGTGCAGTTACACCACTAGAACCGGTATGAAATTTGCTTTCTTTTGCATATAGTTTTATTACCTAAACCTTACGTTAACGAACTCAAAATCCAGTGCAAAGCTGAGCTTAGGTGTAGGAATTGTCTTAGAAAATCCAAATTGATAAAAAGTTCGAAAAACAGCTACCTTTGAAAAGTCGTCATAAATTATGTACTTCGTATTTCAAAAATCTAAAGATGCCAAAATGTGACAAATTACGTCTACTTTTCAATTCACTTTTTCAAATTTTCTACTGTAACAGGAACAGCTTTGGCAGTTGATTGATTGAAAAGTACGGGTTTTACACAACTTTTTTACATTTTTTGTGGCCATGATCTTAGAAAATTTTTAATAAAAATTTCCATATGTGCAACATATAGCTTCTAACTTCAGCTTTCTCAGGCACTAAGTGAAATTTTTTTCGAGCACTTAATAACTGATTTACAACCTTTTTCCTGAAGCATGTTTTTTCATAAAATTTTTCTTGTACTGTAAATAACTTTAAAGTTATTGATTGTAGCTGAAAATTATCTGAAAAACATATTTGAGTCGAATTATAAGCTTTTCAAAACTATAAATTTGGTAGAAATCGGTTGAGAAACAAGGGAGTTTTAGCGAAAACGGTGTTTGCCGTCATTTGACCGCTCGCGGTATGAATAGGTATACCACATACGTAATTCGAAAACCGTAACACTTAAAAAAAATTCAAAAACGCAAAAATACTTGCATTTCAAAAACAAAAATAGTCCTGTCGTTAAATTTGCGAAAAAATAATTATATAAGGCGTAATCATCGTTTAAAGTTCAAAAACCGTCATTTGACCGCCTCCGGTACGTTTAGTGTTAAAAAGCATAATTCATAATGATTCGTTATGAATCTAATAATGGAACCTCATTCTACAAAATTTTACACAACTTTTCCCGATACTCAAATATCTTTATTAAATTAGCAGAATTTCGTTGTCTGAAACATAAAATGCCAAATTTTGGTGTCCCTAACGTGTTACTAATGTTAAACAATACCCGGGGAAAATAAAGAATTTTGGGCAGATTTGTAAGGTGAAGATGTTTCTTCAACAGCAAATATTTTTCATCAAGAATCGATTCCAGAATGAAAATCCAGTGGATGATTTTTTTAAATGTAATTTGGGTTTTTTCGGATTAAACAATAAACTCAAATTCTACCTTATATTTGTGATATTCAACTTAATTCTGTTAAAAAAAACTAATTTTGTTTAAAAAATTGAAATCTGGAAATTGCATTGACAAGCCATCTTCACACATTAAGGACCGCGAAGAAATCTATGACGAGAAACACCGAAATTTGACAGTCCATATCTCAGAAGCCACTGGATCAAATCTTAAAAATTTAGCATTTTTAAGTTACAGCAAATGTTGTGTTTAATTTTGTCCATTAAAATAAAACACTTAAATTCAGTCCATGCGAGTTATACTTCGAAGTGGAGCACACTATTGGCAGGCGAGAAAAAAGAAAAATCTCATATTTGGTCCGCTATGTGTTAAGTTCATGATCTCTTGAATTCTTCAATAAATCATGTTGATTGTAAGATTTATCTACAAGCTCAATGACATATTTCTGACTTTTGAATCTGCATTCTGAATCTTAATTCTGAACCTGAACTCAAAAATTGTGCTTTGAATCTGTATCCGATTTTTCATACGATTTCTGAAACGTTAAAAAAATATGATTTCCAAATCTTGATACAGATCTGATCTGATTTCTTATGATTATTCAAACTGAAAATCAAAAATACTGAACTAGATACAGAATCCAAAAAACGAAAATAGGAATACAATTTTGGTTATAAGAATTATGGAATCAGAACCTCCGAAATAGATTAAATTTCATGTAAAATTGATTATTCAGACCTGAATTTCGATAAACAAGTGATTAAATTTTGAAAAAGTGTAGCAGAATTTGGGACTTGGGTTGGGTTTTTAAGGTTTTGGCATTAGTTCTAGTCTAGATTGTTACTATTGATTAACCTTACGCTATTCTCATAATTTGGTTCTGAATTTAAATTTGGAGTGTAGTGTAGAATATGCTTGCTATTTTGGGTCCTCATGGGGGGGAGGGGAGGAGTTTAACCCCCAAACCTTCCTCCGTTCCTACGGCCATGGCACCTATTATTCAATATTCGCATTTAGGAACACTTCTCCCTACCTTTTCAGGTGGGGACGAGATCGAAAGTAAAGGAAAATTTGTGTACATGAAGATGCATCGCCGCCGGCCAGGGACCGAAAACCGCAAGTGCAAATCGATTTGAAGGCACGACAGTCACATTGATTGATAATTTCTCATAAAAATTAACATTTTTTTCTATCACCAGTTCTAATTGCTTTTTTGGTGAATCGCTGCAAGCTCCAAGCGACATTGTCAGCAAGCTCTGAAAAAAATATTATTTATTTGAATCCAATCAAGTACTATTTTGCTCTACTTACATGCTCCGTTGAGTTCAATTGAAACCAAAATAAAAACAATGATTCCCAGTGCAGTCGATCGACAATAGAATTTCAAATGCCAGTCACTTAAAATTCAAGTGATGTATGAGTGGATATTGGATCGTTCACTTAAAACTTAAGTGAGAGTCAAGTGAAATGTACATGAGCCACTTGAAACGAAGAAATTCACTTGTCCCTTACTTTTAAGTGAATTCTCAAGTGAATTTTAAGTGTGAATTTTGGTTCAGTGTATGGTTTCAGTTAGAGTGTCTATTTCCCGGCCATTTTAGCGTTCCCGGGAATCGGGAAATCTGAAGATCCTTTTCCCGGGAATTCCCGGGATCCCGGGAAAAATTGAAAATAAAGATTTCAACTTGAAGATCTTAATCCTTTACTGCGTATGAATTCTTAGCAATATGGTATTGTTAAATTTAAGTAGTACCTAGTATTGCAAAATATTTCAAACTTTTTTAATGCGTCAAAAATTCAATAAGCAAACCCAGACCTAAAATCAAAGTACTTTAACAGAAAAACTGGTCTGATTCTAGCTTCAAAATTTGAAATATTTGAGAAAGATTTCTCACTATCGATAGAAGTTAGTTAGCTACACTGTAATCCATCGAACATCGTAAATTTTCAGACAACTATCCATTTGTTTAACAATATGTCATTTCTATGCTGATGATTTTGCTACTGTAGCGTTTTATTATTGCTTTTATAGATTCTTTGGCGTTTTTCACTATTACACTAAGTTTTTGATAAAAAAACACGTTTTTATCAAATTCCTTGTGATAACCAGATTTAAGAAAAAAAAAATTTGAGACTAAGCCACCAAAATTATCCAACAAACGAAATCGAGTGTCCAGTTAGTTAATCAGTGGTAGAACTATCATTTTCCTTGCCCAATATGACTCATTTTTGGAATTTAGATCGTGTAAATTTGAAGTAATAAGAACATTTTACTGGGTTCGGGAATTCCCGGGATTTTTTAAGCGATTCCCGGGATTTGGGAATTCCCGAATTTTTCTAATTCCCGGGAATCCCCGAACGGGAAATCCCGGGTAGTTTCAGTAAAACATCTTACTTAGGAGTATCAGTGTATCTTTAACTGTAGATCTTTCAGGAGAATGCTGACAAGTATCGCTTTACACTTTTATTATTTTTTATTCCAGATTTTCTTGATACATCCAGGCTTGTCCATGAATCCAATAAAAATCTCAAAAAAAGATATTTTTTAAAACTTCCCGGTTTTATTGGGATTATTTCCTAAACTTATAAAAAGCCCTTATTTCTCTTTTTAAAAAAATTAGATTCGGTTTAAACAAAATCGACATAAATTTTATATAATCCTCAGATACAATTTTAACACTAGAAAGACCGCACCAGTCAAAATGACTGGTGGGACGCTTTGTTTGTTGAATATCTTTTAAACACTACGCTCTAAAAATTCGCAAAAAATATGACTTTTCATGAATTTTGAATCTCTACAAAACTGTGTGTTTTTTATTTTTCTAGCTCTTTTAATAAGCGAGAAAAATTTCGCCATGGACACTCGGACCGTGACCAGTCAAAATGACTGGTAAAATTCACAAGCCTATAACTCAAACAAGATAAAATTTTTTCGCTTGCTTTTGGTTTTATTTGCAATCTACATTCAAGACAAAGAGCCTCAGTTGATTTATGGTGGGCAGGAGTGTGTCATTCGCTATGAAATTGTTGATTTTCGATGCGAAGTCATGAAAATTTGTAGAAAAAGTTCTCGGATCGACCGCTATGTGGCGCTTCAAGCACTTGACTTCCAATTTTTTTGGTCTGTTTTGTTGCTCAACTATAATCGAACTTTCTGTCGAAATTTGGCGAAATTTCATCTAGATTTGTAAAAGTTATGTTAGTTTTAATACATGTCCATTCAAGTAATCGAGTAATTTTAGGTGATAAATATGTTTTATACTGAACTTGTATGAGTAAAATAATTATGAATTGTGTACTTATTCATTCAAATTTGAAGACCTTATGTCTATTAAACTGAACAATTTAAATGATTTTTTTATATTTGATTATTCTTCATATGTTGGTTATCCACCATGGGTGCACGGATTCACCGCAGTTTCTGCCCAAGTATGTATTCACATGCATTCTTAGATTATTAGGTTCGACAAATTTCCAATTCAAGTTACCTTACAGGTATTCCGGAACCCGTGTATAAAACTGGCAACTGATTGAACATTCTTATTGAACACTCTTATTATAAGAGGAAACACATCTTACCTATCGGCAACTTAAGGGGTTTGAACCCTAGAGTTTCTTGCCGATACCGGGAATCGAACTCAGTACACCTGGTATACCTAGACTAGACTCCACCAGTCTATTTGATAGACTGCATTGGCGCTAAGATTTTGCAACATGGGTGCACGGAATGGCTGTTAATTCGCCGTTGTTAATTATATAGAAATAAATAGTTTTCAACTTGCTTCAGAACACAAAATATTTTTGAGTTAGATATGATAGGAATTTGAAATGCAACATTAGTCAATCGAAAAACTTTTAAGGAAAAACAAATCAATGTGTACATTTGACAATGTTGATTCATTATTTTTATTTCCACTGTTTTCCGTCGCACGACATAACTTGATGCATATAATTCCTAAAATTCACTCGATCCATGATAACCGTTTTCCAATTTCTTTGATGTTTATCAGATCTTATCAGATAAATGTACGATGGCAAAAACCTGTTTTTAATAATAAATAAATAAATTTATTATTTCAAGATATAATTGAAATATTCTTTTCCAGGAATGAAAAAACGGAGCTTAAAATAAAACCATTATTTAAATAATTATATCTCAGCATGAAAGACATGATTTCGACTTTGGTTCAATTAAGATTTGTAATATTGCTTTTAAAAAACTTGCAAAAAGTCCAATATTTGATTAAAACGCGGTGAATCTGTGCACCCATAGTGAAAAACCATGTATATAACACAAATTTTCATTTGAATCTTTAAAAGTTTTTATTCTTTACCTTTAACATGCAAAAAAATTGATTTTTGATTAATGGCGGTGAATCCGTGCACCCATTGTAAATTGTTCTACTTATGTAAAAAAAATATGCTTCAAAACCTACAATATCTGGTATAATTTATAGGCATCGGGTTGAAAAACTTCAGAGCGATGGATGCTAGAAAGTATCTACTAAAACAAAACTGAAGTGAAACCGTGCACCCATGGTCATTAACCATAGCCATCTAACATGTTTTTATTATTAAATTGATAATGTGTTTCAATTTTTTGATAATTATTTGACATATTCATTTTATGACATACACGCATTCGTCAACTATGCCAAACTGAGGTGATTCCGGGAACCCATGGTGAAAAAATATTTCAATTTTATAACAAAAATGTTATCGAATTAATAACAAAATAGTTTCAAGAGAAAAAAATTAAAAATATTTTGATAGAAAAAATTTCCCCTTTACCAGTCATTTTGACTGGTCACGGTCCGAATAGGTATATTCAATTTGCCGGTCCTTCTAGTGTTAACATTGCTGCTGTGATTCATTGAAACTAATTTCACAGGAACCTAATTTCTTTGATGGTAAACGCCCTATTTAGAATGCACAAGTTATCTGATGTCATTTTAGTTATTGATGGCATTTTAAAAATCAGAGATACCACTAATTTAAAAACCTTGTAAAACATCATCTGATTGAAAAAAAGTCGACTCATGAGGGGTATTGAAACAAATAAAATAGAAAGAAAATTATATTATCGCTTTTGGTTTTTAAATTTAAGATTCAATTGAATATTCTACCAAATATTTGGCCGAATAGTTGTTTGGCCGAAAAGTAAAAAAGGTCAGTGTTCGGCCGTCGCCGAATACCATTATTCGGTACATCTTTAGACTATATATCAGGTTATTGGAATTTGCCCTCGCCAGTAGCAGGGTCGTTTTTAGAAGAATATGTTTCAAATTATCATAAAGCTTCAAAAGTTACTTAAGCTTTTATATTTGATTAATGCTTGTTACCATCTAATGTTATTACAAGTCACATTTCGAATCTTGTCCTGATCTCTGAACAATCTTTAATGGTTCATTAAAATCAGTTCAACTGACTTATTGTAAGTCGACGTACTTTTAAATGGAACGTTCCAGATGATATCAAAAAGGTTGCAGATTGGTATCAAAAAGGAACTTTCATAAAACTTGGGTAAAAACGGCCTTTACAATGCTAATTTGTATAGCTGCAGTTAACAAAATGAAGTAAAATTAAACAGATGAGGCTACTTAAAACTGCAACATCCAGGTCATTCTTACTTCTTACTTGAAAAACAAAACAAAATTGAACAACACCTATCGAAACACAATTTGGCAAAAAATTTCTCTTTGCAACTTTCGATAGTGACGAGTTTGCAATGACGTGCACGATTAAGGGTGGAAAATGACAACCGGAGGGGTTGGTTGGTTATCTTGCAACCCGGGGATAATGGGGGAAAGTTGAGGGCGGGAAAGCCTTTGTTTGAACAGCAAAAAGTGAATTCCATTTGCCGCTGCCAATACGACTGTGTGTGTTGTTCATTCACAGGGTGGTAGGGTGTAGATTGACGAGTGAGTGGGCGGATGGGTGGTTTGGCTGAAGGCAAGCCTCCCCGGTACTCGACTGCCGGTTGCCCGGAATGGAAACGGAGAAGAAAAGGAGTTTCAGAGATCCCAGCTTCCCGTCGAAAGTGGCTCGGAAATCCATTTCACACGTTTTCTGCAGCCGGTGAAAGCTTATGCAACAGTGTGTGCACAAGTGGCTGTTCAAAGTCTCATTCCATCGAGCAAACATTTCCACCCGGAGACTACAAACAGTCAAAGAGAATCTCAGGTACTGACTACTAGAGGTGGTACAGGTGCAGCAAAGTTCTGTGCGCTCCAGGTTTTATGAATGGAATGGCATCAACGGCAGCATCCTGATGCAGCATCAAGCATGATGACGATGGCGTCGAGGACTTCAGTTGCCATCCCGTATTACCTGATGCTTTTTCGAAAAGCACCATCGAAGACGAGGTCTTTTGCAATGGGGGCAAGGGGTGTTGTGGGTGGTTTGTTGAAGGACTTTGAACAACAACAACAGCAGCGCAGAGCTTTGGCCGGAAAGCCGGTAGCAGTAGTTAGTTGACTGGTTGGCTGGTTGAATTTCAGCTCCCCGTGTCGTCGTTCGTTGCTGTGTTTCCCAAAAATTCCCGGTGATGGATGGATTTTCTGGATTTCAGAGTACCGCCTCAGCCTCCGACAGAAGTTGAAACAGCTGCTTAGGGCTGCTGCCAGTGGAAGGCTTAGAGTAGTACCTACCCAGCTAGTATTCCTACCGAGTCTCAGTCAGCTTCATCCTCGTCGTTGACACAGAATTCCAAGTGCACACAGCTGCTACTTAGAGGATATGCCAGTTCCTTTTTTGCCCTCCGCTCCATTTTCCAATGTTTTTTTTCTGCCAGCCTTAAAAGCATCGCTGCATTCACCGAAAGTACTTAATGTGTCGTCAACTTTGCTGCCAGAATGCTGCTGTTCATTGGTGCGGAATTGCATTGCGAGATAGAATTACCGGATGAAAGAAATTAAATTGATGTATATTTTTAATGACGCTACAGGGATACAAATGTTCTGCTGGAGGGGGGAAGTGTACAACAACTTTAACACAATCAACGGGAATGTGATACTTTGGAGTTAATGCTTATATATTTGAAAATTCTTCCTTACACCAAATTGTATGCCCAAAAAGTTTGAATTATCACATTTTCAAAGGTGATTGAAAGTATTAGAGAACTATGAGATATCAAAGAAAGAAGTAAAGAACGTAAGCCGTAAATATCATGATCTCTTGAAATCTTTTAAAATGAGATAATTTTCATTTAAGAAGATGTACCAAGACTAACTCAGAAGATTAGGTTCGATTTAAATTTTGATTGTTTTCATATTTTAAGAAATGAAAATGAAACAAAATAAAAATTAAAATAAAGATAAAAAGAACGCATTGTAATTACCGCATAGGTTGTTCTGGATTATTGAACTAAGTATCGCCAACGTTTTTCAAAAAGTTTTTGGCTGAGATTATCGGCGATCTTCTGAACCCTTCATTTCATGATTTTTTATTTTTACTTAAAAATCATTTTAAACAGTTGGAAATGATTAGTTCATCAAGAAAAAAAATTAAAATAAAATACGATTTTTCCTTTTTTCCATACATTGATTGTTGCAAATTTGTTACTTTAGGAAACGAAGGGTTGACTAGTAGCTACATCTACTAATCCAGGAATCTATTTTTTTTGAATCTGTACCATCTCATGTAACAAAGCTGACAATGCTTTGGTCAAGGAAGCCGATGATTGGTGGTTCAAATCCTTCACAGTGGCATTGGTATTTTTTTCAAAATATTCTTGAATGGTTTTGTTAAACTTCTCTGAAAATCTAAATTTTTCTGTATGGCTATCCTTTTTTATCAATTAATACTAGGACTGATGTTAAGTCAAAAATAATAAGAACAATTTTTAAGGTTTGGCTTAACCATTGATTCTCTTTGTCATGATCATAATCTTTTAATATTCTAACAAAGTTCAATGTAATGAATTTATTAAAATTGAAAAATGATGTATTTATGTTAGATTAATTCGAACAATAAACTCATAAACAATTTTTGATAATTCCTTCCAAGATTTATAATGCACTTTTAATGTTTGAATAATTCAGAAATGTTTCATATCTGTTCCTTAGTAATAATAGAAAAGCTCTGTTATGTATGTTGTCGGCACAGTTTGTTTTTGGCACAGTTCAATGTTTACATATGAGCCAAAATCGAACGATTGTTTGAAACCATACTATTCGATCACAATCACCACTCTTGTGTAAACCCCTTTAATGACGAAAACAACAATCAATAATTAAATGGCACGAAGTATTAGAAAATAAAACAAATGGTTCGAAAAGAACTATAAAAAATTAAGAAATTCTAACGAATCTGAAAAATAAACACGTAATAAAATTTATAAAATGGTGAGTTTTGAAATTTTTCTCATTGAAATATTAAAAAAAAACTGACTATATGCAAAATCAGGAACAAATAGTATAATATTGAGTACGCGGATATTTTTTTTCCTAATATACAGAACACCCATATGTTAATATTAAGAACAATTAGCGCCAGATTAGGAACACCGACACATTAAAAAAAAACATGATATTTTTCGTAAATTCAAGCTTGAAATGTTTTTTTCAACAGTACAGAGTTCAGAAAAAAATTGGAACCTAGTTAGAAGTGGATTGAAACAAATTCAATATTTTTTGCGTATATTTTACTTGTTAAAATAGAATCACACTACCGTTAAACGGGGCATCATGCAAAAGCAGGGTTCGCTTTGTATACAACAACACTGATTAAATTTTTATTTACAATATACTTTTATAAAGTTTTCATTGAATGATAACAAATTGATGAGAACATAGCTCTAACATCGAGAAAAAGTTTTTAAAAGTTTTTGATTCTTATATCAAATTAAAAAAATCGAGTAAAAGATGTACAAATTTTAACATTTTTCGATGCCGTAAAAAACTTCACCCAGTATGATGGATTGGCTTAATGATATCACCTACAAACATTACGTTGCTTTCATTATCCTATACCAACACTGTTGGTGTAAAAATATTTTTCAGGCAATCATCAAACGGTTTAAATAAATATTCCTATAATCTAGTTACCTGTCTGGGGCAAATATTGAAGTTTTTTTTACCCCTAAATGTATGCAGCAGATTTACGATATTTCCTTTATAACATTTTGGACAGAAAAATGTAATATTTAATTCGAACACAACTAAAAATTACTGCAAATGATGCTTTATGCGTTATGACATAACAAATATATCGAAAACTATAAATTTTAAACGTTTCCATGTGATTTTTCAATTAAAACAGATTTTGTTGTAACTTACCCCTTTTTCTTAGTAGGGTGAAAATCGCATGTTTTTGTGAATTTATAAATAATTGCTGAAATCAATAATTTTTCTGACTACCTCAATTTGGTAACCTATCAACCTTAAAACTTTTGATGTACAAGAGGTATGATTATCTGTAGACATTAAGTTTTTAGAAGCCATTGAAGTTGAAAAGTGTTGCATGTTGCCCCCGTTGACGGTATACCTCACTTTTGTGAACTGAAGTCACAAATTTGATTATTAACCCTCTAGAACCCCTTTTCTTCTTCTTCTTCTTGTTCTTTAATCGGTATAGCCAAAACATGTAAGCATCCTGGAAAATTAAGGACTTGTGTCCTTTTTTCTTTTCAATATAATATTTGTTACATTCTTCATTGTTTTGCAGATATTACTACGGCCAGGCCAACCATGTGGTCGATACCGTAAAAGAAACTGGAACAAGGTGAATAATAAAGCGTGGAGTTCCCTGCCAAATGTTTCATACTTATTTGCACATGTACATGATTAGAGAGTTGAAACGCAAACTTTTAATTTATTAAACAATGTATAGTTGAAACAGTAAAATATGGAAAGATCTTACAAATAAATCATCATTGTCATCGACCGCAAACCCTCGAGACTGTGTCTGTGAGCCAGTATTGACAGCACCAAAGCTGGGGCTTATTTAATACCGGAGTCAGTTGCAACGCAATTTTCTGAAACCCATTTGCTTTCTGGTCCCACAATTACCAGAATCTAAGTTTTCGTAGCAAATTGCCCGATCATTTTCTATGATTGTATTAACCTTCACGTTTGTAATCACTGAAAATGGATTTCGATTGCACTTGTTCACTTAAACAAGAAACTATTTTTTACGGAGCAAAAGCTTTTGGCGTCCTTCGAAATCCAAACCCTCGAGTACCCTTTTTTCCGCTGACAAATTTTGAAAGCTTAGTTTTGAGATAAAAAACAACTTTTGTTCAGTAATGAACCAAATTGTTGCGGAAAATTTGATTTATTCAAATACATAGAATCACAAACAATATGAGGGCGAGTTTAAGAGCCAGATATGTCTCATTTTGATTCCTAAAAACTATCTCAGATAGCTTATTGCATTCTTAATAACGTCTTTTTATTTTTTTTAACCCAAAAAAGGGAACATTATCAATTTGTTTTCTGGTTTTGAAGGTTTTTCTTATACGCAGCATAAGACACCTATTTGTAAAACGCATTTTATCATTGCGGATAGATGGATAAGATGTTGATCTATCTGCAATGATCAAAAGCGTTCAAACGTGTTGCCCAAAAATAGTAAAAATACAATTTTATTCGGTTGTTTAACTTTTTTCGAGTCTCAAGGCGAGGTTGTGCATCAAAATGTTAACGAAATTACTCACAGATGGGAAGTACACTACAAAAAAAATCTATGACATGACATATAGGCACAATTTTCCCGTATGTTTGGATAACGTGCCGCTATTGAGCCTACACGCTCGGCCATATTGAACCATTAATGCTTGAAAAATAACCATAATCGAAGTTTTGTGGATCAAGTCGTTTTATGAGTTTTCAGTGAAAACTCATAAAATGAGATTTTGAGGAGAACTTGGATTATGGTTATTTTTTAAACATGGTCGAAAAAGTGAAATGAGCAGCAAATCGAGGGTTTCTTTATTTTATTCGCTTAAACATACAAAAATCAAAGGGGAGTGACTTTTTATTAATGTATAATGACACAATACAATGCGTGTTATTTTCAAAAAAGCTTTTACTGGAAAATATGTTTACTTCAGGGGTACAATTAATATTTTGAGTCAGCCATTTCCGGATGATCCATTGGTGCTACCTCCCCGGTGACTGCATCCGATGCTGAGCCCGTTTTGCTTCTTTTTTTTTGGTACGATAAATTTGCCAAATTAGAGGAACTGTTCTCCTTATAACGTCTGCAATAAAGAGATGAAAAATAATTTGTGAAATGTTCCGTGGAGCAATGTCACCGAAATTGAAATATATAAAAAAAATATAGCATTAACCTTACCTTTTGGAAGATTCCAAAGAATGGAAGCTCGAGCAGCGTTTTTAAATATACCGGGGGTCCAGTTTCGCCCCCGGTGCGGAAGCTTCAGATTCCCGAGCCGATCGAATCTTAGTTCCTTGGAAACTGCTAGCCATTAAGAGCACCTGCGGTCCATCACGATGGTGTATAATTTTCGGAACCGTTCGTTCTGTTTGAGGAACATATATTTGAAGGTTATTTGCGTGGGGGATTTGGAGGATGTTCAAAACATTATTTTAAATCCAAATCACTATTGTTGAATTTAATAGATACTTACCCATTGTATAATCCTCCGGGAGCTGATAATAAAAAAAACTTTTCTAAGATCGACCAACAGCCGTAGAAAACAAACAGGCAAACTGCGCGTCCAATAATGGCAACTTTTTTTTTCAAACAGATTGCGTTTGAAATTTAACCATTTTCTTAATTTACGACCGGAACTTAGAAAATGCTTGAAATTCAACCGAACACTATGGTTAAATAATAACAATAGTGGCAGTTCTATCGGAAAAACCAAAAAATGGTTCAAAAAAAGTCATTTATGGTTAAAAAAAATGAGCGTGTACCCCCTTTTGAAACACATTGAGATGTAAAATGTTATCGAATCTAGCTCCACCTGGCAAATTTTCATAAAAGCTGTGTATTTTTATGATTTTAAATTGTTTTTTTTTTTTTGTAAAAACGATTTTATTTTTACATATATAAAGTTTCGAGCCTTTCAGCGCCTTCAACCAGAGATGCTAATATGCCTGATTTTTCGAGGCTCTGCCTGACAACCTGATGAGCCATTGAATTTCCCTGGTTTTTGAAAATATGCCAGATTTTGCCTGATTTTCGCGAATGTGATGAAAAATGGGTAATAAAGAACTGGATAAGGTACCATTGCTTAAGTTAAAAAGTGAAAATGTAGCTAAATCAAAGCAATGGAAAGATTCCCTTTAATTTTTTTTTTGTTTCGATTATAGTCGTTTTACCATCTTTATGGCATTCGCGACTTTATCAACGTTGCAGTTGGCGGATCGTTATTGAAGAACTTATCCGGTACAACTGTGTTCGATGTTTACTCTTGGGCTCGAACTCGCGGACATCGACTCAGGAGACAACAAACTTGCAAACTGAGCTAATAATTCCCTTTAATTGTTATTTGAAAAAGAGAATGAAAGGGAATGTTGCTTGTATTATTCAACACATAAGTGAAAATGTGGAGTGATGACCAAAAAAAAAAAAAGGTCACCTCTTTGAGCGAAACATCCGTTACATACGTAGCCTGATTTTGCCTGATTTTTAGTTCACCATTTCCCTGATTTTTTAAAACAAATGTTGGCTACCCTGCCATCAACAGAGACTACAATTTATCACAAAATTTTATTTACGTCAAGCCTAAGGTAAATGATAAACAACATAATCCATAAATAATCCACATCCATAATCCACAACAGAGGAGACAATCATGACAATCTGAATATTTTAGAAAATTGTCACATAATAACTACGAATTCGTCTGATTGAAAAAGCGACAGAGACAGCCTTAAAACGATTTAAAATCTCTCGATGTTTTTTGATGAACAAGTTTTACTATGATTACTGACGAGTAGTTTCAGGGTTTCATCAAACTTTCCCGGATATTGACGACCATAAAGTTAATTTTGAAACGGATTTTGCCAGGTTTTTGTATAAAATTGTCCGGATTTGTCCGCCGGATACGTGCTGAAAAAATTCTGGCAACCTTAATCATACACATTTCATAGAACAACATTTTCAGCGAGCCACAAAAAAACGAACAAAGAAAGCAAAACAAAAAAACTCAAACCAACAACCAGACTCTATGTCTATGAGTGCATCACAAACACTATCATAAATTTAAAACAAACATAAAATAATGTACATATTGCAACAATTTTGCTTATGAAAAATGATTAAGATATATCAACAATAGCCCAGAAAAAGAATTTTGAACGGCAAGTAATATTTAAAATTAAAACTTTCACAAAAAATCCAACACATCTTACCATAGTTTGAATCAGAAAACGACTGCATGAAACGATACGCGCCGTATTAAACTGGACATATAAACGACAACGTTTTCAATATGATTTACATAGATTCAGTCGACGTGAACTTAATTTGCAATAAATTTTTGTCCCTAATAAAAAAAAACTCACAAGGATCAAAACGTTGGATATGTAAAACTTTACTCGTATTTACTTAAAAATTTGAGACTCAATGCTGGAAATCAATCCACTTAAAGTAAAAGAAACAGTCACCTCAAAAAGAAGAAAAATCAATTCTATATTGATAACCAAAATACTAATTTTGAGTTTCGGATTGATTTACTTTGATATTTAATCTTGTTTCTAAACGTAAATTTTTACTTTGTGTTGAAAAAACGGTTCAGTTATTGAAATTAAGTAATAAATGTTTGATCCTTCAAGTGATTTGAACTCATTCAATATTTGTTTTTGTCCAGAATTTCCAGATCCTGACAAAATCCAGGCATTTGACTCGATAATAGATGACCAAAATCCGGAAATATTTTGTCAAAACTCAGAAGCAACATAACAAAAAAAAAAAAATAAAAAAAACATTTTTCAAAACTTATTGACAGATTAAAAATGACATTATAGGCTTCAATAAAAGCTTGCATGACTGCTTTAGCCGTCTCCATCAAGGTGACTCAAAAACAAACCTTGCATGAATACTTTTGCAAAACTTTGTTTGGAGACAAAAAAAAATACAAAACAATTTGTTTTTTTTTTGATTTATTTGCGAAATAAAATGAATAAATCTGGGAAAAAATCGGGTTTTTTTCAATGAATGTCGGGCAACAGGACTGGGCCGGACTGTTCCCAAGTTTTGTATAAACTATCTGAGAAAACCCAAAAAAAACCGCTTAATCTGGCAACCACAGCTTAAAGAAGTTTTCTTTAAAAAAAAGAAACGGAATTTAACAAAGGTGACATTTTTCAAAAGCTATATGCGCAATTTGTACATACAAACATTGTTCGATTTTGGCATTACGCCCGAACATTTTGTGTTGCCAAAATTGATCGTTTTTTCACTTATTACTACAAGAAACTATTATAATCATGATTCTGATCATTATTCACATTATTTTTAGTCTTTTGTTTCTTTCATAATTTTTGTCATTTTTGAGTACTTTTTTTTAATTTTTGTTTTTATAGCTGTATTTTTCCATTATTTAAAAACTTAAAAACGTATTCATGGTGAATATCCAAATTATATGGGTCCTGATCCTGATTTTGGCACATGTGCCAAAATGGAATGTGGCCAAATTCGAATGTAGCGAAAAAGGAATGGGGCTTGCATAGCCATTTTTTTTCGCTGGAAACCAGAAAAATTTGGCTGGTTTTTGTCCCGCTGATTTTCCAGCAAAATTTCCAGCAATATGAATCGCTGTAAAAATCAGCAATCATGAAAACTGGTTTCCAGGAATTCAAATTACTTGAAGGCAGCAATCTAAATTGCTGGAAACCAGCTATTTCTTACAAAATATTAGTCTGTATTTGGTATCTTATTTAAATTTTAATTCGAATTTCAATATTGAATACTTTCTGTGCACATAATGAGCAAAAACTAACAATTATTATCTCCCATTTTTCAATAAGGTATGTTTTTATATCCAGAAACTTATGTTTGGCAATACACCAACATCGGCTCTGGGGCGACAGTTTTGTGCCAAAGTGTTAATCATCCGCCATCTGATATTAAGTTTTGATTTATATCTTTCATGAAATATCCACCTATCCAATAAAATCTCATCCTTGACTTGATGTCTGGTTGTTAAATATAGAGGTAAATAAAAATTATTGTATTTACCTAACCAAATTAGTGCAATAGAGTCTCACCTTGCTCGATCAATGCCTTTTAAGCAAGCTAGTTGAATTGATGGAAAGTTCAGCTATTAGAAAACCGATTGTCGATTTTCCAGCAAAAATGACAAGAACACTACCGGTTGCTGAATATCCAGCAATTATAAAACCGATTGCTGGTTTTCAGCAAAAATTTGGATTGCTGAACGTTTCCAGCTAACTTTTTTTGCTCGAAATCAAGGCAAAAATTGACTGTGTGTATTACTTAACCTTAAGGCTAGAGGTAGTTTTAAAGGCTTTCTTTAAATGAAGTCATTCAAGATAAATCTGAATCACAAATTCTGTTATCGACTTATGTGGAAAAACAGCCGTTTTTTCTTTTTTTTTTAAATATTAAAGTTCGTAAACATCGTCGCCTTTATATCGAAATGGCGTAACATTTTGTAGTTTATTAGGTCAATTTTCATTTTTTATCTTGACATACAATCAAAGATTTTAAAATTTTTTAGACAATCGCATCCAAATGTATGATTATTTTTTTTATCTAAAGCTGATATTTTTCATATTTATCGTTTCTTTGTTGAAATTGGTTTAAAAGACTCATCCAATTTATTTAAATTTCACCCAATGCTAGAGGAAAATGATTTCGACATCTACTACATATATTCTTTAATTTCTTGTTTTGAAAAGCTTTATGAATTCTTAGATACTTGAAGCCAATATATATAAAATAAAAAGTTTGTTTATAGTCAACAAGTTTCAGTCAATCTTTACACGCAAAATGTAATAAATTATTCCATTCCTTTTTTATCAGTATCAATGTTCGCGAAACCTGACACGTTTGCATCATAGTTTGAAATAAACTGATGAAATATATCTTTCCATGTGTAAAAACAAAACAAACAAATAAACAAAAAACATCTCAAGAACCCCACACCTCAGTTGATGATCATTGTACACGTTCATATTTCAATTTAGGAGTCCAATTCCAGGTTTTAACTGCCGGTAATAATAATCCCATTCGTCCGAAGCGTAAACCGAACACATTTAGCGTTCTCACAGCTCGTAAAAATGCCAAACTCTGGCCCCAGAAATGGCCACGGAGACCAAAGAGAATGGGGCGGGGGCGCAGAAACGATTCCAGCAAAATAAATGTATATATTCAAACATATAAAATGAATATAAAAGGCGATCAAAGCTCCCATCAAAAGCTCCTACTTTCGATTGCAACCAGCAGATTCCTACTCCTTACTGCAGAATTTCAATCCGCCTCCTGTCGGTGCTGGATCTTGACCTTTCTGCGTCAGTCCGGCCACGTTGGGAATATTTTTATGATCCCATAAGAACCATCTAGACAATTTAAAAGAGGGTGCAATCTGCATCAAACGGTCAGCTTCGTCTGAGTTTTTTTTCTGCGCTTGGTTCTTCAAACATCCCCCCATTCAAATCGGGCAGTTTTGCAGTAAAATAAATCAAGCAAACATCATCAGCATCGACCAGCCAGCCAGCCAGCGAAAGGAATTAGGAATTTGCTGGTTTTAACACCCCAAGGATCTTGATAAAAGTTAACGAATGAATGGACGATGACGACGACCGACGGACGTACAGTTAATAGAGGGATGATTTTTTGATTCGGTGGGTAATTTCTGGGAGCTAAATGCCATGAAATCGAGCATACTCAATGAGGGCTCCTCGTTTCGTTGAGATAAGGAGTGGGTTGGAAATTTGTCATATGTACTATGAAAAGACGGCATGATTAAGGTCATGATAAAAACGTCGCGAATTATCTGCTTTAACATACAAATGTATTGAAAACTTCTTCAATCCAATAGTGTATTCTACTCTTAAATTATTGTTGTACAAATTTATTTTTTCTTTTTAAGATAGACACCTACACAAACACAACAAAACAATTCAAAATCAAAACAGGCTGGGATAAGATTTCGGATTATTATCCTTAATCTGATTCCAACCTCTATTAATACTGAAGTTAGGATATAACTTTGATTCGAAACAAAAAACAAGATTCTGATTCAGAACTTGATTCAAAACATGCACCAGAAGTTGAACTCCATCCCGATCGGTTTAATTGTGAGTCTTATCCTGGTTCCAGATCCTGATTCTGATCTTGTTCCAGGATTCCCATTCAGGATCCTCATCCTGAACTCATAATCTTGAGCACTGAAAAAACTAAGAAATTTATATTATTTGATTCGACAATCACCGAAAAATACTAACCTGAAACGATAACGAAAATCGGCAGTGATCAAAATTTGTTTAAAACACCGAGATTTAGATTGAGATACTGATTCAACTAACATCATGATCCCTGTGACCGCTTTTCATATTTGATCCTGATTACAATCAAGATCCTGGATCTTGATAATAAATCCGGGTTCTGGATCCAGGATACTAGACCCGGAAAGATTTGATTCTGAGAAATGATTTTAAAACATTCCCAATTTTTGTTGAATCTGGAATATTGATTTTGGAATCTGGATTCAAGATAGTTATTGTTCATATTGATCCGTATTTAATGCTATCCTTTTCCTGGTCTCTGTTCATAATTCTGAACTATGATCTTTGATTCTGATCCTGGACCCTTATCATGGATCGTGATACTAATACTGGTTTCTGATCCTGCATTCTGATCCAGCATTCCGACCCTGATCTAGGATTCCAAACTAGATGATTCAGGATTCTAGGATTCCAAACTAGGATTCCAAACTAGATGGATTCCAAACTGATTCTAGACTAAGATTGCCAGAATTTTTTCATATCCGGGCCGGACAAATCCGAGAAATTTAATATAAAAACCTGGTAAAATCTGGGCAATTGATATCAAAATAAATGACCAAAAACTCGTGCAATATCTGGGCAAATTTGTGAGAACCAAAAATTTATCAACAAGAATGCAAAAAAAAACCTTTGAATTTTTTATGTTCATCGAAAGGCATTTGTATTTTCATTTCGTACTTAAATATCAAAAATTATAATGAGTCAATTTAAACATTTTTTTTGTTTGATAAAGCAAATTAAGTGAATAAATTTGGATAAATCTGGGCTATTTTTTAACGAAATGCGGGCATCCGGGACAGACTAGACTTTTTCCAAATTTTGTTTGAAATTTCCGGGCTAGTCCGTGTAATCTGGCAAGCTTATTCTAGACGCTGATCTCTGATCCAAATGCTGATCCAGGTTATTATCCCTTATTTCGTTGAATCTCGATCCTGTTTCCCAGATTCTGAATTTTGGACCCTATTTCGGACCCTATTTTGGACCCTGTTTCGAATCCTATTTTGGACCCTGCTCTTGCAGCTAGACCAAGAAAACTATTGATGAACTCTGATCTTAGTTTTAATCTTGGATCCGATCAGGGATCCCAGATTCAGATGCTGTCTCCTGATCCTGAATTTTCGCCGCTTTAGCTCCAAGCCCAAACTTGATTTGCTTAGCCCAATTAAAAAAAATTCTATAAGTTGCATTGGACTCAAAAGACCATATTTCCAATGATATCGATTCCGGGATAAAATAAAGTGAACAGTATTTTTTTTTTAATTTTTCATCTGTAGGATTAGGCTCGTTGTTTCGTAATTTGAATTTTGAATGATTGAACGAGTCAATTTCCGGCAGCATCCGATAATATATTATTCACTCCATAAAACTTTCCGTTACAAAAATTGGCGAATAATTACTGGTTTTATTGACGATTTTAATTTCAATACCTGATCCTAGCTTCAAACCTATGGGGGCTAAACTGACAGCCTTAATGTTAACATATATTTTGCTAACAGCATTTTGTCAAAACACTCGACCGCTGCATGTATATAAACTTGAATATAAAGGAAATAATTTCATCTTAAAGCTAAAAAAAACAAATATTAATCATAATGATAGCACAAAATTCCATATTTAAAGCTGTGAATTTGAAAGCATTTCATAAACAGAAAGTGTGTCTAAAAGCAGAAAAGCGCCGATGTGGTCTAGTGGATAGGCTGGCGCGAGTCTGGTATTGGTACGCCAGGCGTACTGGGTTCGATTCCCGGTATCGGCATGAAAAACTTTTGGGTTCGAATCCCATAAGCGGGCCGACAGGTAAGATGTGTTTCATTATATATACTGACTATATAATTGGAATGTTCAATCAGTTGCCAGCTGGCCAGGTATATACACGGATGCCGGAATACCTGTAAGTAAACTAGCCCACCTGATTGATTCGTTCTTCCAAAATATACCTACATCAACACACGCAATACATTCACCACATAACAGTTCATACGAAGCCATGGGGTCCGGGTATGGTGGCGCGCTGCATTGGAGATTTGTCGAACCTAATAATCTAAGGAATGTATGTGAACCCATACTTTGGCAGAAACTGCGGTGAATCCGTGCACCCATGGTGGATTACCAACATACATACAACATACAGAAAGTGTGTCTAAAAGCAGAAATCAAAATTAGTATATGAGAATGAAATTCAAAAGTTGAACCAAAAACTTTGATTGTCATAAGCAACAATGATTAGTAATAGGTATAAAGCTCGATTTATTAAGAGTTGAAATTTAAAAACCAAATAAAAACAAATGTTCAAAAACTCATCGATAAAAATTCTTCAATTTTGAAATAAATTTTGAAATAAAAAATTGTCAACACCTTTAAGAGAATCGTCTAAGTGTATTCTTTGAGAATAGATAAGTCACAAACCAAAAAAATAATCAAATAAAAGTGGAACCCGTGAATAAGAAACAATTCTTTTTTTTTTTTTGAATATTTAAAATTATCAAGGGGGAGAAGCTTCATTAAATTTGAACTTTTAATATCGCATTCGCATTAACTCAAAATTGCATTTTTGCAGTTTGAAGTAAACAAGAACACCACATTAATTGTTAGCTTTTGAATAAATGTACAATTTTTGAGTACTTATCTTCATTACATTCTATGTTCAAACAGTGAGGCAAGAAAAAAAATCTGTAATTTGAGATTTTTTCTTGAATGAATAAAAGATTTTTCTAAGGGAAGAACCCATTCACGACTGAGAGTTTCTCACGGCATTCGATCGTGCTGTGCTCAAAGATAACTTTGAAATTGCTACAGTTTTTCAAAATCCACTACGTTTGGCTTATACTTTTCGGATTCCTTAACTAAAAGAGCTTGATTTTTCGAGAAGAGTAACTCATAATAAATGATTGTTCTGATAAAAACACAAAAATTTCATTGCAAATACGGTGGGTCAAAAAGCATAGCGGTTTAGAAAAAAAATTGAAAGTTTAAGGAAGTTATGTAGAAAATGAGATAATTTTTTAAATAAAATTTTTCACAGTGTCGAATCAGGTTAAAAATTTAAGCAAACAAAATTTTTTTTCCGTATATGGACTCGTAAACAGTTGAGGGTTGTATATATAGATCACAAAAATGCCTTTTGCAAACAATTTTTTTCTATTTGTGATTTTTGGCCGTCAAGTAATATTTTTTTCAGCATGGATGTCTTTGAAAGTGACACATTTTCGTGGCGTAAAATTTATTCAGGAATTTCGATATAACCTCTTTAACGTTGCTGTCAGACATCTTTTGAAGTCTTAAAAAAAGTGTAAACTTGCCAGATAGCCCAGTTTTTCCCGGACTTGGCCGGATATTTGACTCAAAATATACGATTTGTTTACCTTATTAGCAAAATCGTACAAAAAACTCTAATTGACTTTTTATTGTTATTTTTGGTCCACAGATTTTTGATCAAGTTTTATCATCATTGTATTTTTTGGAAGCTTTAAATACTATTTAAATGATGTGTTTTGATGCAAAAAATTATATTTCAAGGGTTCTTTATTGTAATTGAATTACTTCGTAGTTTTAGCCAAATTTGCCCGGATTTCCGGTTGAAATTATTTGAATGTAATGTCCAGATTTTGCTATGTTTTAAGATAAAATTGCACGGATTTTTCCGGTTCGGATACGCCCGGGGAAAATTCTAGCAACCTATCTGTCTGTCCGTTCTCTATAGATTAGGGTGACCATATCCTGCTACGCCGGAAAATGAACGTTGAATTTAACTAAAAGAGTAAGGTGAGTCGATATTGTAGAGATAGGCGATTAATAATAAAGAAAATAAAACTGAAATTAAACATAGCACAATAAGACTATGAAGTAGAAGTCATTCGAAAACCCACTAAAATCACACAGATTTATGGCTATATCTCCTTCGTTTGCTTGAATAACTATGTAAATGTTAGTAATTTACAACCCTGTTAATAAGGGATTTACCTAAACCAACAATTCATCACAAAACAAACATTGATTTAAGTGTGATTTTGAAGAAAAGTTTAATTTTGGGTATAAAATTCTTCAAAAGTTGGTTGGTTTCGCAAGAGCTCTGAGATGGTGTTCACTATCACGGACATCTCTTCGATAGTTCATGTCAGAGCACACCTTGGAAGATATTCTTGTGACGGTTGTTTATAACGAGTGATAAAGTGAATAAAAATAAAGATGGAGACGCAGATGAAGAAGGAAGCCCCGGGTCCCTCTGCCAAAAGGGATAATCCAACCACCATCACCGCAACCAAGAAGAAGGAAGCGCCGAGTCGAAGCAGCGGTTCGAAAATCGAACCAAAACCGACAGCTTTGAAGACGGCGGCCGATCGCAAGCTGTTCGAGGTCTCGTTGTTTGGAGACGATTCCGATGCAGAGGGTTACGACAGATATAAATACATATTTTCTAAAATAAGACATTTAACCCAGAAAAGTTATGCCACTTTTATAAGTACTATGAAACAGGATTTAAGTGCTAGAAAATCTGAGAAATTGCAAATTGGCAAAAAGTTCGAAACACAGCTTCCATTGAAAATTCGTCAAAAATCTGTGTTTTGTATTTTTAAAATCTCCATACGCAAAAATGTGCCAAATTACGTCAATTTTTCAATCCACATTTCAAAATTTATCTAGTATGACTTCAACAATTTTTAATTAAAAAATACGATTTTAACACCATTTTTTTTATATTTTTTGTGTGTGTTATGATCTCAAAAAATTTAAAAAAAAATAGATCCTTTTTTCAACGGCTTCTAATTTCAGATTTATGAGACACTAAGTGAAGTTTTTCTTCAGCTTTCCTTAGCTGATGTACAATTTTTTTTGCCGAAGCATGTTATTTCGGATTTATTTTCGTAGATTTTGAGTAACGGAAAACTGAAGAATTTTAAATGAATACTGTATTTAAGTAACGAGGTATCCAAATCTATAAATTTTAAAAAAAAATTGGTTGAGAAACTTAAGAGATATATTGATTTTAATCAGGAAAGTCAAATTGACACTCCGTTACAGTGTAATAGGTAAAAGTTTCAGGGACGGATGAGGGTGTAATACAGTATCTATAACTTCTATCATAATGCCATTACAATTTTATGCCAATATAAAATATTCTTCAAAAACTCCACATTCAAAGGGGTTTTGAAAACTACAAAAGGCAAAAAAATTCACCTTTTTCCGAGGAGCAAATAATAAGTTTATTTAGGAAAATTTGGGTGCTCTTAATCCAATAAAGCAAATTTTTTTCTATCAGCTTCGGGTTATGAAATAACTTTTAAATAACTTTTAAAGTTAATTGAAAATCATTAAGGAAATCTCTGCGCTTTTTTTACCTTACTGTAAAACAATAAAAAAATTTATAAAATATTTTTTTTAAATCACTGATCAACTTTCCCCAAGATCGCAAGTAATTTTGATAACTATGAATATTCTCGAATTTTTTTATTTTTAACATTCTGTACAAAACGAAAATTGAAAGAATTTTTGAAGAAGTTGAAGCAAACATCAAATCGTTTTGCAGTCTTTAACCAACTTATTGAATGAAATAAAACCTTTTTGTAAACTTTCTTTAGAAAAGTCAGAAAAACTTGTATCGATGTCTTTTTAAATTTTTAAAAAATTAAGAACTTTGGTTTTTAGATAATTTTAACTCTGAAATTAAAATATCTATGCTTAAGATTATTGTCTCAATGAATGGATAAGAATAAACGAACACAGAACCAGTTTTTGTTTTTCTTATAGGTTTGCTGGTTCATTAGTTATCTACGATTGATTTCACTCAAATCTGATTAATTTTTAAACTTATAAATGCTATACCACCAAAACGAGAGGAGATAAACAATTCTGTCAAAAGATTCGAATTTAGGTCCCCAAAGTTTTTCAAATGAGTCAAAAATGCTGTGCTTTGGAGTTGGCTTTTAATTTGTACAAAAAAGGTTTTAAAATTGTCAGCGTTTTTTTTTTTAATTTTTTTCAATGCAAAAAAATAATCTTTTACACCTTCTTATTTTGTTATTTGAAGTTTTTTGACAAATTTGCAAAGTCCTACTATTGAGATTTTTTGTTAATTTTTTTTTTCAATTTGAATGTTTGAATTCTGAGAATTAAATTTACTTGGAAGCCTGTAAATCTAAAACTTTGTTTGTACCTTTAGTCCTTTCTAGGATCCAATATCTTAATTGACTGTGACAAAATGCTTAGAGTTTGAAATTTTGATACTATAAAAACTGATTTTGAAAATTTATGTTTGTACGTTTCAGATGTTTAAATTATTTAATTTTTTTAATCGTGTTTTCAATCATGATTTTTCAATCAATCTAAGAAATAATCGATAATGATACGATAAGCAACTAGAGAATTGAATTTTATTACGCAATGTTTACTGGTTTTGTATTTTCTGTGTGCCTTAAATATTTTAACACAACTTGAATTATTTAATTTTGATTTTATTCAGTTTCTTATTGATTATTAAAAAAGTTATAATTTCTGAACCAACAATTTTTCAGTTTAGTTTCAATAATAACCGTAATATTTATCAAATATGTTATATGATTTTATTGTTCATAATTAATTATTTTTATTTACTTTACTTTTCTTCGTTTTAAATTTAATGCATTGAAAAAAATCCGCGGTAAAATCTTGAATATTTGTAAAAATATATTTTAAATCACGATTTGAAATGTAAATTCTTGAATGGGGAAAAAATAAATACCCATTTTGAACTCAAAAGAATTTTTTCAAACACGATGTTTGGGATAGAATTTGATTAGATAAAAGGAATAAAATATTTAATTTTATTCAAAAGTGCCAGTGAATTATGTTAGACATAAAATTATATTCAGATTCTTCCAGTCGTAAAAATAAAAGTATCAAAAAGTTTATTTCTGATGTTCACAATAACAAAACATCTTCATAATTTTTTTTTTTTTACAAATTTACGGAATTTTCCTGTTTTACTTACTTGTTTTTAAAAATTTTTATGTTACATTTTGAATCTGGACAAAAGAATTTATGATTTTTTCGAGTTTGTATGATGATCATACGAACGGGGGGGTGGGGGGGGCTTAGGGGTTTAACCCCCCCCCCCCCCCATGAAGATTTTTTCCATGAAAAATTTCCACCAAAGTAACGGAAAATTACTTGATGTTAAAATGTATTTGAAAATGAGTGTTAGCAAGCAAGTCAGAAATTTTTCTCACCTCCGGCGGAATTTTGTCTTTAATCATTCTTGGCTTGAGATATTTCGATCTTCGATACTATTCGACGTTTACGAATTGAAACTAACTTTGGTTCTAAATTGCAATTCAATTAATCTTTTATATAGAAACTCAAAACTTGACATAAAAAAACCCTAACTTGTCTTCAGAATTGGTTTTTATTGAGAAGTGTTACTGAATAAGAACAGAGTTTGAAACGAACCATTTTTTTAAATCGTTATTTTAATTACAAATGATATGAAAAATTCTTCAAGAAACCAATTTCGACTATATTTTATTGAGTGTTTTTTGGTTTTCTAAATGCTCAACACAACACATAATTTACAGAAAGCCACAAAATTTACATTTTTCGGAGGTGGAATAAATTAAAAATACCATTTCGACTAATTTGGGTACCTTAAATCTGAATATGCAATATTTCTATCAGCTTGTTATTAAATTGACTTTTGAATAAGTAAAAAGTATTTGAGAAATATATGCATTGTTTATACAAAACTCATATCAAAAACCTATCAATCAAAAATAAAAGTTTTCAATGAACTATCAAAAAAGTTATAGAAGTTTTATTTTTTTTTTTACTATTTTTCATTTATCAATTTTTTAAGAAGTTAACTAAACTGAATTTTAGATATTTTTCAGAAAACATGTAATCTTTTTGTAGGTTTCAACAAATGTGGTAAATGAAATCAAGTTTTTTTTTAACACTTTCTACAGTTATGTCAAAAGTACTTGTAATGATATCTTTCCACTTTTTTAAATTGTTGAATTTTACATTTTTTAGATCATGCATCATTTCTATTATAATAATATTCCTTAATTGGATGTAGTATGATAAACAGAATCAGAATCAGATTTTTTCGTTTATGTAGGTTTGTTAATTAATCAGTTTTCTATGTTTGATTTTACTCAAAACTGATACATTTTAAAACTCCTTGACACCAAAACTCAAAGTTTTTGACCAAATTTGATAAAAAATTCGAGTTCATAACGCTAAAATCTACCAAATCAATCATTAAAAATAGCGCCAAAATGCTGTTGCCTTGAGTCATCAATTAAATAATGTAAATTTTTATGGTGAAACGTGTTTATTTAAAAAACCTCCTAAAATGTTTGAATAAACTTATCTTTTTCATTTTCATATTTTGTTTAAATTTTCAATTAAATTAACGGAATTTAAAAGTGTAGTTTTTTTTTTCAATTCTTCTATTGACTCGGTTAATTTTTAGTCGGAATATTTAAATTTTAGAAATAATTTGAACAAATTTGTTTTTTTTATAATTCTGAATTTTTGTGTACTTTACACTTAAGCCCTTAAGTCTTAATTCTTAATAAGAAAAACAAAGATTCAAGCTTCTGTTCTTTCCAGGGCCCAATATTTCAATCGAAAGTGACAAAACACTCAAAGCTTGTAATTTAAAACTTTAAAACTTGTGATTTTAGATAAAATCGTCTTTTATGAATCAATCATGATTTTTGAATTAATCTTTAAAAGTTTGAAACATGATTTGAAGTAGGTAGCAACTTTAAACTTAATTTTAATGCGAAATGTCAACTAACTTTGTATTTGCTTTGTTCTTACAATTCATGGAACTCCTTATCTTTAAATTTTTATCAATACATTTCCTTGTAAGTATAATTGAACATGAATTTATTATTTTGAACTTCAAAAATGAACTTTTTAAGCCATTTACTTTCGCTATAAAAAGGCTTTTTCTCTTACTTCTTTCACTTGCACATTTTAAATAATCATAAAAATATCTATTCTTCTTTTTATCAAATTAAATTAAACCATCATTCATTAAATAAATTCTTCAAAGTTAAAATTGATTTTTTCAGATACAAAAAAATCACATTTTCAATCGTGATTGAATATTTTTTGTTAAAATTAAAAACTCTTCAGTGGAATTTTTCAATCACCTTTCAGTTGAAAATAAAAAACAGAATTTTAATTAAGATGAATAAAAATGGACGGGTCCTGCGCACGGGCCTGATCATATGTAGGACGTTTATTGTAAAAAAAAATCAATTTCCTTATCTATTAATATTTCTAGCATAATTTGAATTTTTCCCTTCCTCCTTCGCACGGGCCTCATCCGAATATTGCCCGGAATTTCGGTTGATATTTTTGAAAAGTAATGGGTGGACTTTACCCGTTTTTTTTAAATAAAATTGCCAGGATTTGCCCGGTTCGGGTACGCCCTAGAAAAATTCAGACAACCTTGAACATACATATTTCTTTCGAGTACATTTGTATTTAAGAATTCAATTCGATGTAGGAACTAACCGATTTATAGATATGTTCTATGTTCAGAAAGTTCATGTCCAATTTCTGCTCTGAAGGCATCATGAAGCATTTAACCATGGATGGACAAGATTTTCATCAAAATTGCCTTATTTAGAATCTAGTGGACAGCAGAAACTGAATTTATTTTTAAAAATTCCGCATGATGTATCCGCCTGTAAGATCTTTCTGTACATTGAAAGGGAAAACGTTTGAATAATTAGGGTAAATTCAACAACCAAAAAGCATTTGGCCCGCGGGACATAAGGTTTTGAATTGACCCCTGAATATATGCAAACATTTTTTTCTTCCCATGTACATAAAGTGCCCACAGACCAATCCATGATGTGAAATTTTCATCAAGAAATTCAGTTTCTGCTGCCCGCTAAATTACAAAATAAGGCAGTTTTGGCGAAAAAGCTTCAAACCGTACATAACAAGCTGAACCGTGAAAACCGAAGCATTACGTATGTTAGGATGTATTCCCATATATTGAATCTTGTATTTAGTTCGAAAAGATTTTAGTGATATTCCCTCGTTATGAAGAAGGTCTCTCAATGGCTTTTTTAACTTATACCTTTTTTGACAAATTTATTAAATTCGTTGAACAATATGTTTAAACAAAATTTGAGTAATTTATCACTTTTTTTTAGATATATATATATATATATATATATATATATATATATATATATATATATATATATATATATATATGCCTTCCTTTTGATGACACAGATTTAAAAAGTAAAAATTAAATGAATCAAAATTGAAAGATTCTTTTTTTTTTGGTGATCTGTTAAATAACACTATATATTTTTACAAGTTTCAGCAACCCAAAGAATCAAAACATCATTTTATTAAACAGGAACGAAAGCATAGTTGTTCTTTATGTTTAAGCTTTTAAGGTTTACCATTTAATTTTCCATTCATAACACATAGTTGATCAAAGCAACACTTTTGCATTCGGAATCGATGAATCAAGAGCACTGCCCACAAATCAAAGCAAAATCCATGACACACACTATCACGAAAATTTCCCAATTCAAGCGCACACACTTCACCATTCGGAATCAACCATGTCATCAATTTAACCATGGGACTTAAAAAAGGATAAGTGTTCTTGGAAATGTGTACGAATAAATTCAATCCCAGAAAGTTGAACCCTGATCCCCACATTGCCAACTTTCCTGCCGCCCATCCTTCCTTTCTATTGGCGGATCAAGTTGAGCCTCGAAAAATAGCAAGGCAAGTGCAAAGAAATTGAATAAACATATAACCACTTGCCGGAAATGCTTTTTCGAAGTAATTTTTTGCTGCCAGCTCTCAGCTCGCATTTTCCACAATCCGACCCAACGGCCAGAGCCCTGCGAAATCTTAATCGGTTTTCCAGTTGTCGTTATTTCTGCAACTTCTTTTTTTTTCATTCCATTTCCGTCGGCAGCTTCCAAGCACCATTCTCGATTCGACTTTTCGCAAGTTCGTCTTCCGGTTGAACGGCACTCTGTGCGCCTCTTGGAAGAGTTTTCAAATTGAACGATGTGTTTATTATATTGGAAAACACTTTCCTTTATGGTTTGAAGATTTGCTTGGTTCTGCAGATTCGCAGCAGTTTTTTTTATATCTCCTGGCTCCCCAAGACAGCATTCCTGAGGCATTTTATATTTTATTCTGGCAATCATTTTTGTGCCTGCAATTCCGGCGAAACCTGTTAACAGAAAGAGATGATTTTCAAATTTCATAAGCAACTCCTAAAATAAGCCATCCCTATCCAGATGAATTTTGGACCAAATCATAAGAAAACCCGCAACGCACTGCTTGGTATTCTTAAAAAACAAGAACCAATTTCGCTTACGCTTGTCGATTTGGTAGAGAATATTTTTGCAACCACAGCTCGCCACCAAGTGCCAGGAAATAAAATATCCTCCTCGGAACGAAAGCTGCCCGAATTGATAAAACCGGGCGACAAAAGAGGATTAGTTGACGAAATTGAGCAAGTGTTCTCCAGACGGTTATAGTCGTAAAATGAAACTACAACTAACTTAGCTATATATGTGCTTTTGGTCTACCCCTTGGTTCAGCCAATTGAGGTAGGGTCCCGATCGATGGTTTCGGACGGTTCGGATGGGACCTTCGAAAATTATTGCGGTTATAAGATGTATAAAGTTGTAAAACAGTTTCAAAAACGTTCTGCTTAACCTTTATATTATAAATAATATCATTAGGGATAGTAAAACAGGCAACACGGAACCAAAAACCGGTATTACTGGCCATTTTTTTCAATTCTGAGTACTGGATTTTTCTCAAAATCAATATTTTTTGTGATGAGAAAGTACCGGGAAGTAATAAGTTGGATTAAAAGAGATAATTTAAAAGATTATTGTCAATTTAATTTTCGACATATTACACAATGTTGAAGTCTGGATCTTGAACTTCTACGTCTTAGTGGCAAGGCGGTTAAGGCGATAAGATGGTAATCGCTGCTCCAAAGGTGGCATGGGTTCGAGTCCCATTTTGGTACTGAGTGTTAAATGGAAATGCAAAATTGTCCAATTTTATTCAGCCTGTAACGCTATTATCGGCAAAGATGGGGTATGTCTTATTAGTCCAAACAATCCTATACTAAGGCTATGATCATTTAGTATCCGGGCAGTTACAAACGTGTGTATTTTAAAAACTATTCATTTGATCGAAAAACTTTCTATGGAGGAAATGAAGGTGTTAATATGACATTTAAACTAAAAATATAAAAAAAAATATTTATCAATGATTTCAAGAAATACTCTAACTTTTTCATAAAATCTCTTTTTTATCTTTGCACACTTTTTTCAGTCATGTTTTGATTTATTTTTTTTTTACCACAGAAGCAAAACCAAAATCATGATATTTTACACAAACTCACCTGGAAGAAGCAATTGGAATCTGGTTGGAACCTTTTCATGAGTTGGTATCTCGAAGAAATTGATCTCTTAAATCCGGTTTTAACATAAATTTTTTTGTCCATCAGAACACATCTGTCATATTGCGTAAAAACCGGATGCACAGATTGCGATCTTTGGATCTGATCATTATTAGTTATTTACTTGGTGTCTACTAGTCAGGCAAAACTGTTTGCCTCTGCCGGAAATGGATTTTTTTGCATTATGTAGGGAGTCTTCATTCAGTTATCCCAAATAACCATAAACTTTTCACCATATTTAAGATCAAGAGTTGCACTCCGATAGTTGATTTGAACTTCGTGTGGATCCTAGAGTGACTCCTTATGCTTAATAACCATTTGTTACGAAAAAAATCAGAAAAAATCAACAGTTCATGAGCTTTCGAGTCAACAATGAAGAATTTTCGAGGCACAAAATGCGCAAAAGGAGCAAATTTGTGCAAAATTATTTTTATCATGTCTTTTTGCATAGTAAATATCTCATACACACGTGAACTTAAAAATCTATCAAAAATAGGCAAGATAGTCCTTCTCAAAACCAACACAACGCTTGTAAATTTTTGCATATCCGAGCTCTATTAACGCAGCTATCACCAAAATAAAGTGCCCGGATACTAAATGATCATAGCCTTAATAAACTTGCCAGATTGCCCGATTTTCGTTGAAAAATACCCGGATTTATTCACTATTTTTCGCAAAGTTAAACAAGAAGCTCGCAAGAAGCATATTTTTTTTTGGTTTTTGGGCCCTGGATCGAAATGATTCGAGCAGGTTTTAACAGAATAATCATGACCGGTTTTTGAAAAACGAACAATCGAATTAAAACCTGCTGACATGTTTCGGTTCAGTAAAAAAAAAGTTTCAAGTGTCTTTCTTCTAGGTATTTGTAGAATCATTTCTGAAATGTGGCCAAATTTACATGAATATTACCCTGTTTTTTGCTTGACAATTTTGGAATCGAATGCCAGGACATGGCCAAGTTTGTTGATAAAATGACCCCGATTTGCCTGGTCTAGATACGTGCGCAAACAATTCTGGCAACCTTTTATATGAAGCCTTCAGAGCCTGTAAAGCACCTGTGGCGGATGGCAGATTTTATGATTTTTATCGTCATTCTAAATAATTGGACTTTAAAGCATATTGTCTAGAAATAGTTTGTAAAAAATTAAATATTTCAAATTACATTCTAGGAAACTGTATCAGGGTTAAGTTGGGTTAATTTAATCTCTAGTAAACCCAGAATTCTGATTCATGGCCTTAGGAGCGGGGGAAGGGGTTGAGGGTTGAGGGTGTGTTTTCATGTTTCGGATTATGCATCCAGTTAAGAATTCTTGATTTTCGGTTCGAATCATCATTAAAAATTGAAGTAATAATCTGTATTTGAAATCACCGTTTAAACTTGGTTTTTTTAAGTCGTTGAAAATATGATTCATGATTTTCAAAACTCATAAGCAATTAGTTGAAATTTTCCGAATATGAAAAAAAAATTTTTGAAATCATATGAAAAATTCAAACATAACAAAGCTTCAAAATGGCGATAAAGATTCATCATTCGATTTTTTTTTTCAAATTTGCTTGTCGGTTTAAAAATACATACCTAGCTGAAATAAAAATAATCATTGAAATTCAAAACATCGATATTATAATTATGGCTTCATGATAGAGGGTCTCTGAAATTGATTTCAATACATGGCTCATATTTAAAAATTTAGAAACCGTAATAAACATAGCAATAAACATTTCAAAAAACATATTGAAATTTCGAAACAGTTTGAAAATTCAAATTTAGAAATCATGTTCAAAAATAAAATTCAGATTCAGCTCGTAAGTTAGTTCCAAAATCAAAATAAAACTATAAAAATGACTATTTCTGTAAGGAATTTATATTCCAAGATATTGCCGACTGATATTTAGTTCTAATTGTTAGTTCGATTTAATAATTTAACCAAAGCCATTACGTTAGCAGAAGACGAAAAATATTAAGTAGCGTTTGAGTTCTTTTTTACACGTTTTGTCTTATGAAAAACTTGTTTTTAAATAAACCAGCCACAGGAATTGGTTTTTAATTGAAAGTAGGGGAGAGAAGGGCATAACGATCACCCAGAGTGAAGTGAACATCCCTCTTTTCTACGGAGTAACGGATTGTTTAAAATAAATTTTATGAGGATTAGTTGCGTAGATCCTTAAGTATCTACCTATTTGTTTTGTAACAAAAAAGTAATCCTTTATTACACCATAAAGAAATATTTTCATAAAACCAACTTGGTTCTCAAGTTTTGAAAAACGATAATTTTCAAGCACCAGAAAAAGCTCTAAGGGCCGATAAATCATCTTGACCTAAAATGTACACACTACTACACGATGTACACATTGTTTCACAAGTTTCACCTTCATTGCAGTTTTTATTTTTCACTATATTCAAATTTAAAATACGTTTTTACTTTAACTTGTTGATTCGGAGCAAACAGAGCACCCTTGAACGAGACATGTTGAGCATTTTCTGCAGTAGAATCCAGCAGCGAACGAAACTCGACGGAATTAATTCAATTATAGAGCTACAGCTTGACAGATTTCATCTGACGAATTGGCCTTGTAAGGTAAGGTGTCAGATTTTAGTTGAAAGCTTAAAATCGGTAACTTTAGAGACATAATGAGAACCTCCCATTGGGCAGAATAAGCGCCAATAACTCAACTCGATGTAGTAAACTTAATTATAGATCTACAGACTGAGAAATTTCATCTGATGAGTTGGCCTAGTGGTAAGGTGTCGGAATGGTAACTCAGAGGACTCGAGCTCGATTTCTGATCGAGGCGAATTTGTTTTTCATTTGCTATTCATGTTTGATTATTTTGATATCTCTAAAGTTATTTTTAATAAACAAAATTGAGAAAGGTTCGGCCCGGCCGGTTGCCCAAGTTTTATTGAAAAATATACTTATTTTGTTCGATTTCATTAGCCTGTTTTTTTTTTTTTTTTTTTTTTGATATTTTAAAGAAAATTCAAATTGCATCATTATAATAACAAATTTTGTCGCCCAAAAATTCAAAAATCAAGCTAGATAAATTCAAACGAACGAAAACGATTTTTGGGGGCCTGTGACATGATTCAAAATTGGGTTATATTTTTTGATAAAAAAACTAATGATTGAAATGTTTTTTTCGATTTATTTTAGAATAGATCCTGGACATTTTGTCAAATTCTTACGGATATTGCCCTGATTATTGTTTTAAAATTTGAAAATAGAATGCCAGAAATTTGCAACAATCTTAACAATACTTGCGTGGAGAATTCTAGCATTCTTAAGCTACGTTCAACTGATTTTGATGATTTTTTTTTATGATTTCAACCATCGATGAAATTAATTTCCTTTTTTATCATTAAACTTTTTTAATCCTTATTATCATTCGTTATGTAATTAAACTAAACCAAATAAACAAATTTTCAAAAACCATATCATTTTAAAACTATCAAAATTAGATAGATGATCTAAACCACTTCTGTGAAATCCATAACTAAACTATTTATACGGAATTTATAAATACGTTCATCTAAAAAATCATCGAAATGTATTGTTAAGCCCTATTCACCAACCAACTAATTGTAGTTTATTTTAAACCGAGAAAGAAAGTTGAGTTATAAAACGATTAAAAATTTTGGAAAATTTGGCATTATTAAAGATGGCCTCCTCCATATACTTTTGGAAGAAGTTTTTTCTTCTCATGACAAATTGAATGTCGTGAAATTGTTCATAATAGATAGGGTTCTTTTCTCGCTCAGCAATTGAGCTGAAAAACTCTTCAAAGAGATGTTAATTTCAAAATAAGATTCATAATTTATTCAATAACATAAAATTTATTTCAATTTCATATTCATAAACATAAAAAAAATCATTTTCATCTTATTTATAAAAACTGAGGCGTTTTATTTTTAACACTATCACGTTTAAGCGGAAGGTCGGAATGAAGTGAAATTTGGTATCCGAGGGTTTTTCAGCTCTGAGATGGTTTGTATAATATTTTCGAGAATCTTACTTCTTTATGGGAGGAGGGCTCCAAGACAAAATCAATAAGAAATAGTACGGAACTCAAACAACTCGAAGACGATTTTCATGAAAACTGAATCACGAGCACGAAGAAGTTTAAGATGTGTAGATGAATTAAACAATTCTAACGATTTATAAAGTAACGGGTAAAAAGTTTACCGGGTCAGCTAGCATGTTATAAATTAAAAAAATGTGATGCGGATTTTAAATTTCGCATTAAAAATTGGAAACAAAGAAAATAGTTAAATATCTCCTTTCCTAATATATAAAGATGAGTTGGACTATATATGTTATATGTATGCAACTTATACAAATCCACACCGTTTAACCGATCAGCCTGAAATTTGGTACAGCTATGTGTTTGGACCATGGTAAGGTTTTAGTAATAGTTTTGAGCCCCTCCCATACAACTTTCGTTTTTTCTCTCACGAATCAAAAGTCCCATTTAGTCAACCGACTTTTTTCCCCTTGGCGGGTTGTTTTCACCATCTCCATGGCGCATGGGCCGGGCATTAGAAACGATCGTCCTGAGTTCACGTGTGCTGGACAGCAAATCAAAGCTTGCTCAGAATTAAAAATTTGAAAAAGGAGATTTTGGCGGGCGTTTTTTATCCTTCTACTGTTTAAAGCACGTGGTACCAGTACGAGGTATTTGATAGCAATAATGAGCTTTGATTTAGGATTGAAAAATACAATTACCCTGTTAGAAATATATTGACTAGAACTGTAGTGGTTTTCAAAGTGCTCCTTACCGCTGCTGGGAGGCCTTGAGAGTCTACAAGAATATACGATGAACTGAACAGAGAATTGACTTCTTCAGCTGAATAACTATTTAGACTAAATGCTGAAAAACTAATGAACAGATTTTCATAAACTCCAGCTGTCAGTCAGTTGTATGTATGTATGTATGTATATCTACCACCCAGGTAGCAAGGCGCAGCCAGTAGCAGCGAGCAACTTTTACTATGAAATTTGTTCAAGATTCATCAACTTGATGAGCTCGAAAGCCTTTGAATGGACTGTTTCAAAGGATAAGAGATGTAAACAGAGGCATTCACATATCTAAAGGGGATAGGATTGAATTGTCTCCATCGAAAGGACATTTAGAACTTATCGAGCGTCTGAGTCGAGCCATTTCACCGCAAAGCGCTCAACTGGGTGGGGAGACGGACCCGTCCTCAATCCACGATTCCGTGCTGGTGAGGTAGCCCAATGCTCTCCTCAAGAATCGCTTCAATCGGATGCCCGGATGGATCCCCCAATACCCCGAAATACAATAAATTTTATAAAATATTTTTATAAACAATAAAGATATAGAAATTAGATTACTACTTTAGCTAATACTACTTCTACTTCTACTACTACTACCATAAGATTGGTATATTGAGTCCATTTTTTTTAGTCTTCAAATTTATATACATTAACATTAAGTATCAAACAATGGCAATAACGCAAGTTTACCGTATTTTCACCAACGTTGTTTTGATAAACGGAGAAATTAAAATCATTTTAAAATATTGTTATTATTTGCTCAGTTTCTTCGTTTCTTATTAAGTACGACCCAATTTGCTATCATATTTCAAGATTATGGCCTATATTTCTGACGCAGGATTGTACTATTTTATACCAAGCAGCTTCCAAAAATCTTTGCTTCTTGCCAAACTACACTCAAACACGCTATGCTTCACCTTTTCGTGACTTGGTGACAGAATATCATCAGTAAAACATCACTAGTTATTTTGAAACAAATTTGACGGATTTCTTAAAGTATCGAATATAATTCCTTATTCTTTAATTTAAATTGAACAGAAGCAATTCTCTCCTATAGCCACTCTCCCACTTAAACGTTTTGTTTACTTTATAAAACAAGATTATTTTTCTTCATTGCTACAAAATTTAATAAGGTTTAGGAATAATGTTTCTTTACCCACTGACAAACCATTTTCGCAAACTGAATTAATTTCCTTTGTATTTGGTATTTAATTGACTCATTAAAGTGATACTACTTGTTCTTCTGCTTCGTAAAAAACTTCGGAATTTGAACTTACCCCAAAAAAAAAAAAATTATAAAAGTAGTTAAAAAAATCTTTTCAAACAAAAACTACAAAACAAAAAGAAGAACTCAAATTGGTTAAGATAAGTAGATGTTATGATGATTTGATACTCAAGGCGTTATCTGACACAATTTTGATCCCGTGATCTCAACGTGGTTCAATTTTTACGCCACTTTCCAAGTATAAGAGAGTAGAGTCTAGTTTTATCAAAGCATTAAAAATATTCACTTACCCGAAGTACGCTCTTGTTACCTTTCGTTCGTCGTTTTGGAGAGTTTTGGGACAACCATTCTTCGGGATGTTCAAATTGATCCGTCCACCATTAGTACACACGTTTGTGACGATATTCTATCACCCTGCTTACTTTTGATTCATTAAAAAAACATTGAAATATAAACTGATACATATTCTGATGATGATTGGATGATGATGATATTTGGAGAGTTAAATAATTCATACATAAATGTTGAAAGTATACAAAAATTCAAACCACAACTGAAATCATTTTTCCACTATTAAGTAGAATTTTTGATTTATCGAAGTATTCTAAAATACCCAACGAGAAAATATTTGGAAAAGTACTACTGTAATTATCATTAAAAGATATTGATTTTTAATGTTAATCAAATTATAATAAATTTAAAAATCTACTTTTGGTTATTTAAAAAAATTACTCCCATATTCAACAATATCACTATGTTTAACGGGCATCACTCTATTTTAGCTTGGATCACAACCTACTTTTAAAGTTTCTCAGTGCCATCTCTATTAATTTGTTCGCAGTCTATGAAGTAACTTGCATCGGAACTTGTGTACAACTTCAAATACAACCGAGGCAATTGAAATATTTCGTGCGCTGCTCAACACCAAACTGGCAGAAAATTTACCTAAATGTCTTCGATCTAAGATATGTAATCATTCAAGAAATAGAAAAAAATCAATGGCGCAATAAACAAAAACTACTTATCTTGATTTCGGAACAGCTTCTCCTCTTAAGAAACCTCTAGCGACGACACACTACAATTCCAATTTTAACTTCCTGAACTGGCCGGGGGCGTAGTACCAGCCCTTTTCTGCGTAGCTTCTTCGAAAAAATACGCATTATGGAAAATCAAGATATCATCACTCTTTCACAAAACACAACATATTTGCAAACATTCAAAAACTTCGCAGAAAACAGTCTCGTTCAAAACCATTTTTTAAAACAACAACCGAAAATCTAATAAAAATTTAAAAAATACTCGCGGACCGAAATAAAAGCAGCTTTCACACGCCAGCGTTGCCAAACTCCAGCTCCAGCTGTCAGTCGAGTCAGTTAGGCAGAAAATGTCAGTCATATGAAATTGTCAAATTGGGAGATGATCCTGTCGAGAGAGTCAACAAGATTAGAGACCTTGGAGTTATATTGGACTCAAAACTTATCTATGTAGATCACTATAACTCGATAATTCAGGAATCGAACAGTATGCTAGCATTTATAAAATCCATACACAATAAAAACATTGTACACAGCTTATGTTAGATCCATTCTTGAGTATTGTAGCGTTGTTTCAAATTTCACATAAAAGCTGTTTGGAATCAGTCCAGAAACAATTTGTTCTATTCGCTTTACGAAATTTAGGATAGTCTCAGAGCTATGAATCACGTTGCCTGCTGATAAACATATAAGCATTAAGTGTAAAAAGAGAGTTTGCTGCAATCTGTTTCGTAAACGACATAATTAATCAGCGCGTTCAGTTTGCTTATTTTCTAAATCAATTAAACATTAATTGTCCATGCCGTCATTTAGGAACAAGAAATCTTTTCATTATAACCCCTACTCGAACTGATTATGGAAAATATAGTCCAATGTATTGTTTAATGTATAGTTAAAATAAACATTATGAGAACATAGACTTTACTATGTCAAAACAGCAGCTGAAAAAAGGTTTTTACGGTAACAGGCACCGAAGATCCTGACTTTGTAAATGTAAAGAAAAATCATTATTATTAAGCTTATTTGAAAATTTTAATCACTAGCATTAAGTTATTATATATGTAGCCTACAATGATTGGCAATGAAATAAATGAAATGAAATGATAAACAATTTTCATATTTTCAGAATTACCCATAGAAAAAATTTTTTTTAAGCATATTCAGAGTTATATGTTGAAGGCTACAATTTCAACGCTTTGATAGCTGTCGGGGGACTAGAAAATTGATTTGATAATCAAATCTGAGGTTTTAAGTTTTATAAAATTCTATTTCATTAACTAATTTATAAATTTTGATTTATTTTTGGTCATCAATGTGTTCAATTCTACCATCCAATTTTGAGAAAACCGTTTAGTATTGCGAATTCAAACAAATGTTATCTAAGAATTTTAACATTGATAACTCTTCACAATAATAAATGGAATGATTGTGTCCGGAATATGTAGAAAAATTTTAATAGACCTCAATTAACCCCTTTCCCATGACATTAATATGGTAATTTCGGTTCAGAGATGTTTTTTTTTTCGATAACTCCCGAAATCTTTTAGTGAAACTTTCAACATTTAAGAACAAGTAATCTTAAAACCGTGTTAAATAAAACAGCAAAAAAGCACACATACAAACATACAAAATGAGTCTTAAACATCGTTCAACAACGTTCGGAAGTGTTTCTAGAAATTTCGTAGTAGATGAAACGTGAATATACAATTGTACAGGGAAATCATCCATCTTGAAAAGTGGAATAATCTCCAAAAGAGATTTTTATAAGATGGGGGATTAGAAAGATACAAAAATTATCATTTGAAGATAAACAATTTAAAGCCAAATCTATTCTAGCTTCCTTAAAACTGGTAGGTTTGTTTTGCGTGATAGGGAAAGGGAAAGAATATTATTTGAATTTCTATTGATTAAAACCTCAAAACTATAAGCTTTTCCTAAAAAAAATAAAAACGATAAACACAGTGAATAATCTTAACTATAAAAAGACGTACGAAACTGATGTGATCGCACATGGGCCAGATTTCTTAAAATGATCAATATAAAGCTTCCAACATTTCGAATAATCAATCGAGTCATTTTGATTTATATTTTATGTGAACCTGAGTAAGCCCAGCAAACATTTCAGAAGGTATATCGCAGGAACAACAAAATTATTCAAACAATTATACCAGATGAAAAGATGGTATTAAACTTACCAAAATAGCATATAGCTACAAAAGTGGAGGCGATATATCTACAATGGCAAGATTCCAACGATTCGATTTTCCCACAAAAAGCAAAAAGAAAAAATAATTTCCGCAACCGAGATTTGAACTCCAGTCCTCCGAGTTCGCAGCCCGGTATCTTACCACGATGCCAACTCATCACTTGATATGATTCACGCTATAGCTCTATAGGTGAGATTTTTTTTTACGACCGCCCCTTTATCGTAAATTAGTTCACTCAAATCGTAATTGTTGTAACAGCATATTCCCTACCTTTTAGAGACATATTTACGAATTTCCTCAACTGCTATCCGACTCAGCTATTTTTGGGCAAAGCTTGTGATAAATGAATGATAGAAAATCCATCAATACCAACTTGTTTACGATGGTTATTGAAAATGTCTCAATATCGGATTTGGATTATCATTTCTATTACGATTTCATGTTAGCTGGAAGGCCGGGTAAATCAGCTAGTTTATTTTAAATGTGGAAAAAATTAATTTTGATACCATAAAACTAGATTGTAAATGAGTAAATTGTAAACAGAATGTAAATGAGTGTAAATTTATTTTTAAAACACTTATTTAATACAAGACTATCTTCCCATTCTTACATTCTTTACATTTTTCTGCTTTACTTATAAAAGTTAACTTTAGTTAGGTCAACTTCAGAAATTTGCAGAAAACGATGTTCAAAACACATCAACAGTAATCATTAAAAAAGTTTCAACAAAGATTTCGAGTCCTAAAATTTAGAAAACCATAAAACATAAAAAACAACACAAGACTTTAAAACTAGATCTCTATTTTATGATAATGTTTATGATTAGTGAATTATCACTTGGAAAATGATTTGCTGAATTCAAGATATCAACTTCAGTAAGAAACATTTTAAAAGAACAGTACATCAGAATCAACAGTAGTTCAGTTGGAAAAGTTTCGATTTGAATTGCTTATCAATAAAGAATATCAGTATTGCCGATTTGACCAATATATGCAACAAGAGAATTTTTTTTAAATGAGTTTCGCAAATTTCAATAGTGATGAAAAAGCTAATAATAATTTTGAATTATTCGTACTCATACTCTTGTGTTTATAATGAGAGCATTCTTGATTGCCCGGTTTTATAAATTTAATTGCGATTGATTTTCAATGTTTTCCTTCAAATTTTTAATAATTTCCGGATATAATTCAGATTTTTATGTAGACTTTAAATCAATCTAGGAAAACATAAATTGTAAATTCCTAACAAATAACGGTAAAATTAAAATTAAAAGCAATAAACCTTACAATTGTGCAAGACATTTAATGATTTTTTATATTTCCTCCAAAGTGCACAATGAGATATACATAAAACAAAAATTTATGAACAAATATTTTTTTCACATATTTCGGGTATTTAGCAAAAATATTAATTGTTGCAAATTTGCAACAACATGGAACTTTTATACCTTTTTGTTCTGCGAACAAGGAATTTAGAAATAAATTCATACTCTCAATTTCTTGGTGACTGAGCAAAATCCAGGCATTGGATTTCAAAATTGTCGGCCAAAATTCCGGGCAACATCTGAGCAAATGTCGTGAAAACCCAAAAATAATTAAAAAAAACATTAAAAACAATTTTTTATCATTAAAATTTATCAGCTGATAATAAATTTTATTTCAGGCTTCCGAAAAATATTTTATGATTTTTGTTGTAAATCTTGCTCTTAAAAATTTCGTTTTTTTTCTTATAAAAAAAAAGTTACAACTCAATGAGTTTTTATTTTCATGATTTGGTAAATAGGGGAGATGAGGGCATAACGAGCACCCGAGGCATAATGAGAAGTCCATTTTTCTACATAAGTACGTATTTTCTTAAACAAATTTTCATGAGGACTTGTTTCGTACTACCTATAGTATTAATTTTTCACCAAAAAAGAAATATCCTTTTCATATTTACCGAAATATTAAATAATAACCAGCTAGGTTCTCAAGTGACGAAAATATTATAATTTTTGAGCACCACCAAATAAGCTTTTATGACCTTTAAATCATCTTGATCTGAAATGTATGCACTGCAACATGATCTACATATTGTTTCTAAATTTTCAGCATCATAAAATTTTTGATTTTTCACTTTAATCAATTGTAAAACGCGTTTTTACTTTAATTTGTTCACTAGAGGCGAACAGAGCACTTTCAATGAAGGCATATTGAGCATTTTCTGCCGGAGAATCTAGCAGCGAATTCAACTCGATGAAGTCAACTGAATAATAGAGCTACAGCTTAACTTGTATCGTCTGACGATTTGGCCTATTGGTTAGATGTCGGAGAGGTAATCAGTAGACTCGAGTTCGATTCCTGTCCGAGGGGATTTTTTTTTTGCACATACCATTCATGATTGATTTTTTTTATTGTTACATTATACGGCTAATAGCATCAAAGCATCATCCGTCAAACAAAACACCAGAAACATAATGTATGAACATGTGTTAATTCTTTGAATTCTACAAACAGACCTAGATTATTTTGTTTTTGCTTTGTTTGATGAATCTACGCCTCGCCGTTTAGTGCAATCATGATCATAAATGATAAATGAAGAAAAAAAAATCACCTCCACCAGGAATCGATTTCGAGCCTACTGATTATCTCTCCGACATCTAACCAATAGGCCAAATCTTCAGACGATACAAGTTGAGCTGTAGCTCTATTACTCAATTGACTTCATCGAGTCAAATTCGCTGCTAAAGCTTAGTTCTTTTAGAAATGGGACAGTTACGAATGCCTGTATCTAAAAAACCATTCGTTTGATCGAAATACTTTCTATGAAGAAAAAGAAGTTAATGTTATGATCTTTCATGAAAAAATTTGAAAAAAAATATTTACCGTTTTTCGTTAAAGAAATTTCTACTTTATTCTTGGTATCTCCCATTGGCCGGCGCACACTTTTTTCAGTCATAGTATTGATCAGTTTCTCCAAGCTATACTTCGTAAAATCTATATTTTAGGTGGCTTCACCCTCCTTCTTCAATTTCTGATCCTTTTTGGTCCAATACTTCTCTGGAAACTGGAAACTGGAAGCATTTTAGTGGATACAGTTGTTTCGAAATGAACAAATTTGATTATTTTTGACCACATTTTTGAACGTTTTTATTTCGGTATCGGTTTTACAGCTTAAGAGCTTTGGAACTATCAAAAATGGTTGTTTGAGGTTGGATTTCAATGAGTCATCACTAGGCAACACTTTCAGCTTATCGGAGAAAATTGTTTTGGACATTTCAGCGATCTACCCTTAGTTTTTCGTTTATTGAAAATTAAAAATGCTGGTATGAGACATGACTTCCTTGATGATCCTTACCGTTGTTGCCGATCATGTGCTTCTCTCCAATGCTTGATTTGAACTTTGTGGACATTATTGACAGTGTTTGTATACTTATCCACCACAAAAACTCAGTAAATCTTTGAATAATCAACGGTTTTGTCAGCTATCAATTTGATAATGACGTATTTTCAAGGAAACTGTGCAAAATTATTTTTTTCTTTTTCTCTTGCATCGTACATATCTCAAAAACCCGTAAATTTTAAATTTTGAAAAAAATAGTCCGAATAGTACTTTTTACAGGCAACAAAATGCTGTCAAAAATTTCAATATCCAATAACTAGTTAACGAGCTATTAGCAAATGAAAGTGTCCCATTTCTAAAAGAACTAAGCTTTAGATTCCCCGGCAGAAAATGCTCATTATGCCTTCATTAATGGTGCTCATACTGCCTCGGGGGGTTTCTCATTATGCCTCTACAGTGACTGGTTTTCAGCTTTCGGCAAAATTTTTTAAAATGCATTTTTAAACGTTTTTATCTACTTTTTTAAGTTTCATCCAATTAGACAATAGACTATTTGAGTGTCGGAACACGAAACAATGATGTAATTCACATATTACAGCTGTTCTCTATGGTTAAATAAGCATTTTCCTTAAGGTGCCCATTATGCCCTCATCTCCCCTAAAGTGAATAAATTCGGGCAAATAACGAGTTTTTTTTTAATTGACATCCGGGCAACCGGGCCGGAACGGACTTTTCCCAAATTTGATTTGAAAAATCCAGGCTTACACGGTTAAAACTGGGCAATCTGGCTACATAATAATACATGAAATGAACTTACTTCTTTCCGTTGTTTTGGAGTTTTCTTTTCTCTTTTTTTCCCTTAATTTTATTTTCTTTTCTTATCTTATATTTTCTTAACAAATCAACACTTTAATGTTTTTCTTGGCTAAAAATCGAGCTTTTCTTGCAGGATTCCAAAATTGTTCTCATTATTGTTGCAAATTTGCTACTTTATAAAACGAAGAAGAATCTGAAGGACGAGTATCAAAATGTGTACTTGTTCTTTCCCATGCGTGAAAAGTTGTCAGAACTTTTTTTCCTGTCAGATGTTGATTCATCTTAAACATTTTTAAAATGGCACTATAACATGAAAATAAATAGTTTATAACGTTAACGTTTAAACGTAAGAAACACTATTTCACACTTATACCTATTTAGGGAACTACAGTTGCATGATGTTGCAAATTTGCAACAATTATTGAAAAGTCTTCATATAAGAGAAAAAGCAAAACAAAAATCCTCAAATTGTGTTAATTATGTGAAATACTAAAATATTTTATTCGAGTTAAAAAAAAATCTCAATGTGAACAAAACTAGGCCAAAAATCTGAAAAATAAGGCTTTTTCAACATTCCATATTATTCAGATTCAAATCAGTCTTGTTTGTACCTTTATACACTGAAAGTTATTATTTTTGTTTTATTTACGGCAAATCAGTCCAATTAGTTTTTATAAACGACGTTTATTTTATTCCGACGTTTCGGTGTCTATTAACACCTTCATCAGGGATCAAAGTTGTCGTTTATTACTTGTTTTTTGTAAAAACGTACTGTCCGGATTATTTGGTGTAGAATCAATTTGAAATTCAAAATTTAAATATATCTCCAAACTTTCTATGAAAAGCACTGTTGTGTACTTTCAGGCGGTACTACTGTTTTGCATTGCATGCATGCATGCATTGCAAAACAGTAGTACCGCCTGAAAGTACACAACAGTGCTTTTCATAGAAAGTTTGGAGATATATTTAAATTTTGAATTTCAAATTGATTCTACACCAAATAATCCGGACAGTACGTTTTTACAAAAAACAAGTAATAAACGACAACTTTGATCCCTGATGAAGGTGTTAATAGACACCGAAACGTCGGAATAAAATAAACGTCGTTTATAAAAACTAATTGGACTGATTTGCCGTAAATAAAACACTAAATCATACAGTCGACATCTTCAAAATCAACGTTATTATTTTTTATTGAACGAGACTTTGAAGTTAAAAATATTATTTTTATCAAAAAAAAAGTTTAATTTTAAGCTTAATGCGCAGTTTAGATCAGTTTGAATTAATTTTTGCAAATTTGGTACTTTATGAAACGAATGGTTAATAGAAATAGGAGATGTTTCCACTATTCTACTTATTCTGTGCTGCACTGAACTGGACTCAAAAGTAATTCCAGTCGTCGTAAAAGCTTTTAAAGTTTTTTTTCCTGTTGAGTGAATATTTTTCAGATTTTATCGGGCATACACGGGTTTTCCAAGTAAAGTGAATTTGAAAAGAAAACTACGGGCTAGCTGGTTGCCATAACATTGTGAAAATAAGTCCGTATTTTGCTGGATTTATACACAGAAAAATAGCAGAAAACTCAAGTTAGGCTTAATTTTTGCAGCTAGTTTCTGAATTTGTTTTTATTAGGAATGTTGCTCACGTGATTTGACAAAAATAATGAAATTTTTAGTATTATTCCTCAATTCATTCTTTATTATTTTTTCGAATAATCACTGATTTTTGTCAAGATTTTTCGGATTTTATTTTAAAAATATTTAAAATCATATGCTCAGATTTTAATAAGTTTTGGAAAAAAATGGCCCTTAGTTGATCAGTTTTCATTAATTCGGGAAAAAACTGCAATACTCACCTTCGGCGGCCCTTTAGCTAATATTCTAGTGGAACAATTTTAATTCCAGTTCCCCCCAGTTTTCTATTCCCATTCCCAGATTTCTAGTACTGATTTTTATTATATGGCCGCGCTTTAATGTGACTTCAATTCATTGACGTTTTTTGGTGGATTTTAGAATCAAAAATCGATTTTTCCCAGTTTTCCAGACGTTTCGAGCTACTCTGGTTTTCGCTCCTGTTGGTATGATTATAAAAATGTTGATTTTTTTTTAATCGGTGGGTCCGTGTAGGTCGGGGGTGGGGGCGGTTAATCGCCCTCATGACCCTCCCTCATTAATACGGCCCTGCTTTCATCTACAAAACTGTGAAACATACGCAAAAAAAGTTCATGTGTTCGATAGCATATTTATTCACTTATAATATGCAAAAAGGAGATTTCAAATTTATGTTATGTAGTCCAAGATATATTAAAGTCCTTTCTTATTTTTCCAAAATTTCATGTTAGGAGCATAACTCAAAAGCTACTCTGCTGAATTTTTTTTAATTTTATTTTCGGATTCAGCGCCTGATTTCATCTTCAGCTTACTTGGTTCAAAAATGCTGTAAACTTGTGTAATTAAACTCAATTATTCGACAAAACACGAGATTCATTCTCGGTGTGCTAATAAAAATCAATAGACCCTTGATAAACACCATTCCAAAGGGAGCCATCATAATATAGAACCATGATACAAAAAAAATCACAGCAACTAATACGTCTTGTCCTATAAATCACGTACCCTTCATGTCCCGGCATAAATCTGGCCCTTGTTGCAATAAATCAGCAATTAAGGCTAAATTGTAGCCTGTCATCTCAAATGATCTCATTATGGTGTCTCTAATGTTATCACCGCATTTTGTCGCAGGGCTCTTGAATCTGGCTCTATATCTGTCTCGTTCTTTCTTTCTTCCCTTGGGCGTCAACAAATCCCGGAATGCCTTCGGACACATCAAATACATCTCCTTGACAGTCTCTCGAGGAGCGGCCTTCTCCAATGTTGATGTTGATGTTGATGGCGATATGGTTTGGTGGTTGCCGCTAAATGGCTCCTCTGCACATGACACTCTTCTTCGCAAGTGACAACAAATAAGCGATATGCTCTTTAATCTATCCGGTCGTATCGCATAGGCTCGGCTTTGGTGTGGCTAGGTTTCAAAGCATAATTCTTTTCGCTTCTTCTTTTCTTGGAACCCAAGAGAGCATGATTAGTGGAGCCGTTTGACTTGGGTGAATGGAATGGGCAAGGAGTGACGGACGGTTTTGTCACTTTAATATATCGACTTGGCAAAACATTCCGCCTCGGGTGCTCCTGGCTGGCTGGACGCATCATCTTTCCTTTGATCAGAAGCCGAGATGCATATCTCGTAGGCTTTAACTTCTAGACGTCCGTCTAGATCTTTGTCGTCATTATAGGAGCAATGAATGAGTGGCAGCTTTATTGAGGCAACTTTAATTATATGCAATCAGGCGTATATTAGGAATGGCGATGCTGCATCCTATGGAGTGGTAAATGGTGCACTGACTTAGCATAAAATAAATTCTCTGCGAGAAAAAACACAGAGCTACTATCAGGGCAATGAATTACTAATTGATTGTTCAAAAGGCTTTTATTTTCCTCGCACTCTTCCTTTCTCGAGTTAATGGCCGTAAATTACCAATTTATCGTAAATCTGTTGCGACAACTCTTGACAAATGATCGTTCTAAACTGACAGCCAGTTTACATAACATTAAGTGCTGTTAACATGCAAATTGGAAGAGTTTGTTTGATGAAACAATATTCTTATTTGGTTTTATGTTACGACCGAACGTTGTTCATTAAATATTTTTTGCTTTTTCGGTCTTTTTAGTATATCAAAAAACTTTGTTTTGAAATACTCGACGTTTCGACTAGTTTTGGGGTTTTTTTCTTGGGAACTAGGAATTTATTATTGTATTTCAAATTTGTTACGGAGCGTTGTTAATTAGTAAATTATGTAGTGTGTAACTCACTTATCAGTCTGTTGTTCTTGTCAGTGTCACTTTTATCCAACGGTTAGGAGTCCAGAATTCGCTGCTTGTCTGTGGTAGACAACATGTTATTTTTGAATAATAGATTAATTTTAATAAAAAATAACATGTTGTCTACCACAGACGAGCAGCGAATTCTGGACTCCTAATCGTTGGATAAAAGCGACACTGACAAGAACAACAGACTGATAAGTGAGTTACACACTACATAATTTACTAACTAACAACGCTCCGTAACAAATTTGTAATAGGACAATAATAAATTCCTAGTTCCCTAGAAAAAGCCCACCAAAACTAGTCGAAACGTCTGGTATTTCAAAACAATGTTGTTTGATAAACTAAAAAGACCAAAAAAGCCAAAAATATTTAATGAACAATATCCTTATGTTTAAATCTTTTAACTCCCAACTTTCGCTGGAAAATTTTGAAAATTATAGAAAATCATGTTTGCAATATTAAAATTCATGCATTATCGTTAGCATTTATTTGAAAGAAAAAAATATATACGAGAATGGGAAAGATGAGATTGAAAACCAATGATTTGTAGTGTTGAAGAATTCGTAAAAATCCAAAACCACTGTATCATATTCTATAAATTTAGTATCTTTGAGTTACCATAAGTGTTCTTTTTCTTTTCTGAGAGCAGTTCAATTGCCGCGAAGGAAAAATCGAAATAGGGTAGAGGCGAGCTAAATGTGTATAAGAGTACCCCAAATTACCCGACTTTTGAAAAAGTTATGCGCTGCAGGCAAACATTAATCCTTGGCCTAATACAAGATCTCATGCCAGTTTTTCATCATCATCGGTTTAATTCGGTCGATTTCTTTTGGATACGGTTTTCCTCAAAGCAAAATTATGACAATCTTTCATTCGAAAACTGCATTTCAATTAGAGTAAAGACAAAGAAGTTGTAAGGTTTAAAAAATGGGCTTACTTTTAAATGGGTGGTATTTATCAATAATAATGGGGCGTCAATATGTTAGACCGACCCGAATCAATAACAGTGAGGAACACCACCCTTAAAAAAGTTTGCAAATCATTGAAGCCTAATAACTTTTTTTATCTTAACTCTTATCGAATTGCAGTTTAATCTGCCTGATATTATTCCAATATATTATAATTTAAACATTGCTTTAATCTTCAATTTGTTGAGTTTTTGATTTCCAGAAGAATCAGAGAGAGAAACCATTAATATTGTTGTTAACAGATTCTCTAAACTCGATTATTGAAGTTTGATATAGTTTACCAATTTTTTCCCTTTTTTATTGGAATTTAATCCATAAAAGTCATTCTTCCTCGACAATTCAAACAAGATGAATTTTAAACTTTATTGACTTTGTATAGCAATTCAAAATTTTCATGCCATATGTCAACAGCGGATTATCCTCAAAATGTACTGATAAGATATGTTAATCCATCAGCCATATAGGGTAACGGACCTATTTTGAACCGCTTTGGGAAGTGGCTATTCTATTTTCTGATATTAATAAGTACATGTTACAATTTTTGGCTGCTTTATCCGTTCATTACGAAGATCAAAGCTTTTTCTCTCAAAACATATCGCCGTTTGTTGCAGCGTAACAAGATTATAGCTTAAAAACTCGTTTCTTCGATCATTACTCTGGTCGGTATTTTTGACCACCCCCTTGACCTATTTTGGACCACCTTTAAACTAAATATCTAAGTTTTTTTTTCAAACTTTTGCTACATTTAAAACAGCGATTTATGCGTCATTATGCGAATAATTCAGTTATTTTTTTTTATTTCTTATTCTTTTGGTCGAGTTTTGTTGGTTCACGTTAATTCATTCCTGAACAAACTTTGTTCAAATTTTCCCCAACCTCTATTAAGGTACATTTGTTTGTGGAATATTTCCTACTACAATTATCAGATTTTTTTCTGCAACTTCTTATTCTTCAAAACAAGAATTTTCGATAATAAAAGAGTAAAAACAGAAAAACTCCCCCGTTATCTAGTGCGTTTCAAATGTTTTGAAAATTTCGACAGAAATTTGTTCTGCAGTGTTAAACACTGGATAGTTGGCTTATCTTTAGAATCAAATTTAAAAACGCAAATTTCCTTCAGGCGACCATATGATAAGTTAACAAAGTCTGACATCATCAACTTCGCGACATGATTTGATATATTTGACTTTCAAAGCCATAGTAGATTTGGTTTGGCTTCAGTTTTGTAAAATACATAGATTTAAAAACGATAAAAATGTTTGCGTGAATTATACGATCTTTTAAACCATCTCAAATGCAGATTTTTTTTTTCGTTGAAAAATTCGCATAAGTTCAGTTTTATCCCTGAAACAACTTTTGTTTTACCAAAAATATATAGTTGAAGTAAATTATTCTACAATTTTTTTTTTCAAATTGCATAACACAAGAGCTGAAAAACAAGATTTTCAGTACTTTTTTGCTAGTAATTTTTACACATTTCAATAATGTTTTTCTAAGTTTTGAATCACGTTAAGACTATCTCAAAATTGTTCAACTATTAACTGAGATATTTCAACTATGACAAATACTAAACTCAGTTACATATTTGTCGATTTGTTGTCGTCTTTTTCCCAACCCCTCTTTAGACGGGGTTTAAATTTCGTTTCTTCTACTGAAAATGTTTTTTTTCCTCGGAAATCAACCCTGTATGGTTTTATCTTTTAGAAATAGTCAAATAATCTTCATGAAGTATAAAAATTATGTCCTAATAAAAAATTGGTCCATGTCCAGTAGACTGGCCCATAACCAAAAAAATCCTTATATTCCACGCGGCATCCCTTAGATTGATGCCTTTAGGGGAAAAAATGACATTCTGAAAGTTTCAGGTCATTTGGCACAAGCACGAGCTGGCGCAAAGGACTTAAAATTTGTATGAAGATTTTCGGCAAAATGTATGAAAAATCGACATACTTTCACTCTTTGCGATCTGTAATATGTTTCCAGTATGCTAGAAAGCTTAGAATTTCAGGAATTGTAGTTCAAACAATGACAAACAAGTTTGTAGAGGATTGTGACGCGATACGAGTTGACTGAGATGAGTTATCCGCAATTGAATGTATGATTTTTTTTGCATTTCTTCGATATATCGTAAACGGTGTATGGGCTAATAATCGCACTCACTTGATAGCATCGTCACACAATACAGCAGTACATAGTTTTTCAAACCTATCTTTAAACTTTTTGCAGATATTTGTTATCAAATAAGTTACAACTTTGCCGAGGACACAAATTTTCTATCTGATATTCTCATAGTGTGACAATGCGATCAAGTTAGTACTAATAATCCACCTATACACCCTTCATGATATATAGATGAAATGCGAAAAAGATCACACATTCAATTGCGGATAACTCATCACAGTCAACTCGTATTGCATCACAATCTTTTACAAACTTGTTTGTCATTGTTTGAACTACAATTCCTGAAATTCTGAGCTTTCTAGCATACTGGAAACAAATTTTAGAATACAAAGAGTGAAAGTATGTCGATTTTTCATACATTTTGCCGAAAATCTTCATACAAATTTCAAGTCCTTTGCGCCAGCTCGTGCTTCCGCCAAATGACCTGAAACTTTCAGAAAGTCATTTTTTTACCTAAAGGCACCACTCTAGGGGGTGCCTCGTTGAAAAAAAATATTGTAAAAATCATCCCATACAAATTTGGGCCAGTCTAATGTCCAGTTTTTTTCATGTTTTGAAGCTTCTTTAACCTGTAACTTTTGACAACTGCTTATCAAACAGTTGCCATTGATGTAGATTGTAAAATTATCGTAATTTAAATCATAGTGCCCAAAAAGCGAGTTAAAACAATGATTGGCTTGGTTTTTTGCCGATTGGCCATATGGGCTTTAGCGAGTTGATAAAAAAAATAATACCAAAATTTCAAATTTTATTTATAAAAAGCGATTGAAATACTGAGCAAAAATCTTTTCATATCGCCGTAGAACGTTTTATTACGTTCATGAAATTCAACAGCAATTTTAATACTCAGGTTATGTTGGGAAGTCGAAAATAAGTCTCCAAGGAATTAAGTAGGACCTATTTTCGACAGGGGTCAAATTGCGATGGAAACAAGTTTTTTGGGTCTTCGAGCTTGCAAACTAGTTTTCAGGTGTTTCACCATCGCTGGGAACATGTTTGTAGTTGAGAAATTCATAACAGTTATGCAGAAAACCTCTTGAAAGTTGACTCCAAAGTGGCACGTCGTCCTGAAATGGGCTTGATTATTATCAATTTTCTCCCCCTTATAAGCTTATTTCAATGAAATATTAGATATGATTAAAACCATATGAAGTTGCTTTGACTATATTTGTTTAAAAGTTTTATGATAAGCATGATTTATGAGAGAAATATTGGAAAAAAGCTGCAAGGTATGTTATCACGATGCCCTCATCAGTTGGAAAAAAGCTGCAAGGTGGTCCAAAATATGTACCTGGTCCAGAATAAGTCCGTTTCTTCGTTTACCGTGGTTGAATAAAAGGGAATCTTTCGATTGTTTTGATTCAGTTAAATTATTCAACCAAGTAGACTCACAACACATTTTAGAACTGTTCACAATTTTTTCCCATCTTTCGGGTTCCATGTTGATTGTTTACAAAGTACAGTCGATTTGCGAAATGTCAAAAACACATACGTGAAGCTGACAGAATTCTCGACACGTGTGTGCCAAGAACTTCCAAATCTGTCCACCGGGAGCGCCACAATCTGAGCAAAAGTTTGTTCCAATTCTAAATGAAGCAAGCCTTATTAGAAAATGAAAATAAAATATGTAAGATGTCAAAAAATTGCGAAAAGCGGTTGAATAGTTCCCGGGATACAGATTTTGCTGTTACCTTTCCATCGATTCTATATGAAAAAATGAAAAGCAAAATTAAAACCACTGTTTCTTTTTTCACGTGCGTCAAAACCTTGACGCAATAAAGTTTTTGTGGTTAAACAGTGTAAGCAGTAAAAAACTACGATTTTAATTTAAAAAATAAGGGACACCCTCAAGTATCAGAATAGAGGCTTAATAGCGGAACTTTATCCAAACATAGGAGGAAATTGTGCCTAAAGGGCCGCCCTAATGAATACTTAATTAATTCTCTATAAGTCATTGTCGATTGCATATAAAACCTGACGTAGTTGAGATTGTTGTTTAGAAAACACTTTCCCTCTTTTTTTTTTCTTAATAACCACTATCTTTATTTAAAGAAAAAAAATATTTGTATATTTACCATAGGCCAGAAAAACTGAAATATAAAATTATTCCGCTAAGAGTTTCATGGATTGGCAGCAACAAAGTAAAGTGTTTCAAGAAGAGCAACTTTCAATTTGTTTCAGAAAATGTATCGAAACACAATGTTTAGATTAATTTAAAAGAAACGATAGATTTCAAAGATCTTTAAACCTTATCGCAGACGATGTAATTTTTTTCCCGGAACAAGATTATTCTCATCTTCTCAAATACTTGACGGTTGCATGCATTAGTCGCGCGTGTCTGATTCTAGACTGTTGGTTTCCATCCTTTCGAAGTTGAAACGTTGTGCTTTTTTTTTAACTTTCTCTCTATACCTCCGTCTGAAGCTCGATTCAATTTCGGGGGTGGCTGTCTGAGTGTGTACCCAGTCATTGTTATTTTTCCGCCAGACCCAGACGGATATTTAGTTACTGTCGTCGGCACTCAAGTTGGCTGGATATTGGCTAGTGGTCGTGGAACTGAATTGTGTTATGGCGGCGGTGATGATGATGGTGATACAGACGATTACGGCATGACATCGACCGAACCACGGGTAAACAATATCCGTATTGAGGTAGTCTCGACACCTTTTTTTCGAGCTGTTTACCTGTTTCCTGGTAAAGTTGATTAAGCTAACTGGTATCGGGCAATGCTTTTTTATTGACTTTTCAGGTGTTATATTTGGTAGAACATCAATTTTATTTAACAAATAAAAATAATAAAGGATACTAAAAATTTTCAATGTTCCTTTACATTACGAAAATCATCCTTGTAAACAATTTAAGGACGGCAAAGAAATCATCATTCAAAATCGCCAAAACTCGGCACTCTATATCTCAGGAAAAAAAACTTGACCAAATTTTAATAAATAGTATCTATGTTAGTTTTTCTTCGTTATTGCCAGATTTTGCCAGCAGAAATTCCATTAAAATCGCTCAAAAAAGTGACTCAAAAATAATCAAAATTGTTAATTTCAAAACAGCTGCATCCACTAAATTGCCCTCAGTTTCCCTTAAAAGAGAAATATTGGACCGAAATTGAAGGAGGAGGATGAGCCACCTAAAATACAGATAAGACGAAATATATGTTTGAAAAACTTGTCTTTATCATGACTGAAAAAAGTGTGCGCCGTCCGATGGGAGGTATCAAGAATAATGTAGGAATTTTTCTAACAAAAAACGATAAACATTTATTTTCAAAATTTTTCCTGAATTATCATAAAATTACCTTAATTTCTTTAATATAAAGTTTTTCGAACAAACGAATGGTTTTTGAGATACACGCATTCGTAACTGTCGCATTTATAAATGCACTAAGCTTTATACGCACATGAGCAAACATCTGTTTTATAAACGGTATAGCAAATTTTCTGTTTAAATACTTACAGTAGCTTACAATAGCTTACAGTTATGAGAAAATTATTTAATAATAAAAGAAGTCATAATAGTCGAATTTTGAAACCGGTTTATTGTGTATTGAGCTATATTTCCGTTCCACTTGCCATATTTTCAAATTTACTGAAAATAATTGAAGGGATGTCAAGCATGCGTCAAAGTTAAAATTTTGGTGAAATTTTTGATATCACTAGTTTTTTGACGTGATACATAGTTTTTGATGCCATATTTAATGAAATATTTTATTCATATCGTATTTTTATCAAATCAAAGGCTTAGGCTCTTCTATTTTAATTGAAAGATTGAACAGCTGATTTCTGCTGTTGCGTGTTGTTGCTTACAGTTCAACTTGAAACTCTATGTATTGAGGTTCACTTTCCATAATTTTCGTGAAAACGGGAGAAAAAACATGCTTTTTGCATGTTTTTTCTCCCGTTTCGTGAACAAATGCTTTTTTTCCCCAACATTTCGCTGAGTCAGTTAACAAAAATGAAAGAAGATAAGATTGAAGCAGTCCAAAATGTGATTCGGAAGTATGGAAAAACATTATGGACAAAACTTTGGACCGGTTAGTTATGTGTGGTAACACCACTAAGAAGACTGCCTCAGTTCGGTATGTGGCAAAAAAAGTGGGATCCCCTCTCGACGAAACGTTCATCGTGCCAAAGTAAGCCAGGCAATACAAGCTTGCATACAAGTACTTGTGATTAAAAAAAAAACTGTTGAAACTTACGGTCAGTCTGCTGCTGTTCCGGAAGCCGCTCCAACATTGCTCCATCTTACACGCAACCAGATGCTAACTCATATTGTGGTTAGCAGTAACACAACAGTGTTGCCAGATATCCTGGGTAAGAATATCAAAGTACTCATTGAGAAATGAGTACTTTTCCGTTTAGGGAATATGAGAAGAAGAGTGCGACAAAAGCAATCGCTAATTAATATAGTTGTAATCTAATGACTTCATAGACGAAACATGAATAAAGATAACTCTATTCCACCACTGAAACCTGCGCTTCAACAAAAACATTACATGAAAACTGTACATGACTCATTTTTTCCAATATCCTATCTGATTGAGTTCTAATCTTGATATAAAGCTATTAAAAGGTAATATATTTTACATATTTTTGCATGGTCTATTGGTTATAATTTTAGATATTTTAACATCGTACTAGTACATCATATCGCATTTTGTTATATAAAAAAAATGAACATCTTAATATATCATCTTCAAATAGTTTTGTTTTTCTCTTCTGAACGGGGAGCCATATGTACAGTACCGTTCATAATTGTATAGAAAATGGAAGCAAGCGCACTGTCACTTCGATTTTGAACTTCCATAACTTTTTACTCTGACGATAGTTTTTGATCAAATTTTTTGCGTTAGATGAATCAACTATCACACTATTATCACACAGAATTTGAGCTATCTCGAGTTTGTGTGGCCTGAGAAACAGTAATTTTACGAAAATCGGACTTTTTGGACTTTTCTCATTCAAACTGCAATATCTCTGAAACTACGCAACATTTTTTATTGAAATTTTGCACAGTGATTGTTGAAATATAAAGCTAGCATGTCTAAAGTTTTCGAAAAGTTCTATCGATGAGATCAAAAGTTACGCGAGGTGCAATATTTCAGGCATGAACCTTGAATTGCGATTTCTATAGAATTTTGGACGAATGTTTTCATAGGAAAATCATATTCTCTGTTTAAAAAGCAGTTAATCTATTTCAACCGAAAAATCACAACAATATCGCGAGATTCTGATTTCAAAACACAAATGGACTATTTATTCCATTTTTTCTTTTCTTCATTGCTTTTGCCAGACATTTTTTGTCTGATTGGTGGAGGAAATGATATTGTTCTCATAAATCGTCCAAAATTCTATAGAAATCGCATTTCAAGGTTCATGCCTGAAATATTGCACCTCGCGTAACTTTTGATCTCATCGATAGAACTTTTCGAAAACTTTAGACATGCTAGCTTTATATTTCAACAATCACTGTGCAAAATTTCAATAAAAAATGTAGCGTAGTTCCAGAGATATTGCAGTTTGAATGAGAAAAGTCCAAAAAGTCCGATTTTCGTAAAATTACTGTTTCTCAGGCCACACAAACTCGAGATAGCTCAAATTCTGTGTGATAATAGTGTGATAGTTGATTCATCTAACGCAAAAAATTTGATCTAAAAATATCCTCAGAGTAAAAAGTTATGGAAGTTCAAAACCGAAGTGACAGTGCACTTGCTTCCAATTTCTATACAATTATGAACGGTACTGTAAGTGGGGATTGCATCTTGAGCCGTTTGTAACCAACAATAAATCCAGCTGTTTGCGTTCAAGAGTGCCTGAATCGTGTCGTTTTCTACTCATGATCCGCAAGCATGATCCCTCAATACTGGTTTGGCCTGATTTTCCATCAGTCCACTACTCAAAAGATAGGCTTGGTAACAATCCAAACAAAAAGCCAGATCGTACAGAACGAGATGAATCAGTCAAATTGTCCTCAAGTGAGACCGACTGAAACTTTTTTGGGCCCATACAAATCCTTTTGAAAAAACATGTGAAGCTCGCATATTCTATCTTAAACTTTACAAAAGACTGAAAAACGTGGTAAACATCGTTGAAAATCAATCTGTACTGACGTGAATGAGCAGTCGTCGTTATAAATTCGATCTCCAGACAACCATTTGGTGGGTATTTCGAATTTGCAACGCAAATATACGTGCAAATATACGTGTAAACATAGCGTATATGATGTAGCAAAACCAGTATATACGTATTATTTTGGAGGCCATATAGGTACATTAGCAAACATATTCTTGATTTGGATTGTATCAAATTACGATTTGCACGACTTGTCATGCGCATCATCTACGAGTACCCTGATTCTTTTTGGAATATACTATGACAATTTACATCATTATATAGATGATTGAGGTTGTAATATACGACATTTTTCGTAACAATATGGAAAGTTTGACGACTTATTTGGTCGTCTTTTGCGACTTGAATGCAGGACTCTTATTTTCGGTCAGTTGAATAAAAATAAGATTTTTTTTTTGTACTTTAAACCAATTGGTTTATTCATTCCCAAAAATAATAAAAATAAGATTATTTCAAAGAAATGCGTTTTTTGCTGTCAAATTCAAGTTTATATCGTACAAATTTATTATTTGCCTGATTGCTGATTTTTTTCAACGTTCATGAAGTTATTGTTAGTACCTGCACTTGATCCCCTGACCATACGATCTGCAGCTCATGATGCTTCCTCGACGCTATCTGGAATATATAAATTCAAGTGGATCTGCTTCAAAGGCATTAAACCAAAAGCAAATCGTATAGTTCTATAACTTAAATCTTTTAAATCGTAGAACACGTCATCGATGATCTTAAAATTAACCAACATTTTGAAGCCTCTTTTAATACGATTCCAATCATCGATGTCCCATTATCATAAACGATTTTATTGAACTTGTTTGTATTCTTTTACGATTGCCAGCAAATACGTTTTATGAAAATCAGACATGCGAATTAATTTGCAAAGGTATACGATTTTATGCACATTATTACGAATCAATGCAGTTGTTTACGTTTTTTATTTCGAATTATTTTATGCATAGCACGACAAAATCTCTCAGTCACGGCTGATCACTGTATATCGGTCGTTTCACGGATTTTTTGCGAATTGTCGTACACACTTAATCTTTTCTCCTGTGGTCGGGAGGATTTCGTCCTGTATTTTCAACAGCTGAAATTACAGGACGATTTCAGGACAGAGAAACAGCTCAGGAAAACAACTGTCACATGCACCTGTAGGTTCGAAACAGTTTTCTCCTGTAATTTGCAGGGAGTTTCGAAGTATTCCTGTAGGTTCGGAATGGTTTCCATCCGGTATTTACAAGAATTTCAGATATGTTTACACCAAAATAACAAAATCTTTTGTTTATTATTATTAACATTTATTCACAATCAATTATACTTAACATTCCTTTGTCATAATTAGCACATTAGCAGCTGCCTTTCCTGATGGTTATGTAATTTATGTTGGATTTACCTGCAAACAAAGAACAGTCAAATATCAGTTTTCAGTCGATTATAAATTGGATGAAAATACTAACCTGCCCCAGCACCATAACTTGCTGCTGATTCCACCGGATTTTACCTATCCGTTAGATCCGCGGCCTTATTTTGTGAAGCATATTTCCAGCAGTCAGCAGCGGTTTCATCGGCAATCAACTTCTCCGGCAGTCAGCAGCAGCAGCATCGGTATATAATTCTCCAACGGCCAATTCCTCGACCTGTTGATCTCTACCGCCCGCTAGACTTTCAGCCACTCCCGCTTTAATCGAACGACTATTAGTTTATTTCAAAAGGGACAATTATGTGAAACGTTATACGTAAGACAGAAAAGGATGAACTATAGAAAACGCGACAGAAAACTTTTGACAGCTGAAGTTTTCCCATGATACAGGAAAATTGTTAGAGTGCCTGTGCATTCGTGAATATTATGTCCTGGATTTCAGGAGAAATCAACTGTCCCAAGATTCGGGAGGGTTCCCATACGAACTTCGAATGAATTCAGCCATTACCCTGTGTTTCAGAGTCATTATCCCGAGGGGGAAATATGCAATCTAAGTGTGTACACAAAGGCCGAGTTCATATGTACATAAATAAAAGTCTCTCTTCTTGTCGTAATAAAATCAAGCAATGCTTTTAAATACGATAAAGAATATGCATGGACCACACATTGTAGGTGCAGATATACGAAAATGAGTATAAATAACATTCTAAACGATCTGTAAAAGAAAATACGACTTCTGGTTGTCTGGGTCACTGGCCTACGATTGACTGGAATCTATTTTTTTTATTCACTGCAAATAAAAACAGTAGAGATAATGAAAGTGGAAATAAAAAATTTCAGCTCATTTGGATCAAGCAAAACTGCCATAAAAGTCTCCTAGCAAAAAAAAAACTGTATTATAGGGGAGAGTGGGGTATCGTGGGCCATGGGGAAACGTGGGCCACTTTTAATATCTCAGATGTGTGTTGAGATAAAAATCTCAAACCAACTGTCATCGTCATCGCTTTGCGTGAGCATATATTCCTATATGTTGTTGACTGAAATACGCATCATATGCTTCTTTTATTTATCAAGCTAAAATAAGTTAGAAAAATTTACTTACATAATTAAAAAAACACCCGCTAATTTCATCGATGGAGAACCTAAAGTGCATAACAAAAATATGCTCTTACTCTTATGATCTTAGTTTTGTCATGATCTTTCACGTGGAAAAGGAATTTTTAATGAAACATCAATAAGTCACACAAACGCAACCAATTTGCAAATCATAGCTTGTGGGGAATCGTGGGCCACATATCTTGAATCACCTATATTATTATGTTTTTATACACATTAAGAACTTAAAATACGTTTTTCCTATCAGTAAAGTTTTCTGATGCCAAATGAAGAGTTTTGAAAATTTTTTGTCCATCCTATATAAGAAATTTTGCCAAAACGTTCGTGAGCCAGGTTTTGGAATCTATGCGATCATACACAGCTCTTTTTTTTATTTCATCATCTGAAATTGCTTTGAAATAACGAAATGAATTAGGAAATCACATTTTTGGGTCAACTCATAAACTTTGCATGTTATTTGGTTAATTTGGATTTGGTGGCCCACGATTCCCCACCATTTTTCGAAATCCAAAAAATATAGCTTTTTTTAAACAGTCAGAGTTTGGGGAAAATAACTTATTAAAAATTAAATATTAAAAATACCTTATAATACCTTGAAAATGTAGAAAACCATACCATTTTTTATTTTCATTTTATCTTTTATAATATAGAAGTTATGGAACAACGAAAAAAAGTGGCCCATGATTCCCCACTCTCCCAATGTTCCAAACATTGTTAAAATAGAAAGCAATGATTGATAAGCTAAAATTTAGTAAAATCTAAAAGAAAACATATAAAGGTGTATTAGAATTTAAAGAACTAAGTCTAAAGAAAAGCCATCAAAAATATTTCGGCACTGTTGGTAGAAAAAAAGGCACCATTGTCATTAACCTAAAATCGCTGCCTGCACATTGTTCCGGGAGGTTAATCGAAATCAACTCTCTTTATAACGGTAATTTTCCGATGTGCATAATAAAACCAACCCAGACAACGCCGCCGTCGACGAGAACAACAACTAACTAATCAATCGGTCCCAAAAGTCTGCATTTTATTCCCCCTCTTCCGTCTCCAAAGCAAAAAAGTTCAAACAATAATCCAGCCAGTGAAATGACGCGACGAGCAACGCTCAGAGAGCAGACGAAACGGATCACGCGTATTAGTCTCGCCAAAACGGTGTGGTGTAGCGGGAAATGTTCCAAATTCAGGTCACCGGTCATGTGAAGGACATGACTCTGCTCAACGGTTTTCGTTAAAATTCACCTTCCTCGATCCCCTCGATTTCCTTTCTGATTTCATTTCATGCCCGTCAGTCCATTGGGGGTAATAATTGTTGGGGTGGGTCTCGGGAAAAGCCCGGACAATTTGTGTACCCACCATATCGGTGACTGACGATGACACATCGTCACAGGTCACATTATGGTAGGTTCCGAGCCAGTCAGCCAGCCACCTTGCGGCAGTAAACCTCAGCCTTTATTGTTTTTAATGGGTTTTCCAATGAGGGGAATGGATGAGTGACATATTGAGCTAGTCTTTTCTCTTGACTACTTGAACCATACGGAAATACATATTTATGTAACAAGTTGCGAAATGTTGATTGTTCCAGATGATAATTTGTGTAGTTTCATTTGATTATCATGGTTTGATCTCAAAATAAGTAAGAAACAAAATTTACGCATTAAAGGTCGCGAAAAAAATCTTTGCAGAGAAATACCAAAATTCGGCATTCTATAACTTAGAATCCAAAAAAATTTATATCTTTGAATTACCTAAAGTGTTATGTTAAATTTTGCACAACAAAGTGTCATCATTAGATTTATAACATTCAGGGTATGTCTTTGAGTGTAGTATATTTGGTGAGTAATGTGTTAAACATTGGCTCTTTTGAGTGTTTCAAAATTCGTTTTGCCTCTAGAGAAGGGTTACGATTCCTTGCAACGCAAAAAAAAGTATAACGAGCTTATTTTCCAAAATAGTAGAGGGTCTTTTGAAATGTTGTGCTTAATGTGTAGTTTACAGTTATTTTGGCTATTTTTCGGTCTAGGGACTCAATCAAATAACTAAGCGTTTGAAATGTCCAACGTTTCGATCATTTTTGGTGGGCTTTCTCAAGGGAATTACAGAACAACGGACAGATATTCCCTGAGGAAACCCACCAAGAATGGTCGAAACGTCGGGAATTACAAAAGCTAAGTTGATTTAATCCATAGACCAAAAAACTGCCAAAATTACTATAAAACTCTGTTGTGGTATGAGCCTACTTGGTTGAATGATTCAACTGAATCAAAGCAATCGAAAGATTCCTTTTAATTCAACCACGGTAAATGAAAAGTTCATATACCAGTATTTCGATAGCAACTTACTACCTTCTTCAGTGAACGTTTTCGATTGATGAATGTGTATCGTTTCCCTCCCTTATATTGTCCGGGTTAGGTAAGCTACTACTAGGTAGCAGAAACCTCCGAATGCTCGGCAGTTGTGCCGTTGTCTGTTTTTTGGGTCTACCTACCCTATTCTGGGTGTTTTCTGGTAGTGCTAAATTATTTTCTACCCGTTTTTGGGTATTGTCAGGTAAATTATTGTATTTCTTTTTACCTAAGAATTTGAACAACCAAGTGTGCCCTGGTCCGGTGTCTCCGTTTAAGAGATGAACTGATTTTTCATTGAAGATTTCAATGCTTTCAGCAACATCCAATTTAAGCGAATTACTATTCAAAGACCGGATCAGCGAGACATTTCCTCGATCAATAGAGTGACCAGATTCACACATGTGTAAAGCTACTGCAGATCTTGGATTCTGTGAAGGAAGAATTTTCTTCTTTGAATCAGATCTAGCTATAGCCATGTGTTCCTCGAATCTATCAATCAACTTCCTTTTGGTTTGTCCAATGTACACCTTATCACAGTCGGAACAACTGATTTTGTAAACACCAGATCTATGAATCTATGAAAGATCCAGTGGAGCTCCTTGTTGTTCAAATTCTTAGGTAAAAAGAAATACAATAATTTACCTGACAATACCCAAAAACGGGTAGAAAATAATTTAGCACTACCAGAAAACACCCAGAATAGGGTAGGTAGACCCAAAAAACAGACAACGGCACAACTGCCGAGCATTCGGAGGTTTCTGCTACCTAGTAGTAGCTTACCTAACCCGGACAATATAAGGGAGGGAAACGATACACATTCATCAATCGAAAACGAAGAAGGTAGTAAGTTGCTATCGAAATACTGGTATATGAACTTTTCATTTACCGTGGTTGAATTAAAAGGAATCTTTCGATTGCTTTGATTCAGTACTATAAAACATCAATCACGGTCGAAAACATAAATTTAAAATGTATTAGGTATAAAATTGCATATTCAAAGACGCTTATTGGCTCAACAGTTTTGTGCGGCGTCTAGAAGCTAATAATAATAAGTCGATTTTTTTTTAATTTAAGGTAGGTACGTATTTAATTTTCATCAATTGCAAGGTATCAACTATCCGAAAGCACGCTTATTTTTATAAAATAAAGCCGATTTTAATTTTAAATAATCAAAAAGGTAGCAAAAATTGACTGTCGTACCACAACCGGTTCATTTTCTTTGAAATTGTTTGAATGAATTCAACGAAAGGCTGTTAAATTCGTTCTGTAGTCAATTTAAAAGAAATTTGATGTTTAACCGAAAAAATGTCTTTTAATAAAAAAAAGAGTACATTTCATTAAATTTCATAAAAAGCTGCAGAAAAGCCTTCAAGTCTTCTAAGCCAACGTGCATAAGATCGAATCCCGGTCACGGCATACATAGTACACTTTCTGTGGGTTGGTGGTTTTAGCATTTGTAAGATGCAAGCCATCATATCCTCGAAAGTTGATCGCCTAGAGTTAAGTGAAAAAGGAATCTCTTCTAGGAAACATCAAGTATCATTGAGATCCTGTGTATGTTTGTGTTCGTTTTTAAAAAGAATAGTACATCCATTTCTTGATCGAAAAGAGTACATACTCTTAAAAGAGTAAAGTAGAGTGGGGTATCATGGGCCATTTTTTTCTTTGCTTCTTTAATTCTTTGTTATAAATGATAAAAAGAAAAAAAAGGGAAGGTTTTCTACAATTTTAAGGTATAATTAGGCTTTTTTATAAATTTTTTAAGTCCATTAATTTAACGAGTTCTGACTGTTAAAAAAAAAGTATTTTTTTGCTTTTTGAAAATCTGTGAGGAAACGTGGGCCACCAAACCCAAATTGACTAGATAACGTTAAAAGTTTGACATTGATATAGTTGGCAGATCATCTGCGGCGGTGGAAGAGAGCTACCGCAAACTGAAACGCGAAGCAGGAAGGATTGGGTTGATGATTAATACGTCCAAGACGAAGTATATGCTGGCCTGCGGATCCGAGACCGACCGAACCCGCTTGTCCAGTAATAACAAGGTCACGATCAACGGCGACGAGCTGGAGATAGTCGAAGACTTTGTCTATCTTAGCTCACTGGTGACCGCAGACAATGACACCAGCCGTGAGATCCGGAGGCGAATTATCAGCGGAAGTCGTGACTACTATGGACTCCATAAGCAACTGCGCTCTAGAAGACTTAGCCCTCGCACGAAGTGTAACCTATACATGACGCTCATTAGACCGGTTGTTCTCTACGGGCACGAGACATGGATATTGCTCGAGGAGGATCTGCGTACACTCAGAGTATTCGAGCGACGAGTGTTAAGAACCATCTTTGGCGGCGTACAGGAGAACGGAGTGTGGAGGCGAAGGATGAACCACGAGCTCGCGCGACTCTACGGCGATCCCAGTATCCAGAAGGTGGTGAAAGCTGGCCGGATACGCTGGGCAGGACATGTTGCGAGAATGCCGGACGACTGTCCTGCAAAACAGGTGTTCGCTACGAATCCAGTTGGAACAAGACGAGCGGGGGCGCCACAAGCGAGGTGGTTAGATTAAGTGGAGCGTGATCTGGTGAACGTGGGGTGCCCGAGAAATTGGAGAACGGTTGCCATGGACCGAGTGAATTTCAGGAATTATGTTCGTCAAGTTATGTCGTTTGACGGTATACAATGTAAATAAATAAATAAATAAATAAATAAATAAATAAATAAATAAAATATAACGTTAAAAGTATATAAGTTGACCCAAAACTGAAATTTCATAATTCATTTAGTTATTTTAAAGCAATTTCAGATGAGGAAATAAAAAAAAGTTGTGTATGATAGAATAGTTCCTAAACCCTGGCTCGCGAACGTTTCAGCAAAATTCCTTATATAAGATTAATGTTTGCCTCTTTCGCATTAGAAAAGATGGACAAAATATATATCATTACTTTTCATTTGGCCTAAGAAAACTTTACAAATAGTTATAAAGTATTTGAAGTTCTGAATGTGTATAAAAACACCAAAATATAGGTGACCCAAGATACCCCACAAATGTGGCCCATGATTCCCCACAAGCAATGATTCGCCGATTGGTTGCGTTTGTGTGACTTATTGATATTTCATCAAAGGAACGTGAAAGATCATGACAAAACTAAGATTAAAAGCGTATGAGTATATTTATGTACCTTAGTTCTCAAACGGCATGATATGCAATTTACAATTCAAAAGCTCCTTACAAGGCAAGGAACAGTTATATGGTGCCAAGGAAAAGTACCATAGGAGAAAAAAATGTGGTTTTCCATGTGATGAAAGTAGCGATAAAAAAGTAATTTTTTTGCTGTTGAAACCTTCAAAAACTAGTATCACATCTCTAATTAATAACATTGTTCTCTCTCGGTAGATTTGTTTCGTCCTTGTCCTTGTCCTAGTCCTTGTCCTAGTCCTTGTCCTAGTCCTTGTCCTAGTCCTTGTTCTAGTCCTTGTCCTAGTCCTTGTCCTAGTCCTTGTCCTAGTCCTTGTCCTAGTCCTTGTCCTAGTCCTTGTCCTAGTCCTTGTCCTAGTCCTTGTCCTAGTCCTTGTCCTAGTCCTTGTCCTAGTCCTAGTCCTTGTCCTAGTCCTTGTCCTAGTCCTTGTCCTAGTCCTTGTCCTAGTCCTTGTCCTAGTCCTTGTCCTAATCCTTGTTCTTGTCCTTCTCTTGATCTATTCTTACCGTTTTTATAGGTTTTAATAATCATATTTGGAAGCAATCATCATTCGAAAGTAATTACCAAACTCGGTAGTAACTATAATTGGCTGACACCGACACAGTACTGACCTATTTCCCAGCAGTGACCTCAAATTGTTGTCTGTCTGGCTATCATCGGACCATGTCGCGTAAAATCTTTAATTTCGTCTGCCATCCATTGTGGACAATCAATGCCATCAGTAGCAGCCGCCACGCCATCAACCGGTCGTTACGGTTGTCGCGGATAACTTTGACAAATGTCATCCAAATAACTGTATGAACTCATTATCGACAGAATGTACGGTTTTTACGAATGCGTCATTGTTATGACAATGCACGGGTGAAGGTTCGTTTTTGTTTTGCGTTGCAGTAATGGTGCATTTTTAGTTTTAATCGTCTCAATTGGCAGGCTTGATTATGTTTATGAAGACAATATTTCGGAATAGATGGGAGGGAGACGTGTTAAGCGCCAATTTCAGGGAAAATTCCAATTATCATGACCCTAAACATTGATTAACTGTCTTCCTAGCATATTGTTGAACTATGCAAAGAATAGCGCAACGGAACAACAAAGTGACTGGCATCCTATCAATCGAAAAGTTTGACGGATTTGATGGGCCAATATGACGAGGTTTAGGTACCGACATACGAACACACTTGCTCGGTCACGGTTCATGTGAAGTCAATCGAGCCATATAATTTTTCTGTTGTCGTAGGTTCGGGGAGTCCGATATGGAAGTCAACAACGACGACAGCACCAGTAAAATACGGTAAACAATACTTGCTAGCTCTCTCGTCGAATAAGCTGCTGATGGTTAGTTCCTCATCCATTTCGAAAAACATATGCCAGCCAGGCAGCCAGTCAGCCAGGAGGAACAACAACAAAATCAACCCAGACAAACACTCAACTCACCCCCTTGTCTGGTCGATGTCTGAAGTTTTGGCCATCGGAAAATGCAGGCAACAAACAGGGGCAGAGAGGGGGCATTGGGGCCGCAGAAGGACCATTGATGATGCGAGGTGTTTAATGCCACACGATGATGGAACAAGTGTCAATGCACTTTACACACGAACTTCAGACAAGTGCACACAAACAAACGCAAACACATACACACATACACAATCCCACATGAGTGAGTGAGGTAAGTTATAAGGGGATTATACTGTTTGTTCGATCGTCGTACTCTTCAGTCAGTGAGTGACGAACCGGGTGAAAGTAATTGACATGCAAGGTTGTGAAGATGAAATTTGAGCCCTACCTCTTACAGTTACGGCTACAGTACGGAATCAATTAGCACTTTCGATGAAAACCCCCTTCCTCGTAAGAGGATCAATAATTTGCCCTAAGTTGTTCAAATAGGTGCTTTGGAAAGCAAGTGCATTGTGGCACCGGATCGTTGTGAAATTCTTTGGTCAAAGAAAACAAACTCTGGACAAATAGCAAGAAATTTTAAGTCAGCAAGGTCAGAAACGATATTTTATCATAGGGCTAGGTGGGGTAATTATGAACAAAATTACTCAGTTTTTCATACTATCAGCTCAAACAAGTAGCTCTTTAATTTTGAAATTATGGAGTGTAACCAAAAATGAATGACTGGTTCCCTTCTTCATTTTAAGATTTTTTTGCTAATTTTTAAGTTGCAGCTTGTGGGCGTAAAACGCTTGTTCATAATTATCCCGTTTGTTCATAATTACCCCCTTGTCTATGGGGTAATTATGAACAATGTAGTGATTCTTGTTATGTGATGACTTTTGATATTTGCTTTATTCCTAGATTGAAACCACATCTAAACAGTGCATTGCAGTGAGATTTATTGATTTTTTTAATTTACTGTTGAGAAGTTATAGGTTATTTTCAGTTTTACATGGCTGGAAGGCATCTTTTTATATAATCCCATACCCACAATTCTAAAAAATAAATAAAGTAAAGTTTAGGGCTTATTTTCAAAGTTTGGATGATTATCGTGATTTGGAATGCGAAAAGTAAATTTTAGACATAAACCAATGCTGAGAAAACACGTGTTCATAATTACCCCGCATCTTGAAAAGTATGGGGTAAATATGAACACCTCTTTGTGCGTGAGTGGAAATTTTTTTCAACAAAAAATCATATCAAACCACATGGAGCATCAATTACCGAACGTAAAACTTTAAAAAACAACATTTTATCTCCATTCACATCGACGAGGGAGTCAATTAATAAGACACGTCCCAAAACGATTTTCGATTCTCAGAGACATAAATTTTGTTCATAACTGTAACTACAAAATTTATACAGTTAGGTTTGCAAGTTATAACTGTAACTTAACAATGTAATGACAGACTATCAAATTTGATCAGTTTTGAGAACCTACTATGACCCTAACGGTGCTTACGGCGTTTGTTCGGAATTACCCCTTGTTCACAATTACCCCACTTAGCCCTACTTGAAAAAAAGTTATCGAACAGCTATAATTTCAGTGACAAAGATCGGGGAGAGGGTGAGGGATAAAACCCTCCCTTAATTTTTTTTTCTTTTCAAGTTCTTATTCTCATAATATTAAAAAGGAGTTCTGAAAAAAGTTAGCTTTTGCTCTATTTAGTTTTAATTCGAAATAAGTCATTGAGACTGAAGTTTCTTTGAAATTGACGTACTTAAGTAATTTTTAAGAATATATTAAATATAAACACAAGGCAACAATTCCCATTTTTTTTAAATTCAAATTAAATGAAAATCATTTGGGGACGCTGATTCCAAATAAATGCATCTGTTTTAGTTATATCAGCTCTTTTTTTCAAAATGACTTACGAACAAAGCTCAAAATTCGTTTAGAAAATTTGTGCAAATTTTTGAAAAAAAAAACTGCAGAACATAACAAAAGTTTTGAATAATGGGTTAAATTTTATGATCAACGTTTTCGGAAATCGTATTCCAAACAACCTGAAGAAACACAATTTGAAAACAAAATCTATCTCAAGAATGGTTAAAAACACAGATTTTCTTCCTCCAACTCAAACAACAGACAATAATCAAACAGATACCCAACTGACAAACGCGAGCAACACTTCATTTTGAAAATGCCGTTTATTCAGTCTTTCAAAATCACCGTTGCGAATTTCTGTGTGATAGTTTTTCAATTTTTTTTAAATGTATCATTTTTTTAAATTATTGGTAAGATTAGTTTAAAAGTTATGTATGTATGTATGTTGACAATCCACCATGGGTGCACGGATTCACCGCAGTTTGGCCAAAGTATGGATTAATTTGTTTTATTCAGACAACTCCATACCCGGCACCATGGCTTCGTGTGAACTGTTATGAAGTGAATGTGTAACGTTTAAATGTTAATATATATTTGGAAGAACAATTCAAACAGATACACAACCAGTTCGAAATGAATAACATTTGAAATTTAATTTAACACACATTCAATACAGGTATTTGTTTGAGGCGGCAAAAAGTCAAAAACTGAACTTCATCGGATCGCTTTTTTATTTTTACTATTTAATAACTTAATATTTAACTAAGATATTCCCAGTATTTCAACTCATTATCTTGAATACTGAACGCACCACAGACATCAGACTTTGAAAAATTGAAAAATTTATATGATGAAGAAAAGAATTTAAATCACATATATTTCTATGGAAAACATTTTTTTCTTAAATTCAAAGAACACCATATGAAAGCTTATATTAAAAGCTATCATTTGAACCATTTAAAATTTTTACACATTAAATTGATCCATAATAAAAATGAGTAAATAATTATATTTTTCAAAAGTAAAAAACTTTAAAGCCTCGCCAAAAAAAAATCCCCGCATTTCCCCATACTCTTTTCACTATCAAGATCTATTTTAAAGTCCTAAAAATACAATGAAAGAGATTCCAGGCACCTTAAAGCACTGTTTTTTGAGTTATAGTCAAATTAAGCTGAAAATATCATGCAAATGGGTAATTTTTACCCATTAATGTGTAAAAATTCAACAAAGTTAATGTTGGTTTGTCAAAAAAATGTTTCTCATGATTGATCAATCATTTCACACATTTTTCTCTTGAGTTTTTTGAAATGTCTTGATGTTATTTGTCATTTAATGATCAATTAGTCCAAAACCCGGTTTTCAAAAGAAATAAAAAAATAGGGTCGAAAATAACACCAAGCATCGTATTTTTAAAGTTATATATGCAAAATTATTGTTAGAATTTATTTTAAGTTAGTTAAAATAGTAATTTTCATACAAAACTTTCAAAAATAACAAAATAGTTCAAAACACCTAATCATACTTTTTGCCGCCTCCTTGTATGGAACTGCCCCATAGTGCAGTGGGCACCTGATTAAACGTTCAAATAATCGTTGAACCACAATATAAAAAAAATAAAGCAAAATCAGGAACAATCTCATCAAAGTGGGTACTAACTCCTTCTCCTTCTGAACTAGTAATGCGCTCACTAATCCGAAACTGGTATCCACCATATCAAGATGCCAGCAGACTCAATTCTCTTCCTCAGCTATATTTTCACTTTTCCCAAAACGATTTGAAACCTTGTTTGACCCTCATTTTTCTCACTGTGGCAAATCCAACTCTTCACTTTTTGCATTTTTTCCTTTTAATTTTTTCATCGAATCGGCTTGAACTATCAAATTTGGCAAATTTCTTAACGAGATTTTTAAAATTGACCTTTTTTCAATTTTCAATTTTCAATTATTTTAAATTTAAAAACGGTTGAAGTTATCCTAACAGGTTCTAATATTAAAGAATTGAAAATAAGACGTTCTCCCAATTCCTCTAGGTCTGTAGAAACTTTGTGTTGAATTGTTTTTAAAAAACTAAGAATTTGAAAAAAAAAATTTTTTTTAGCGTGTAAAGTGCTCGTGAAATTTTTGTAACGCTGATTTCTGGGGCTTCCTAAACTCAGAGAAAAATTAATCAAAATCTAATTTCAAGCGGAGCCCTTAGCTGTTTGTCATGTTTGGCAATGCATTTGACAGCCCCATTGTTCTGGCTTTTCAATATGTCATTGAAATCAGGAAATTTTCTTAAAATATGGAAAGCTCATTTTCAGTGCCTATATTTAAATCTGGTCGAAAGTCATACATTCGAAATTATCGCGGAATAGCCATTTTCCCTTGCATTCCAAAGCTTTTTGAAGCAATTATAAACGAAAAATAATTTTACCAAATTAAGAACCGAATAGCTGACAGGCAACATGGCTTTTTCAAAGGCCGTTCAACCTCAACTAATTTAATTGAATTTATAGACTTTTCATTGAATGCAATGGATAATGGAAGCTCCATATGGAAGCTCTTTATACAGACTTTAGTAAGGCATTTGATCGCATAGACATACAAATGAAATGCCTTGAATCATACCTAACAAATCGCCAACAAATAATAAATTTCAATGGAAAGAAATCGCTCTCTTTTTAAGTCACTTCAGGAGTTCCGCAAGGATCTCATTTAGGACCCCTATTTTTCATACTTTATGTAAACGACATTTCCTTTATTCTCAAAAATCTCAAAATGCTCATTTATGCCGATGACATGAAGCTCTATTTGGAAATAAGAAATGAAGAAGACATCAGCATATTCCAGAATGAAATTCACATTTTCCACCTGTGGTGTAAAAAGAGCCTTCTGAAGCTCAATGTTAAAAAATGCAACTTAATGTCATTTAGCAGAAAAAGAACAACACCAAACATCACAATTACATCAGAAGATCAGAATGTAGAAAAATGTGAACGAGTCAGGAATTTGCCGCCGCGAGTATGCAATGGTTTCATTTGTAAACGATATCTTTTCACAGCGTATAGACTCAAAAGAAATTCTATCAAAATTAAACTTTTATGCACCCTCTCAGCAACTTCGAAATCGAAATTTATTTTTCATTAATCACTATCGCACAAACTACGCGAAAAACGGGCCAATAATTCGCATGATGGCCTTTTACAATCAACACTGCGAAACCATTGACTTTACAATGTCTCGGCAAAAACTCACCAAAACGTGTGTAAATCGGTGAAATCGTTTATTTAAAAAATCAAATTCTTTTTTTTTCTAGTCTAATTAGTATAAAATTTAGGAGAAATATTCAGTTAGGCTTCCGCTTTTCCAAATCCGAATTGGCGGGCCTTACGCTTAACCCCTGCCATCAGATTTTGTACAGCCACCTTGTCCACATGTCCACCTTCTTCGCCGCAGAAAGCCAGTTTGCCTGCTCGTCCTTAGCAGTCTTCGCGAACATTGACAGTTCCAAGTGCTTGAAAATATCTGCTACCTTTCCCTTTCCTTTTGCCTTGTAAAACTCCTGTCCCGGAAGCTGCTTGTAGTTGGCTTTGACGTAGGTTTCGTCGTCCATTACCACGCAGTCAAACTTCGTCAGCATCGTCGTGTACATCCTCCGGGATCGCGCTTTGGCCGTCGTATTTTGTTTATCATCGCGATTAGGAGTCACTACCTTCCTGTAAGTTGATAGTCCGGCTCGTTTTTTGGCTCGATGGACGGTTGTAGACGATACATCCAGCTTATTTGCGGCATCTCAGAGAGAGAGGTTATGGTTTCGCTTGAAACTACCGGCAACTCTCTTTGTCGTCTCAGCGGCTTCCGGTTTTCGATTTCCCCCCGTTCCAGACTTCCTGACTGTCGACAAACGTTCCCCAAACACTTTAATTACATTTGTAACGGTTGATTTGGCAACTTTTAGCGATTTTGCCGCGAGCAAAATTTTGATACGCTGCTCTTCTTCCTTGGACGGCATTTTGACAACTGAAGAGTGAATTCCAAAATCAAAATAGGAGCAACATTCTACACACACACACACACACATTCAAAATGAGAGGTGTTAAGGTTTTTTGAATGCAAAATTGAAAGAAATACGTCCAGTTGATATTGACCAAATTTTGACCTTATCACCCTTTAATTATATTAACAACTTTGAACAAGTCCGAGGATCCAATTATTGTATCCAGTTGAGATCAACATTAACAGTCCCCCGCAGCTATATTGGTTCTAGGCGTCTCTAGGCGATAAATTTTCACGTATTATATGTTTATAGTGTACAATATTTAGTGTTATGCTAGTTTGATGCAATTACTAAATATCTGTTAATTAAAATTTTCATTATTCAATATCTGACCGAATTCAACATCGATTTGTCAAATAGTCAAATAGTAATACCACCCCTTCAAATTTGACTAGATTTTTTTTAAATTTTGTTTTGTTAACATTTTGACAGTTCTTTCCGGTGTCCTTGGAGACATCTAATGGATCTTCCGAAAAAACATAAAATTGATTTAAAACTGTTGTTGGGACTTTACACACGTTTCGAGTTTTTGCTGGTATATCTGTTGATCTATGCTTTTATATCTGTGTGAAGTTTCTTTTTAATTTTTTGATAACTTATGCGTACGTACTATGAAAGCAGCATCGTTATTCCAATCATCAAGCCAAAGGTCGTTTAAATGATTCAAGGATTATAAAACGAGCCATCAGGATGATCCGCATCTTGTGCGGTATACCAGGAGCGACCCTTAAATTGGATTCCAATCACATGAACTCTCCCGATGCGTGAACCCTTTCATGGAGATAAATCCCCCAAAATCGGATAATTACTCAGCAGCAGCATCCTCCAGAGGGAGTTGAAAATGGAATGAAGGTAGCAATCCTTTTTCGGTATCTCGTGCCTACCGCCAAATTGCGTGCGACACAGTTTCAAATCATTCACTTAATCCTAACGACCGTAAAAGTTCATACGCTTTGAAGGTTCTTTATCCTTCCACGTATAGCAAGCAAGCAAGCACAAGGAATGCCCGGGAGCCTTAACCAAAACGACGAACAACGAGCAGATACCACTAATACGCATCCCCATGGTATAGATAAATCCTTTTCGAATGTTCATCTTTCTCTGACCACATTCACTTTCGATTCTTGGCATCCCCATCACTTTGCCCGAAGCTAAGAGGCAGCATTCCTTCCCTCCCTAGAAAACCCGCCGAAGTATTCAACTTTTCCCGATGGCAGTCCCACCGGTTTCATAGTTTATAACTACCTTCCAGCGGATGAACGAACGTTTCAATCCTGTCTTGCGGTTTTTCCTATCTCGGGAGATTTAGGCTAGGGAAATTTAGGCCTCCCGAACGGAAGGTTTAAAATACTGCTCTCCCGAGCATTGGGATTATGCGTTTTAATTGAGTCTCGGAAAAGTTTCTGACTCAGCCTATATTGCCGCAACGAGTAATTGGCACGCTATTAGCGATTAGCGCAAGATGACGACAACACATAGTGCCGGTGGGTTCTATTCAATTTTCTCTGGGAGAAGGATAAATCCGTTACTTGGTGAAGCTGGAAAAACTGATCGTAAGTTTGTTGCTCTGGCAAAAGGTTGGTATACCTTGATACTCTTACTTTATTGTATTATCCCTTTTTATTTATCTTTGCACACTTTTTCAGTCATGTATTGATCTATTTTTTACCACAGAAGCAAAATTATTGTAAAACATGATATTTAACACAAATTCACCTGGAAAAAACAATTGCAATCTGGTTCGAACCTTTTCACGAATAGGCATCTTGAAGAATTAGACCTCTTAAATTTGGTTTAAACATAAATTTTTTGTCCATCAGAACTCATCTGTCACATTTCGCAAAACCCGGTTGCACAGATTGCGATCTATGGAACTGCTCATTATTGACTTGGTGTCTATTAGTCAGGCAACACTTTTTGACTGCCGGAAATGGATTGACTGCATAGTTAAGGGTTCTACTTTCAGTTATTCTCAATAACCGTAGTCTTTTTACCCATACTTGAGATCAAGAGTCCTACTCCGATGCTTAGTTTGAATTTCGTGAGCATCCTAGAGTGGCTCCTTTTACTTCTTAACCATTTGGGCCAACAAAAAAAAAATCAGAAAAAATCAACAGTTCTTGAGTTTTTAAGTCGACAATGAAGAATTTCCGAGGCGATCATGCACAATTTTTTTTTAACAATGTCTTTTTGCATCTTAAAGATCTCAAACTTACGTTAACTTAAAAATTTGAAAAAATAGGCAAGATAGTTTATTTTACAACCAACACAACTGCTAAAATTTAGCATATCCAAGCTCTAGTAACCTAGCTATCACTGAAATAAAGTGCTCGGTTACTAAATGATCATAGCTTTTGAATCTTCTAGCAACTCTGTGCATTGTGTCCGGGATAAACAAAAAAAAACAGTTTTTCACCAATAAATTTTGTCTTTTTCAACGGATTTTTCTTTTAATTTGAGTGCTTCTTAAGTTTTAATTATGACAGTATTTCATCTCAAGAACGCATTTTCGTAAATCTCAATATCATTTTTATCGTACCCTTTCGAAATGGGACCTTTAGATGAATATTTGTCATAATTGAAGCTTCGTGAAAAACTATAATGAAAGGAAATCGGCCGATAGAGACTAAAGAAAAATGATGCAAAACTGGGTTTTCATGTTGTTCCCAATCAGAATTTTTCATACTTCTATAAAAATCTCAGGCTTATTGAGCCATCTCTTTCCGTGTTCCAATCTACCAAAGTTAGTAAAGAACTTTCTCTGTTTTATTTTAAGAGTATTGTCATGTTTGAATAGGATTTTTTTTCGAAATTGTAAATGTCGTAAACAAAACTATACGTCTTATCGCATTTCGCTCGATTTTCTCCAAAATTGTTTGACATTTTCTAAATTTTTTGAAAGCATTTGAAAACTCATAGAAAAACGCACAAAATAGCGTCAAAAGCCAAAATCGGAAAAATGGATATACATAGGGTAGGGTATCACTTTTTTCTTTGTTTCATAACTTCTTTATTTTAAATTTTAAAAAGAAAAAAAACAAAGAGGAAGATTTTCTACATTTTTAAGGTATAATTAGGCATTTTTTTAATTATTTTTAATATATTAATCTCGCAAGTTCTGCCTGTTTTAAAAAAGATTTTTTTTTGGATTATGAAAAATTTTGGGGAAACGTGGGCCACCAAATCCAAATTGATTAGATAACGTACGAAGTTTTTGAGATGACCCAAAACTGAAATTTCATAATTCATTAAGTTAATTTTGAACAATTTCAGATGAGGAAATAATATAGAGAGTTGTGTATGATCTAATAATTCCTGAAATATCCAAAATTTCATATATAGGATTTACAGTATGCAAAAAAAAGTTTATCCACCCACCTCACTAATTTTCAATTGTAATGTTTTTTTTCTGGTGAAAATAAAGTTGATTTCATGAATGTTCCTCTACAATTTATTATTTTATGTTTATTTATTATATCGCCATTGAAAATACGGCGTTTATATCTTTTCTTGGGGTTTTATGTGATAAATTATGAAAAAGGGTAAAAAATACGCAAAAAAAATTTATCCACCCTCAAATGGATTCTACAATTTAAGTGTGTTTTACAAAGTTTTAGTGTGTAGCATGCAGCTTTCTTGAATGTAAACTTTCTGTCTAGCTGTCATTTAGCGCTCTTGAAGATTTCGTTTCGTGTTTCGTGTTCAAAATTAGAAGTAATTGGTTGCAAAATGTCCAAAAAAGCACAAATTCCGATCAGCATCAAAAATTTGACTGTTGAGCATCACATAACCGACCAAAGCTACCGTAATATTGCCGATATTGTCCAGCTTAATAAAGATACGGTTGCTAGGATTGTTCAGGTGTACAAAAAGCGTGGTTCAATCTCACCAGCTAAGCAATCCGGGCGTCCTTCAAAGACTACAGGCCAAATTGACAGAGCTATCGTGAAGGAGGGAGAGCTGGACCGAGGACTATCAGTTCCGAAAATTGCAAAATAGATTGAATGTGAATTTTCCATTCAACTGATATCACAATCCGTGTGAAATCGTCTTCATAAGAAAAGGTTTTAAGGGCAGAGTAGCGCTTAAGAATCCATGGTTGTCCGCAAAAAATATTCAAAAAAAGATTGAAGTGGGCCCTGGACCACATTTCATGGACCAGTGATGACTAGAATAAGGTGATTTGGTCAGATGAGTCGAAAATAATGCTATTTGGGTCTTATGGTATCACAAGAAAATGGCGGCGAACTGGTGAAAGTTTAAAAAAGGAGTGTTTGTGGCCTTCAGTCAAGCATGGCGGTGGTGCGTTACTTAACATACATTGATTTTTCAGCCAACTGAACATAACTTTGATTTTCATTTACAGGTAGAGTCATGGTGTGGGGATCTATGGCTACATCCGGCGTTGGAGAACTTGAATTCATCGATGGAATCATGACCGAGGAGGTTTATTTTGATATTTTGAAGCGGAAACTACCAGCGTCTGCACAAAAGCTAAAGTTGGGGTGGAGATATACGTTCCAACAAGACGGAGATCCGAAACACACCTCAAAGCTGGTTTCGCAATGATTCAAAGAAAAGCGTATCAAGATTATGGAGTTGCCAGCACAGTCTCCCGACCTTAGTCCGATCGAGCATCTCTGGTCAATTTTGAAAATTAGGGTTCAGGAGCAAAACCAACAAGCATCCAGCAATTGCGGCAGGTAAACTCAACTGAATGGGACAAAATCACCCCGGAAACAACTGCTAAGCTTGTTGAATCGATGCCACGACGTTGTCAAGCAGTTATTGAAGCCAAAGAAGGTCACACGAAGTACTAAAGCTATGTGAGCCAGAGAGGTGGATAAACTTTTTTGCGTTATTTTTTATCTTGTTTTAACATCATATCTCAAATGCAACAGAATATGTTTTTTATTTGGAACTTGAATGAATTGACTTTGTTTTAACATAAACAATAATAAACTGAACAACAATTACCTGTGTTTTAATTTTCCGTAGGGTTTTTTGGAATAAATCTAGTTTTTCGCTGGGGGTGGGTAATCTTTTTTTGCATACTGTATGTTCGACTCTATCGCATTAGAAAAGATGAACAAATTATTTTTCATAACTCTTTATTTGGCATAAGAAAACTTTACAGATAGTTATAACGTACTTTAAGTTTTGAATTTGTATAAAAACACCAAAATATAGGTGACCCATGATACCCCACAAAATGTGGCCCACAATTCCCCACACTGAACCCAAATTCGCTCTTAAAATACACATGATTTTTCACTTAAAAACAATAATCCAGTGATTTTCTTCCATTTAAGTGCGACATATACATTTCACTTGGCAGTCACTTAAATTTCAAGTGAATTCATCCACATTCACTTTAGTCGTCACTTGAATTAGAAGTGAGAAAAAATATTCACTTCCCCATCACTTGAATTCCAAGTGAATGTCAGGTTGTAATTGTGTTTATTTTCAGAGTTCAAAATGGCAAATCCTAAAGAGCAGCGTTTAAAGCTTATGCTGGATTTGGATTTTCCCAATTCTTTACTAGGCGATTTTGGCGTTAGTTTGTGTTAAACGTGATGTAAGAAAAAGCTATTTAAAGGTGTTATCCTGTTTCAGCTTGTGGGTTGAACTGGACAGATTTTCTGGTTTGCAGCAGGGAAGAATCAGAAGTTACACTATCCCCAGTAACCAATCTGCCTTGGGATTACGATGGAATTTTCCAATCAATAAATTTATGGCGAAAGCGTAATGTAAGTATTTGAAATCGAAGTGGTATTCTATAAATGTTCTTTTATTTAAAAACGCGAGAGATAATTAAATAGAAACTTACTTTGAAATTCAGATAAATTTCACTCGAATGTCATAGTGTTATTCACTTGACCGGTCACTTAAGTGAATTCACTTGACCCATCACTTAAAATTCAAATGAAATTATGTATGGCGAGAATTTACTACAGATGTCACTTATTTTTTAAGTGAAAATTATTTTGCGTGTACATCATCACCGTTTATTTATATCCTTTACATTGTTAGAGCACCTGAAACGGTTCAGGCGTAAATATTGGTTTTAAGTATACCAGTTTTAGCACAATTTGAAATTTTAGAATCGGCTAAAACACCCACTCCCCACCGGTGTAGGAGCAAATTTAAAACGGAAACACTTTCATTGCAGACACTCAATAATTGAGAAGAAAAAACCCATTTTATTAGAAAAATTTTTTTGACAGAACAATGAATTCAACTATTCTACCAGGATTTCATTATTTTAAAAGCAAAAATGACTACCCGAATAGACCAGAACCATGGTAAAACATGATTTTTACAATGAAATTCAATGTTTACCATATACTTCATGGTAGAAACAGTATACTTGGTTGAATATTTTGGATACTTACACATTTCCACTTTTTCGTGTAGCTTGAAATTTTGGCGCGCCAAAAGTAAACTTTTTCGGACGATTTGTTTTGGTTCGCAATTCAGTTGAGTTTGAAAAGAACTGTGAAATTATCGAAGTTTTTGGGGTAGACCACCGGTGAGTTGTATCGATTTTATGCGAAAAACATATTTAAAACTTTTTCCTCAATTCTAGCGTTGCAAGTCCCGGAGTGCGAGACCCAATCCGATGACTTCCGCAGGGCTTGGAAAAAGCATCAAAATGCCATCGGGAGGAATCACCAAGCTGGGACTACATATAGTGACCCCAGAACAGCCCGGCTCGTGGTCTGCTGACGAAATAAATTTCAGCGTCACTCGGAGATCCCACATCTTATGGTCTGCGGTTGTTCCAGAAAATATTTTATGTTCAACATGTTTGTGTTTTTTTATGATTTGTTATTTAACAAAGTGTTATGTGATTGTGATGTGATATAAATTAATTTTTTTTTTAATAAAGAAAAAAAGAATCCAAAACATAATTAAAATAAAATTTTATTCCATGATCGCAAAATATTGATAACAATGACTTTCATCATCCAAGCAATAATCAAAATATTATGAAAAACAATAGGTTTTCATGGTTTTATTGTGAAAAAATGGAAGCTGCAAAAACCATGAACTTTATATTTTTCGGCTTTCCAATGTATGGGAAATCGCCATTTTTTTCATGGTCACGCTGCATAACAATACCCCTTTTTCATGGTTATTTTCGCCAAAACAGTGAAATGCATGGTCGGAAACTATGAATTCCAATGTGCATTCACGGTATCGTGGACGATAATAAGCATTGTGTAAACCATAAAATTTATGGTTTGTGAATATGGAATTCATGGATTTTTCATCGTACAATTCTATTCGGGTACACAACGAGGAAAAAAGGTCAATTGAAACAATTCTTCAATTAATTCAATCAAATTGATTTGAATCAATGGAATAAGGTTTTGTTAAAATGAAATGAAAAATGAATTTTTTTTCAAGTTATTGCTGACATTGATAAAGGAAATGAGAAATGTTTATCCCAAAGTCAAACGAAATTTTCCTTTGATTTGTCGACATTTTTGTTTGACAAAAACTTGTTTCACTTTGTAAATTTATGTATGGATACAGATAAAAATGCTAATCCTGTTCCAAATTTGCATGAATTTGGAACAAAGGCGTATAACTGTTGGGAATTTTGAAATCGATAACTGTGCTGAAACAGCAATTTAAGCCACCGGTGCCAGCCGGACTGTTTTAGCGTGGTCGAAAACCGTGTTTTGCATCTACCGTTGGGACAGCCCTTATAGTTTTTGGTTCATGTTCTGGTAAAAAAAAAATTCAATTGATGTTTTAACAACCATAAAAGATAAACTTTTGGCTTAATGTCTATCGTCAAATTATTTTTGATTGATTCAATCTGTCAATAATTTGATTTCAATCACCATGTTGCGAAGGTCAAGCCAGGTTTAATGCCAGGCATTTACGGACCATTTTGCAAAAGTCTCGCCAGGAAAGCAATTAAATTTGAAACGATCCTCAACGCGCTCCGCATTGTGGTAGGTTATTAATCTTTCTCTCTTGTTTGGGGACAATACCAACAGGCAATCACCTCCTCGATGTCCCTTCCTTTCTTGCCAACTCTTGCCTTCTGGGTATCCTGGAAGTATTGGCAGTCAAATCCGGCCAGAAATGTATACAAAAACCCCTCCCGGCAAGCGGCAAATAACGAGTGATTAATCGATATTTTAGCTGTTCGCTACTTGTTTGTAGGACCAAACCACACATAGCTGGTGCTACACTAACTGTCTGGCTCTTTCCGAGGGAGCAGTTTTTATGACATTTCCACTGTCTGGAGTGTGTTTTTTATATGTTTGTATGTATATATAATTCCATCCATTTTGGGAGGGTAGGTCAGTGCACCGGCTGCCATTTGCCATTCCCAGCCAGGCAGCCAGCCGGGTTTCGGATTGCAATGATTAGTGCTGCAGACGCTATAAAATTGATGGCCCAGCGGTGAACTTTTCTCTGGAAATACGGTTCATGTTTCGGAACTACTCTGCTTTTTCCTCTGCTGAAGATCTTGGTTCAGTTAGGTGGTTTGTTTCCGTGTCGGTTTGCTCCAGGACCGTAACTCAACATCGTCTCGGAAAACTTACTTTTATTACATTTAGTTTCACCCGCGCTCTGAATGGCGCGCAAAGCCCTCGAAACTATCAGAACCCTCCTTATACTTATGATTGGGTGAAATTGTCGTCATTGATGGTTAAAATCTGAAGATGCTTGTCTATGATCAATTATTTCTTTGAAGCTTTTTCAATTCTGATATGTCAGGTTTTGTTTATTAAATCGATTATCTTGTTCTGCACAATCCACTTGATAGCTACAGTTGAAGTTTTACTCAGAAATTTTGAATTAACAGCGAAATAAATTTCCTCAAAACCAAAAACTTCGCTTCAAGTACACAGCAATTTAAAAGGTGTTGATTGTACAATCTTCAACTAATTACTTGGGGTTCAAAAAAATGTTATAATTGAAGAGGGCGAATAACAAAGAAGCTGAAAATCTTCTCAAAACAGATAAAGATAGAATCGAATAAGGATAAAAGTAATCATCGCCTAGTAATGACGAACAATTTTCAAGCTTCTAAAATTTTAAATTACAAGCTCTGAAGATTTTGTCACTTTCTATTCAAATATTGGGTCCTGGAAAGAACAGAAAGTAGAAACTACGTTTTTCTTACTGAATCTGATATTGATTCTGATTAGTTTACTGAATTCAATTAAGGAATGATATTATATTGATGCATGTTCTAAAAAAGTTAAATTATGCAGTTTGAAATAAAAGTTCATTAAGATACGATACACGAATTTTTGACTTATGTAACTGCAGAAAATTTTAAAAAAACATGGTTTCATTTAAACAATGAGCTACAACCTGAAAATCAGCGTCGGATTAAGCCATCGGGGGCCCGGGGCAATTTTTATCGTGGGCCCCTATAATTCGATTTCTTTTTTTCAAATGCTATCCCAGAAAATACAAAACCTTTTGAACGTGTAAAAAAACTGGAGATGAGATCAGTATACTAGCTTCAAATAGCCATATTGTCTGCGTAGAAAATAGTTTCTGGTATCTTTAATTATAAATTGTTAATTAATCACGTGCAAATATTGCGAAAGAGTTTAGGAATTTCTTAGAAATGAAAACTCTGATTTAAGCTGCAAAATGCAAAATTTAATTCTTTTTATTTTAAACCCTTATCATTAACTCAAATTCTCTAATTTAAAAAATGAACGAATTGATATTTTAAATTATTTTCATATCATCATTGGTCGTTTGGTTTGTGCTTATTCGAAAAATATTTACCTAGTGTCAATTAGGAAGTATCGTGAAAATTTAAAACATTGAAAACAAAATTTTAAAAAAAAATATCAAAATAATTAAATCCACATGCCATAAAGATACAGATATAAGAGTTTAAGAATTCAAAAGTTTAACGTGATATATGTTCAGAACCAAAATTCAGTGTTTCAAATCAAAATCATAATTCAAATCAAGTTTTGAGCAAAAATTATGTAAATTTATTTTTCGGCATATCGGTGAAAAGTAGTTCTGAAATTGATAAAGATGGATAGAGAAGTGAGAAGAAAATTTACAGATGTTGAAAAGAGCGAAAGAGCATTTTTGCGAGGAAACTTATTAACGTACACCATACTTTACCCTGCAACATTTCATTATTTAGGAGAAGTAGTACCGGGATAGAGGTGGCACTACCTTAACCTATACAATGAAATCTGGTTGGTCCGAAGTCTACATGTGGCGAACACGTAGGTACACTCCGGACGGGCATACGTGTTCGCCACATGTAGACATCGGACCAACCAGATTTCATTGTATAGGTTAAGGTAGTGCCACCTCTATCCCTGTACTACTTCTCCTAAATAATGAAATGTTGCATGGTAAAGTATGGTGTACGTTAATAAGTTTCCTCGCAAAAATGCTCTTTCCCTCTTTACAACATCTGTAAATTTTCTTCTCACTTCTCTATCCATCTTTATCAATTTCAGAACTACTTTTCACCGATATGCCGAAACATAAATTTACAAAATTAATTAACGGTGGTTAACTTATCAAAGCAAAAATTATGAATTAAATTTGAAAAAAAAGAGATACAAAGTTATAATCAGAGCAAAAGCAGGAATTACATAAAATGTGAATTTCAATTCTATGTCTTTGAAACACACAAAAAATCTTTTCATGAGATGTTTTGGAATACGATTCTCATCAGATAAAACTTTTTTTTATCAAACTGATATTCTAAATGTAACGAAAGTTTCATTCGATGCCCTGAAAGCCAAAGAAATATAAGTCCAAAACTTTTCGGTTTGTTTAAAACACAGAATCAGATATCTGAATTCAGGATATTCACTTCAGTAGATGATAAAATTTTGGTTAAATCATTGGAAAATGTTCCAATACAAATTTCAAATCTAAGTTAGAAATTGGGATGGAAATTCAATGAAGAAACCATGTACTTTTAATTGGTCTTATTTAAGCAACTACATTTTTTTTTTAAATTTTACTTTCAAAAATCGGGAGGGAAAAAGGTTTAGAATTTATAAACCAATGAAAATTTCAATAATAATGATTGAAAGGTAATGAGTTATTATAATACGCGGTATTTACCCAGATACTGCTTGGGTAAAATTCTGAAATGTTTATAATAAAGCGAAATTATCTGCTATTTTAGAGCAGTAAACCATAACTTGAAAACTTAACGTAACAACAAACACTATTGTTGTGCAAGACGGTTGAATGTAATGAAAATGAGATGTTTTTTCTTTATCTTTCCTGTTCTGTACAGAATATCGTAACTGATATGTTTCGATAAAAAATGAAAATTTGAGGTGTTTTTTCTTAATTTTTTTTCGAATTCGGTTTTGTTCAGAAGACTTTGATATTCATACCTCACAAAATGTGGGAGAGCTCCTGCACTGCTTACTCTAGGCCCCCCCCCCCCCCCCCCCTACCTTTTTCAGACAAAAACTAATCTAGACATTATTTTACGGGGGCCCTTTAGATTTTATATTTCAAGTGTTCATTCCGATTTTCTAGTTTTGATTTTTTTCATGGATTTGTAGTAATATGACTAAAGAAATGTAAAAACTTTTTTTTTCCCTCGGAGAGCCCCCTTGAGCCGGGGGGCCCGGGGCGATTGCCCCTTTTGCCCCCCCTGCAATCCGGCCTGGCTGAAAATCGATTATATTATGATTTTTCAAATATTTAAATTCAATTTGGTTTAAAATTTCTTTAAAAATTTTAAATGAGGAAAAGTAAAAAATATAAAAGTTCTATAACTTTTTTGCAGGGCTCAAAATTACTTGAAATCTTAAGAAAATATGATATTTGTTTTAAATCTGTTATGTTTTTGTTTTGAAGCTTTTTCGAAAAATTGTAGAAGTTTCTTGAATGTATTTTTACCTATTTTCAAAAGTTATATCAATAGCAAAAGCTGATAGAAATATTACATTTTAAGATTCAGGGCACCCATTGTTTCAGTTCGTGTACGTCTAATAGTGTTATAAAATTAAATGTTTCAAGTCAACTGTGATTCAAACCTGAATTCCGCCGGAGGAGAGTTGTCCTTCACATAATTTTACAAAATATCTCCTCGCTAATCAAGCTTTTCAACCTGAAGAAATAGATTATTGTTTTTTCGTTCCCGATATGAAAGTAATGAGAATAGAAAAAAGAAAGAGAATGGGGTTTGAAAAGTTTGTTAATGCCAATTCGGCATAGAATCTTATATCGTTAATTCCATCTTCGAGGTAGTTCATTATTGGAGTAAAGTCTGATATGTGGGAGTAGAGCTTTATGGTGAAACATTTTATAAGGCAAAAAAGTAAAAATATGGTTGAAATATCAACATCAACAAGTTGTTCAGCGGAAAATTTCCTTTAGGAATTTTATAAATTGGCACAAAAACCATCAGAGAAACAAAAATGATGTTGATTTTTCAGTACAAAACATACAATTTTCCCATACAAACATAAAAGTTCAAATTTACTCATGTAAACATCACCAAAAAATTCTGCAAAAAATCATGGATGAGTTTTGTACCAAAACGAAGCTTTTAAGACCCCAGGGTTTGAGAAATTCAAAAATGACCCCAAATCGACTCAGTCTAATGGAACAATGAATATTATAAACATGTTTCTCATCGGATTTAACAACATATCTACATGTAAAATTCAGCCTTTACTCCAATCATGAGTTCTCAATATTTCAACGGCGTATGATGTGAACGCCAGCGTCGAATATTCGATTTGCGTCGGCGTGCAGAAAGATTATGATAACTAATCCTCGATCTCCACCTGCCTCAGGTGGCACACTGGTATAGTTGTCGGATGGGTAAAATAAAGACAGGAAATATGTGAATTTGATTCTCACCGACGACCTTTTTTGTTATTTTCTAGTTTCTGGGTTGAATTATCCAAAAGGAATAATCCCATGAAATATTTTCTTGTTTCGCTTGAATGTTTGTATGTAGTGGTCCTACATCATTTTGTCCGAGAGCTCGAGTCTTTATGCCAGTAATGGGAAAGCAATGATATCATCTTTGGCACAATGCACATTTTAGCATATTTTCGGCACTCTGTTAGCTTCAATTGGCATTGAAACTTTGCAGATTTCGGGAGTAGAGATTAACGAAATTTAATCTTCGTTTAAATGCAAGTTAAAATTGGTAGCGCCAAATATTTTAACAATTAATTGCACGAGAAACTTTCACTAATCATTATGTATGGGAGAGTGGGGAATTATAGGCCACTTTTTTTCGTTGTTCCATAACTTCTTTATTATAAAAGATAAAATGAAAATAAAAAATCGTATGGTTTTCTACATTTTCAAGGTATCATAAGGTTTTTTTTTAAATTTTTAACAAGTTATTTTCCCCAAATTCTGACGGTTTAAAAAAAGCAATATTTTTTGGATTTTAAAAAATGGTGGGGAACTGTGGGCCACCAAATCCAAATTGACCAAATAACATGCAAAGTTTATGAGTTGACCCAAAACTGTGATTTCCTTATTCATTGCGTTATTTAAAAGCAATTTCAGATGACGAAATAAAAAAGAGAGCTGTGTATGATCGCATGGATTCCAAAACCTGGCTCGCGAACGTTTTGGCAAAATTTCTTATATAGGATGGACAAAATATTTTTCATAACTCTTCATTTGGTATAAGAAAACTTTGCAGATAGGTAAAACGTATTTTAAGTTCTGACTGTGTATAAAAACATAAAAATATAGGTGATTCAAGATTTGTGGCCCACGATTCCCCACAAGCTATGATTTGCAAATTGGTTGCGTTTGTGTGACTTATTGATGTTTCATCAAAAATTCCTTTTCCACGTGAAAGATCATGACAAAACTAAGATCATATGCGTATGAGCATATTTTTGTTATGCACTTTAGGTTCCCCATCGATGAAATTAGCGGGTGTTTTTTTAATTATGTAAGTAAATTTTTGTAACTTTTTTTAGCTTGATAAATAAAAGAAGCATATTATGCGTATTTCAGTCAACAACATATAGGAATATATGCTCACGCAAAGCGACGACGATAACAGTTGGTTTTAGATTTTTATCTCATCACACATCTGAGATATTAAAAGTGGCCCACGTTTCCCCATGGCCCACGATACCCCACTCTCCCCTAAATAAATGCAAGAGTCTCTAAATTCCGGAAATTCTTATAGAACAAAAATTATAGTGATATTAATTTCCTTTTTTTAATCGGCACTGCGGTCTATTTTTGAATTGATGATTATTTTGTTTTATCCAACGTTTCGAGACTAGACTGGCCTCATCCTCAGGGAAATCCTATGGTTGCACATATTTTGTTGAGTCTAATGCATTTGAGCATAATCTGTTTTGTTTCACTTACAATACAGTAACCTATATATACAAATACCAGTCAAAATTAGTACAACATAAAACAAAATTGATATTTTTTTTTATTTTTTTGGATTTTTTTTTAAGAAATTTAGATAAATAACGGCGTGCGATGCACTTTTTTGCATCTTGATATATACTTTTATCATTCTACAGAAATTTCCTTAGTTCAGTTTGCTTCCTCTATACATAAACAAAATAGAATAGAATAGAATAGTTCAGTTTGCTGTTTATTACAATAGTTTTGTTAATTTATTTAATAATCAAGGGAATAAAAAAAGTATTCAACAGTTGTATCGGATAAGTTTTTCAATAACTGTCCGCCAACTGCAACTTTGATAGAAGTCGTGAATGCCATTAAGATGGTAAAACAACTATAATCGATACAAAAAAAAACTCCAAACAGCTCTTTTTTCTTTATCTTAAACATTTCAAATTATTTAAATCTGAGGATTTAAAGAACTCCACAACGCTGTTGCATCTATAAAATTTAATGAACCCAACAGTTTATCAATCGCCCAACATTGTAATGACCCATCAATAATCCGGGCGGTCCTGTTCGTGTCATAACACAAAATGTGTGGTGGTGAGCTTTGCACATTCATTCTTAATTCTGTGTTTCAATATTAACACAGATGTTTTGCACATTCGTCCTACGTTTCCTCGTTCTATTCCGTCCCGGAGAGCATAAAATTCTAAAAGGGTTCCAGGGTGATTTTTTTCCCTTTACATTTTCTATCCTTGGCTTAATCCACATTTCAAAATGCAATATTGTTGCCGGCACAATATGCTCCGGAAAATTCAGCATTAGCACATATCTGTACACAAATGCACAAACACATTCAAACGAGCACGAATGGAACCGTAACCATCAGGTAGGTTGGTATCTAACAATCGGCAAACAAGCAATCAATATCTAATGCATCCATCCAGCAAACCTTACACAGAAGCGTAGTGCGTTTGTGTTTGTGTGACCGAGTGTGTGCTGCCACATATCAAAAAGGGGATAATCCATTTGGGAGACACACAATCAGGCTTCAGGTGGATAAAGTTGCAACAATTTTGCTCAAGGACGTGTCTATGGAAGTCGTGGAATCTGGAAGTTGGTATTATCAATTAAAACACATTAAATATTTTTATACTTTTTTATAATCCAAAAAGTGTTTCCAATTAAGATTTCACCAATTGATACTTTAAGCATAGAAATTTTTCAATTTGAACTCAAACATACGCTAGTCTCCCTCTATCAGAATTGAAGAGATCTGTCGTGCCATGCCGAGTGTGTGCATTTGAGCAGCCCTCTCATCGCAACAAATTGCAACATGCAAACCTGCCATCTCCCGGATGTCCCTTGCCAGTACACAAACACACATAGGAACACGAAACGAAAAGGATGTTTGATTTACTTTGGATGAGCTCATTAAAATTTTACGTATGATTGCACAGGAACATATATTTGCGTTCCAGCTGCACAAATAAGTAGTAAGGTGCATCGATGCAGGTGGAAATGGATGGGGGAATGCAACTCAGTAGTAGATCAACGAATGAGGTTTTAGTATGCCTGTGTGTTTGTGCTTACTAATAATCGTCTGTGTGGTCTCCTGGCTGTCAATGCAGTGCGGTTGCAATATGGTACTGAGTGGATTTAGCAATATTGTGGCAATATGCTGATCAGCATTATTACTTTTGAACGAATGGCGATAACTGTTGGATAATACTCCATGAGCAGATGCATCTAATAGCAGGAAGGCTTGCCACTAACGTTCTCCAAACCAAGACAAACAACTTTGAGTTGATTTTTTTTTAAATAGTTCAACAAGATGGTCGGTTACGTTGGCTCATGATTTTATTCCACAAAAATACGCTAACCCATGGCTTCGTATGATGGTTTACTTCTTTTTTCGTCAAACAAGTGAAAAATTTACTAAAACAACTTTTATTTAAGAAACAGAAGGATCATTTGAATCTACGTGAAACTTGTAATTTTCCATAATTAATACATAGAATTTTATGGTAAATAAGCATGCGCAGTATGATAAAACTGAAGTTTCTCGTTTTCCCTTTCAGATGCACTTTCGTATGACTATAAATATTTTGTTTTACATTTTTCTCAAGTTATCCACAAATTTTTACTTAAAACAAAAGTATAAACAATTGGACAGAATGCTCCCAAGACCTCGTGTTTTAGGCTCTCATTGTGAATAAAGTTAACTTCTGAGAAAAATTGAATATCCAAACCATGGCCGTAGGAACAAGGGGGGTAAATCCCCCCCCCCCCTCCAGCTAACGTAAAATCGTAATAGAAATGACAACATAAGTCGTTTAAATTGAGATTGCTCGTGGCTATCGTAAAAATGTTTGTTCAGAGTGATTTTTCATGATACATTTACGACTCCTTTCGCAAAACATTTCAAATCGAGCAAATAATAACTTGGTTCGTAAATATGTAGTCAAAAAGCATCAATTTGTTCAGATTTACGACGAATGGGTGGGACTTAAATTGACACTCGGTCGGGTCTCTTCCTCTCTTCTCGATTCGAACAAAATGTGTGTCATGGAACTTCAACAGCTCTTATAGAGCCACAGCTTGACTCTCAAGCAAAAAATGAGTTGGCCTTGTGGTAAGGTGCTGACGAGCTGACTCGGAAGGTTTGGAGTTCGATTCTCGGTCAGATCCATTTTTTTTTCGTTTGCTTAAAATTTTTCTAGATTGTATATTTGCTTGTTGTAGACTTTATGAAATCGTTAATCCGTTTTAGAATCTAGTCATTATCGCTATATCGCCTTCACTTTTGTAGCTTTATGCTATTTTGGTAAGTTTAATACGATTATTCCTTCTGGTATAAGGGTTTCTAAATTCTTCTTGTTTCTGCGTTAAACTTAGTTAAATGTTTGCTGGGCGTCCCCGTTCAGGAACAGCCAGTGAGGTATTTCACCTTACGCACAAGATTTGCAATCATTAATCAAATGTTAATGATTGAGTATGGTTATTCAAGAGTAACAATTTTAACTTTGAACTGATACCTAATCTAATCAAAGGTTTAGAATTCTGCTTCAATTTTTCATAATTTTCTCACTTATTGATAGACATTCATTTCTGAATATTAAATTTTAAGTGAGATTTAATTCATTTCCGAGTTTCTGATTTCATATTATCAATTGAATATTTGAATTGAATTTCAGTTTTCATATTACTGTACCAATATCCAGAACAGAATTCTTGATTTTTTGGGTGAATCATGATAAGAAAATAGATATGCAAAGCTGTTATGAAATAGTCGATCCAGTTTTGTATGGCAATTCATTTTTTTGACCATTTTTTTATTTTTATCTACATAACAAATTTCATTTGAATCTTCAATTCTAATTAAAATTCATCAAATTTATATGTTACGTTTTACAACACCTAATTCACGTAAATTCTGAATTCATGTCGTATCGAGAACCTTCTTGAACATTCTAATTATTCTATCTGAATTCTCTATGATATTCCTGAAAAAAAGCTAAGATTTTCAAAATATATCAAATTGTTATAAAATGCTTCTGCAACAAACTATAGAGCGGTTTTCTGTACAAAAATTATTATCATCTTTTTCAAAGTTTGACGTGGATTTTCTTTTCATTGTTAAGAAATAATTCAAATAGTGCTGCGATCTTAAAAATACAAAGACCAAAAGTATGATAATATGTAAGGGAGAGAGGGGTATCATAGGCAACTTTTTTTCTTTGTTTCATAACTTTTTCCATAAAAGATTAAAAGAAAAAAATAATTGAAAGGTTTTCTACATTTAAAGGTATAATTTAGCTTTTTAATTTGTTAAATACATTAATTTCCCAAGTTCTGACTGTTTAAAAACAGCATTTTTTTTGGATTTTTGAAAAACTGCGGGAAAACGTGGGCCACCTTATCCAAATTGAGATAACGTGCAAAATTTGTGAGTTGACCAAAAACTGAAATTTCATAATTCATTTAGATATTTTAAAGCAATTCCAGAAGAGGAAATAAGAAAGAAAGTTGTGTAATATCGAATAGTTCCTAAAACCTGGCTCTGGAACGTTTCGGCAAAATTCCTAAGATAGGATTTATGTTCGTCTCTGTCACATCGGATAAAATGGACAAAATATTTTTCACAGCTCTTTATTTGGCATAGAAAAACTTTGCTGAAAAGAGAAATAAATTTTAAGTTCTGAATGCGTATTAAAACACCAAAATATAGGTGACCCAAGCTACCCCACAAAATGTGGCCCACGATTCCCCACAAGCTATTATTTGCAAATTGGTTGCGTTTGTGTGACTTATTGATGTTTTATCAAAAATTCCTTTTCCACGTGAAAGAACATGATAAAACTAAGATCATAAGCGTATGAGCATATTTTTTTTTATGAACGTTATGTTCCCCATCGATGCAATTTGCGGATGCTTGTTTAATTATGTAAGTTTTCAAGGCTAGTTAAACAACAGTAGCATATGATATTTAAAAATAAAATTATGAATAATAGCTTTAAATTAATATTTATCAAATTTAGACCCAAGTCCTCTTAAAACTGAACTTTAAAAATGGGCTTCAGAGTTTAATGTTTCGCAGTACTTCGCATTACTCGCGATATTGAACCCCAACCTGGATGTGAATCTCCCTGTTGACCCAAGAACACTTATGAAAACTCCAAAAAACACGATGTTCAACAGTATGGCCGACAATGGACAATATTGGTATCATGGGTTCGAGTTTTGCCTTCGAAATTTATTCGATAAGCTCGATAGATCCATATCTATTTCTATTAACTTCAATATGGCTTGCCGATTTTTTAAAGCTCTCTCAAAAAATTTTGGCCAATTATTTGTTCTGTTCAGGAGTTTCCGGAAATGCCTCCATTCGCTGTAGGTATTTACTACGGGACCGCAAAGTCGAAAGATGGATCTGAGTTTCTTACACCTTTCATTGATGAGCTATTGGAAGCTGGGACAGTAAACGGTAATTTGATTGCTGTTAAAAAACGTTTCTTCATCTGCAACAGCCCGGCGCGTGCTTTCATAAAAGGCGTAACAAGTTTTAACGGTAAATTTGGTTGCCTCAAGTGTACTACGAAAGGGCAATATTTGCATATCACAAATACTATGGTGTACCCCGATATAAATGCCACAAAGCGTACCGATGAAGACTTTCGTGAAAAGAAATATTTAGATCATCAACGACAGGATACTCCACTTAAAAAAAATATTCGCAGCTAAAATAATAAAAAAAATTTGCACGCAAGTTTGTCAGAAATATTGGTTTAATGCATTTAAAAAAAATGCATTGCAAAAACGACACATCTTGCAAATAAACTGACAACACTGACAACATCTATGTGTTGCAGGTTGTTGCAGCGTTTAACAGTATGTATATTAAATAGCTAGCTAAGATGGCACAGCGCTGAATACTATTATTGATTGTAATAGAATCGTCTATGAGATAGGTTAAAGTTGTGTATAAAAAAAAACGGCATCTTTAAAAAGTTTTGGAGTCCGAAATGATGCAGTCAGTAGTATTTTATACGATCAACTGATTTTTAAACGGAACTCTCAACTGTACATGAACAAATTAGCTTGTTTGTATCAACATGAAATGGAGTCGAGGAAGTATCGAAGGACAGGAATCGGAACGTTGTGAGTTCAAGACTGATGGAAGATTGATCAACAACATATGCATTATTAAACCAACAGTTAAAGTTAAGGACGTTCACAAGATGACAAAATGCATACGCAGTATTTGAAAACTGGCATTCAATATTTTTATAACAAGGTTCATCAGTTTAATCGAAGACACATAAAGTTGTTTATGGTTCCATTTAATTCGCAGTAAACATTACATTCTATTGTATTTATGTTCACGTCGATTCATAGTTAAATCGTAATAAGGGAAAAATATAATTGCTTCGGGATACAGTAACAATAAATTGTATTGAATAGTGAAGAAAGTTGTACAAACCTCAGGCTACCTGCAAAAGGAAATTTTAATGAAATTGTAGGACAGGCAATAGAAAGTTGTAAGTTGTACAATCCTAAGATTTTGTGCAAAGCAAAGTTGCTATCAAATTGTTGAAAACGCATTACAAAGTTTTATATTTCCAATGTGAGCAAAATTTGGTCCGTATATTGCCTCCTCTTTGGTACGTACAGCCTCATATAGAATATTCTATACAACTTTTTCAAATTGTACAAAAGTGTGTATATCTCAAAATCAACTGAAATATGCAGACCAAAATGTTCACTGGGTTGACTTGTAGGTGACAAAAAGTAGTGTCGCGAGTTTGATAGTACAAGCTACTAGTGTGAGTAGCTTATATATGGTCTCAAAATCAGTGCTGGACTCTATGAATGTAAAATAAGGTTGCAGAAATTTATTAGACTACTCTATATTTGATTTAAATATCGATATCGTCATAAATGATACAACATACCTTCATAATATTTACAAATGCTGGTTTATAAATTGCTGAGGCAGTTCGGAACAAACTCAAATATAATTAATTAATCATGAAACTCTACAAAATTGAAAACAACACTTTCGGTGGCTGAAAAAAATACAAAATTTATGACTTTTGGTCCAGTGAATTCTGAGATATACAATGCTGAATTTCGGTGTTTCTTGGTTAAGATTTCTTCGTGGTCCAAAAAAAAACAACATGGTGGTCCTCAATGTGTTGGCCGAACAACAATTACAATCGGAAAATGGACAATGATGCTGCATAAATTGAGGGGCTATGTTTTTAACATTACTTATAAAATTTAAACTACAAAAAAAAAAATTTGGCTTCATAAATTTTGTCTTTCAAACTTGACCATCTGATAGGGTTTCTAGCCTTTTGTCCTAGACTGGCTTACATTCTATTTTATAAATATAAATTACCTCAAAATACAACAAAACCTACACCAAAACTATAAATTTACCAAGGTAAAATTTCGAACTGCTACATAAATCAACCTGCTGCTTTTAAATCATTGATTTCACCAGGTAGAGTATTTGTATGCGAGCCTTCATAAAAATGAACATTTCAATATTTTGAATTTATATTTTTACTTACATTTGAAATTGATAAAAACATATCAAGTTATTTCCAATTTTAAACTCAATATGTAGGTTTTCAAACGTAGAAAAAGGTTTAAGAAATTTTAAAATTAGACATCGTTATTGATGATTATATGAGAAAATTTTATGTTTATCAAAGCCACTCTGGCGATCAATGTTACTCCGTTTCACGGTATCTTATTTGAAAGCAAAAGTTAAATAGTTTTTCAGTCTTCAACAAAGTTCTTAAATTAATTAAATTCTTTTTTTTCTATACCCAAAAGCTTTCTGCAGTGCTTACAGAATTATATGTTAAACGATCTTTTAAAATTTTTTTAAATGTTAGAAATAATTTTTTTTAAACGTGGTATCTCTGAACTAGATTATCTAGCCAAAATCTGAATTCTTGATTAAATGAAAGGTAATAAATAAAATCAAAATTAGTTTGTGTTTGTAAGACCATGTAGATATGTCGGTCCATCAGTTATGGATGACCAATTTCAATCAAAATTGATTCATTTTTAAATCTTCATTTTTAATATCTCAAAAACATGAGCTGATAGACTAAATCCGATAACGCCAGTACGCTAACATCATCTAAAAGCAGTTATCGAAACATAAATGCCAAAAAGGCTTATCCCTTGTGTAACACACTTTTCTAAGGAAAAAAAAACACACTTCCGTCAGTATTAAATGATTTCTTGTAGCGAAGTAAAATGGATGTAGTTTGTTACACTAAATTTATGTGTTAACAAAACGTTGAAGAAAATTAAATCAAAATGAAGAACAAATAAAAAATGCATAATGAATTCAGTGAAACAGTCTATGATGGAATGTGTAATATCCCTTGTTATTATACATTATATTGTCTCAAATTTTATTTAGTTACATACTTCTTAGATATTTAGGACCTTTAAGTATAAGCAGCCTAGTCGTCGAACTCTAATGTAATTTTTAGGCTAAAATTCTGATTTGGCAATGACTTCTCTTGATAAGTTTTCAGTATAAAACATAAATATATTATAAATTTCTGAAAAATCCCATGTTAAAATATACAGTAGGTAGGTACTATGAAAAAACTAATAGGTACAGAAAACTTTGAAGCCATAAGTAAAAATTTATGTTCATTATTTTGAAGCTCTAATCTCCACATCTTATTTTTTCGGTTAAAAACTCTCTCTCATGTACGCAAGCACGAAAAAAATCACACAAAATACGCCCTGAGCCATCTAACGGTAGTCGTTTTCAGCCGTCTTTCCTACACCTGTCCTGATGGGAGCACTAAAGTCTTCAATTAACTTGGGAAAATTATTGTTTCTCCTCAATTACTTATCTCCTGATGAGCTTCTGAACAACTTCAGGCCAACCCTCTCGATCTAAGACTTCTGTCATCACCTTGACAGATTGTATTTTTTTAACGAGAGAAAACTAAAGACCACATTCCCTTATCATCTTCGAAAAAGCGAATGCAACAAAAGTTGCAAAAAAAATTGAATTATGAATTTCAAATTATTGGCTTACGCTTTCGATGCGCCATACGGTGATGCACCGGTATTATTATTATTTTAGTCGCTTGTTTTTTTCTGGATATTTCAAACATTCCTCCACCTTGAACGTTTGAAACAGCTGAAACGATAACAAACCGGTCTTCTCGCGCAATCCATCAGGATGGGGGAATAAAAAAAGGCAAAAAGTAATAACGAAAAAAAAATCTCCCGATATCGAGCATCTTTTTCGAGGACCCTGATAACAAATTCCATGCACTTTATTCTTTTGCACTAGTGGAAAAAGATGAAAAAAGTTTTTTTTTCTAAATGAAAAGAAGAACGGTTTACATATATTGAAAAGAACATTTTTTTTAGAAGATCATGTTCTCGAGAGTAAATTTGAAAGGATGAATGACCCCATTGATGTTGAATATTTAATGATCAAAAATCAAAAGGTAAAAATTTAGTCGAATTTCAAATCGGTATCTTTTGCTGTTGGGCTTAGAAAACTGTTTGAAAAGAGTTATTTTTTTTATTTTTGTATAATGCTTGGAACTTCAATATATTTTTTTTTACAGTGCATCTCAATCATTTGATGAAAGCAACATCACATTCTCTGTACTTTCGCCAGGGAAGAGTGATTGACGAAGTTGTTCGAGAATAAAAAAAAACAAAAGGCCTACGCATATTTCGCAAATTGGGCCAGCAGATGGCTGTCCAGTTTTGGTCCTGTTGTTTGATGGCCGCCAGTTTTTCGATTTTCCATCAGCGGATGGAGAGTGAACGCAATTTTGAGGACCCCAGCCTGCTCTCTCTTTGAACTACCGTTAGTTTCGTAATTGCATTTTTGACGAAAGCACGTGTGGTGGTCAGTCACTTTTGACATCGCATATAAATTACCACCTCAAAAGATGGATTTTTTTTTTCGTTAGAATGCCTATGCTTGAATCAAAGGGTAAAAAAATTACCATGTTGTCGTTCCGCTCATAAGCTGCAATGAAAGTTCAACGTCAAGGAAAAGATCGATTTTTTACATTGTAACGGTTTGAATTTTCCGTGAAAAAAAAACAACACAGCTTAATGCAATTTCGTTTTTTGTTATGGTTTATAGCAACGGTAAAACATTTCAAAACAGGTTCTTCGATTATAAATACTTTTCACAATTAAGTTAAATCTACGAAAAACATGTTGAACCTACAGAAAAAAGTTCTTAATAAGAGCATAAAGGAGTCTTGAGGCCAAAAGGCGGTCAAAGTTAAGGATCCAAATTTTTACAGTATAAATCCGGGCAGGACAAATCCGGGATATTTTATCAAAAAACCTGGCAGAATCGGGGTGAAAACACAAAAATTATAGAAATTCATCAGCAGATTTTAAAACACTTTTAAAGCTTCCAGAAAAACTTTCAAGTTTGATAAACTTGGTTTACAAAATTTCGTTGAAACCTTCAAAACAAAAATAAGTCAAAATTTGTTGTCTTTAATTTGATAGTTAAAATAAATAAATCTGGTTCAAATTCGGGCTTTTATCGATAAAATCCAAGCTTAGTCTTAGTGTTACTTTCGACAAAACACGCTTTTAGGTTTTTCAAGTTACGCTTTTTCCCCTACATTTTTCAAAAAAATTAAGTTTTCGGTCTAACGTTATTCAAACTTTTACGATCAATGGAAACCACAATTTTTCAAAAAATGTTTGGAAAAAGGTCCAAAATTCTTAAAATCTGCAAAATTCACAAAATGTAGTTTCTATCTGAAGAATCGTTTGGCATAACAAATTTAAATCGAGCATTTTTGCACCTGTACCTCTTTGGCTATCAGGGCCGCAAAAAATTCGAAATTCTTTAACATTCGAATTTTCACGAATTTTCAATCTTCTTGATTCAGATTTATTCTATCTTAAAATCATTTTTAAAATTTAAAAAAAGCTTGAAAACAACCTCATATTAAAACAATAGAAATCATGGTTCTTTGAAAAATTTTGCAAAAAAATACTCAGAATCAAAATTTTTCAGTTATACTGTGACTGGTAACTGTAGTGGCTGTATTTAAAAAAATGTTGAAAGTTAGGGAAATTTGCTTATATCATAAAATGCCTTCAAAAGAGAAAAAAAGGTAAGGTGTGGGATATATCGAGAAAATACTTAAACTTTTTAGTAACTAAACTTTTCCCAAATTTTAGATTTTAGATTTTATGTAAAGGCTTCAATGGAAAAAAAGAAATATTAAAGTTTGATAAGATGAACTAAAATGCAGACTGTTTTATCATCGTTTTTGGCATTTGAGGTAATTTTAGAAACAATACAGTAACAAAGGTTTCATCAACATGAATATCAAAGTGCAGACTTAAATGTTAGGATTTTTCGTTCTCCTTTCAAATAAATTTTATTATTTTTTTCTATTTGAAGAATCAATCAAACTTATTCACTTTTGTTGAGAAATATGATTGCACGGGCTTACGGGTGATTTTTTCTCCAAAACTGCATCGATGCTTATATGCAGATTTGTAAATTTAACATATTTTTCAAATTCAACCCAAAAAATTGTTTTTCTGATATTTTTCAATCAGCTACTTGGAGTTTTTTTTTGTTTACATGATTTTTGTGTCAGTAAATTCCAGTTATTTACCAGACAACTGTTTTCAACCTATGTAAGCTCATAAACCTATTCAATTTCAAATTGGTGAAATTCAGTTTTGTTCAGCATATTTCTTGTTGTCCAATTAAGTTCACATTTCCTGAAATATCTTTTCCCTCAATAGCCTTTTTTGTATTTTCGGATTTTTTCATCGTTACTGCGAAAACGACATATTAAATAGCATTGAAATTTAACCAGCATTCTGATGATATTTTCTAAATACAAGTTGCACTTTTAAATTTAAAGCTAACCTGAAAAAGAACAAAATCATTAATCGCTTAAAATATTATGAATTATCAACTTATTATGAATAATGAAAGAGTAGCGATGAAAAGCCAAAGAAACGATTTTTTTTTTAAACCAACATTATCTCAAAACAAGCTGACCTGGAAGAATCCGTTCTAACATAAGTTTAACAATAAGTTATTTATGATAACTCATTCGTTTACCCGTTCTTTTTTCCTTTCCTAAACAATTTTGTATTTAGAAGCATTCCATGAATAATATTGTTGAATTACTTTATGCAGTTGCTTCTGACGAAGAAGCTTATCAATTTCTCGGACAAAAGCCATTCAAGAAATACTGCATTTTATTCCAATACCAATACCTATCAATATACATTTTCAATAAAAATTACTTGCCGTCTTCGGGAATATTGATCTTGGATTTAAAAACCTTTAACTTGAAAATCTTTGTAATATTTTTGAATTATTTTCGAAGATTATCTCGGAAAACGTTTGATGATAAAGGGAAACTAATCTCGTTTTGAATAAAACGTGCTCAAATTTTCCGAATCATTTCATACATTCTTTGCACCTCGAAAAATGTTAATTTTGTTTGTTACGTTGTGTAACGTATGTGAGTCCATTGCATTTTACATGAGAGCAACTTTTTTGAAAAAAAAAAAAATGTCTGTGTATCAACTAGTTTGGCTGTCAATTCGTCATTGTTTTTATATCTCTTCTCAAAGTTGGGTGGTTGTTCTCATGTAATAAATCATGTAGCTTTATAAAAAACTCTTTTATGATCCATATTTCATAAAAATCACTTCTTAAAAGTATAAGTTTTGCTGTAATTTATGTATATTTTGTAAAAAACCTCTTTTCTATCAAAACGCCCGCCCCACCTCAATTTAAATTTGTAACGCTATGGTCAAAACTTGATTTTGTTTCTAATTTGATCAATGTTTTTTAAAAAGAGTTTACTTTGTGTCGAATTTAATTTAAGTGAAACACTGTCGTCCCTCCTTTTAAAAAAAAGGTTGGTTTTGCATGAAAGACCTCCTTACCTCACTTAAAATCCCGGATACCAATATTAAAGTAATCAGATCATCCGTTTTTCATTTACGGTGCTACAAAAATCTTCATTTGAATGAATGGGATGGTTTTCTAAAATAAGTCGTCCAGTCCAATCAAATCTTGTTTGTTTTCTTAATTTGGTACAAAATGAATATTTTTTTGACAAACTTTGAAAAGTGTTCCAGTTTAATAAAATAAAATATGATTTTGTATTGGAGCCGTTGAAGAGGGAAAATTTTTTAGGTTTCAATGAAACATTTTTTCATGTCAAACCATGAGTATTGTGTCATTTCTTCAAAGAAATATGAAGCAGGCAGGGTCCTTCTGTTTAAAAAACGAAAGGGGTCATTATGCACAAAAAATCATTTTCCTGTGTCAAAACATGTTTTCGATAAATATCCATGTATGGAGGACCCTGTGAAGTGAGAGCTTTGAAACTATTATTCAAACAACCTTTGTCACGAAAAACTCTCGGGCACCGAATTTCAAGTAATGTTGATCAGCCGTTTAAGCGTAGTGGCATTACAAAAAAAAACGACTTTATTTTTTTAAAAAAAAGATTAGCAGGATGTTAACCCTTTAATGCATAGTGTTGTTTTAAAACAACACTAATCTAAATCCAAATATCTCGGAAATGCGCGGACATTTTTTAAAGATGTATGGACAAAAAATGTTCTTGAGATTAAAAGGAATTAGCTCATGGTATTTTTCATTACGGTATCTCATTGTTTTTGTGAGATATCGAACAAAGTAGGCGGAAAAAATGCAAAATTCAAATTTATTTATTTTTTCGAAAAAAGTAGTTTTTGGAAAATTGCTGATATTTCTTCAGATTCGCAAATTCTATCAAATTTTTTAATCTCAATCAATCACAAACACCTTCCTGCACCCAATTGAGAAGGTTTTGAAGAAATTTGCGAAATCGTTTTGAAATGAATTAAGAATTTCAAAAAATATTTTTCAACTTTGATGGGCCATAACTTTTACAATACTCAAAAGAACGACTTCAAACCTCTTGAGTTGTGTTATTCGAATTAAAATGTTATTATTTCACTGAATCAATAACTGATATTCCCATTTAAAAAAAGTCATGCATTAAAGGGTTAAAATATTCAAAAAAAAACATACTTCAATAAAACACAATCCCCAGGAGTCAATTGCGAGGTAATTTAGAAAATATAAACTTTCGTGTTTTGTGTACCATAAAATAGTGTAGAAAGACAGCGTTTTGGCTCAAAGGAACAAATACAAGTGTGACAAAAAAAAAAATTAAAATCATTAAAAAAACCTTTGAAATGAAAAATCAGCATCTCTGAAAATTAACCAACTTAAAGAGGAAACTCTCATCTATCCAACGCCCTATTTAGGAAAAATCAATTGAAAATCGAATTTATTTTTAGTAAAAACTTCTCCTTAAAAATTGTTTCTAAAAATTTTATATTTTTTAGCTTATATGTATAGAGAATCCTTTAAAAATAAATTATATTTTCAATAAAATTAATGAATATATATTTTTTTTTTAATTTCAAGAATCCATAAACATGATTTTCTTACTGGATCTTTAAAGATTCAAGTTAAGTGTCTGGTAATGTTTGCATTTTTTGAATAATTAAACGAACCGCAGTGTACTAAGGAAGAATAAAACATGATAAATATTTCCCGCTCCAAGCATAAATCGATCATCAGCATACCAGAAGGTCACATGCCATATTTCAGCAAGCCATTACACAATTTCTGAACCGAAAAAACTTTTTTATTTCAAGTCCAATCGTGTTGCAAATTTCATCAACCATTCAAATAATATAAAAGTAGGGGAGAGTTTGGTATCATGAGCCACTTATTTATTTGCTTCATAATTTCTTTATTATGAAAGAAAAAAACAATCACAATATAAATGGAAAGGTTTTCTACATTTTCAATGTACCATTTGGCTTTTTTTTAATTTTTAAATACAAAAATTTACCGAGTTCTTGCTGTTTTGAAAAAAAGTTTTTTTTGCTTTGGATGTTGAAAATCAATGGTGAAACGTGGGCCACCAAATCACAATTGACAATTGAGATAACGTTCAAAGTTAATGAGTTGACTTAAAACTGATTTTTTTTTCATTTAGTTATTTTAAAGCAATTTCAGATGAGGAAATAAATAAGAGAGTTGTGTATGATCGAAAAGTTCCTAATTCCTGGCTAGCGAATGTTCGGCAAAATTCCTTATATAGGATTTATGTTCGTCTCTATCACATTGAAAAATAATGGACAAATTATTTTTCACAGTTTTTTTTGGCATTGAAAACTTTGCACATAAGAAAAAAGGTATTTAAGTTCTGAATGAGTATAAAAACACCAAAATATAGGTGGCCCAAGATACCCCACAAAATGTGGCCTACGATTCCCCACAAACTATGATTTGCGAGTTGGTTGCGTTTGTGTGACTTATTAATGTTCCATCAAAAATTCCTTTTTTTACTTGAAAGAACATGACAAAACTTAGATAAAAAGCGTATGGACATATTTTTGTTATGTACTTTAGGTCTTCCACGGAAGCAATTTTCGGGTGCTTGTTTAATTATGTAAGTACATTTTTCTAGGCTAGTTAAGTAAAAGAAGCATGTGATACGTACATAAGTCAACCACATATAGAACACAACACAGAGAGTGACCCACGTTTTTCCATGGCCCACGTTACACCACTCTCCCCTATAATATAAAATTAATTGTAAACTTTTAAATGAAAAATCAAAAACCTGTATTAAAATGTGTTAAAAGTTCCGTTCACATAACCAAAAATTCTGCTAAAATAATCATTTTTTGGTGGTACTTTCAAACAGTTACATATGCTTTTAAAAATTTTCAAATGAAGAAGTTACTATTGATTTTTGAAAGTTTTAAAAATTTATTTTCAAAAAGCTGAAAGTTTCAATGCGTTTTGATGAGCTCATTTTTGAGTTTCGTCTAAAATTGTCTTTGTTAGTGGTGCATTTAAAAAATGGTTAACTTTTTTTACGAGAAAAAAAAACTACCTCAAATATCTCGGAAAATAAAAAAAACGGAACTCAACGATAAATCATGAGTTTTTAAGCCGATTTATAGAATCAAATGTTGACTAAGGGAAAAATTCATAAACCTCCGGCGACCTATAATTTTAACATGGCCTTTTCAGAACGAAAAACATTTGTTTAAAAAGCTTTAAAAAGATCGTGAAGTTTATTAACTAGGTTCATATTTCTTATGCAAAATTGGCCGCTGAATTCGAAAATAAAATTCAATATATTTCAGTAGAACAGTTTTAAAGTTAGGTTCCAACTATGAAGTTTTGCAACGAAAATGAAATTGCTTGTACATAAATCTAAATATCTCAGACTACTTACAATCTATTTTAAATTTATTTTTGTGTTGAATGTGAATCAATTAAATTTTTCGATGAAACCATTTTTTTCATAAAAGCAGTCTAAATTTCCGTATTTCAATCTTATATCTTATATTTTTAATGGAATAAAACAAAAGTTTGGGTTGCCATTTTGTGGAGGCAAAAGAACTAAGAATAACTATATCAAATCTGATTTAAGATCTTCAATTCTCTTTTTAAATGTTAATTACAGCTTATATTCGTATTTTTCACGATCAAATCATATATTTATTCTTTTTAACCTGTGATTTTAGTATAGAGTCCTTTTACAAACATGATAGGGGCATACAAAAACACTCTTTTATTCCATTTTTTAACCATAATTAAACCTCCATAAAAGCTTAAATTTGGTGTTCTTTGTATGTTCATCTGAATAATAAACAAAATTCACCCATGTTTTTGTATTCAGCTTTTTTGAGTATAATTTAAAATAGTTAAAATCGTACATCAAATGGTATCAAAACCTTGTATGAATTTTCTAATTTTTATGAGTTTGTAAATTCATAAAATTCTTTCACGCCTTATGTTCAAAACATATTTCACTCAAAATGAAATGATTAGATATGTTAATATACCAGCTTTTTTGCCAAACGGCTGTAGGTGCATCTAGACGCATAAAGAAACACTTTTCCCTATGATTGAATTTGTTTCGTGATAAATATGTTGGTGACTAAAAGACAAAAAAAAAGATTACAAAGTTGGACTGCCTATTGAAGTCATACGTTTCTTTAGCGCCTACTGGAAAACTGATCACTCCGATGGAAAATTTTATTTTCTACTATAAAAGCAATTCAACACTTGAAGGCCAAAAGTCTTTTTTCATTTCTGAGAACGATAAAGATTTGTAAATTCATTATATATGCCAAACATTTCTGAAAACTAAAGAAAATTGCAAATCACATAATTTCGTACGTTAATAGTTTAAGGATTTATTTATTGTTTCTTTATCTGAGCAAATAAAAAGGAACTACATGATGAGGGCAATAAATGCATGACGTGAAGTCAGCAGGAAAAATTTTTTCAAGTATTTCAGTCTTATAACCAAATTCACCCCCCAGTATGACTTTTTCAAATTTGTCATTTCATTGAAATTCAAAACAAAACTAAGAATTTAGCAGCTCAGAACTCAGAGCAAGTACAAAACTTAGTATCTACCATCTGCTAATGTCAATTTAGACAAGTGAGAGAAATTAGTGATAATAAATAAAAGTTGAAGTTGTCCCTACATTTCATTAACAGCAAATTCAAAGTTAACATTCTAAAAACTCAAAAAAATTATTTTGTATATTTCGGTCCAGGGAATTGCAAGTTACAGCAGCTTAAGTTTGGGGGACAGACTTTTTTTTCAGTATTAAGCATTTTAAGTGATAAGAGAGGGAGCTGGTAGCACTGCTTATCAGATAAACGCGAATCGTTCCGAAGGAATTTAGAAACCTTATTTTTAGAAGTTTTAAGCGTGTAAAATTTTAAACTTTCCGTGCGATCGTTAAACAAAGTGTAAAGAATTACTTTTAGTGAAGTGTTTATAAGAATCATTCGATATTTTAGGAGAAAATTGTGTTTTAAGTTCGTGCGATTTGCAATTGTGATGACGCGGTTTTGACAGGTTTCAGACATATGCGAAAAATAAGTAGAGATGGCGCTTTATCGGGTCGAATCACGGCTATCGTTAGCGTTATGGTTAAAGTTTTGCTATATAAGTGAGACAGTAACGATACGGGCGTTATTTTATTGCATGCAACATTTCATGTGGCTAGCCTGATGACAGTGGGCCCGAATGGATTTTTGGAAAAAAAATTGTGACTGATTTTAACACGATATCAACGAGCTAAGCTGAGTATACACTTCCCTTTTTTTTTAAATATTATAATAAAATAAATACTTTAAGCGATATTTACGAGTGTGTGTGTGTTCAGACACCCTATGCTTTATTAAATTCATGTTACGCACACTAAAATTAAATTTGCAATCAAGCTTTAGTTAAATTTTTTTTCCCCGTTTGCACAATGCGTTAGAACGTTTTTCGTTTGGTCATTCTTGCTCTTCTCATTTTAAGCGCGCGATAAAATTGTGCATTGTACGTGTATGACAATGCCACGTTAGGCCGTTTTTTGCTCTTCCATTTTAAGCGCGCGATAAAATTCGGTGAGTTACACTTGTGCCAAGTGCATTGTACTAACAGTGCCACGTTAGGACGCTTTACTCTTCTCGTCTTAAGCGCGCGGTAAAATTCGGTGAGTTACAACGGTGCTAAGTACATTTCAGTGTATGACAATGCCTCGTTAGGACATATTTGCACTAAATAAAAAAAACGCGAAGTAATCGATAATGTGCGACGTGACGATCATTGAATATTTAACTTTGCTTTGATCACATCCCTTCCCAAAGGGAATCCAGATCTTATTTACCTTCCCCACTAACAAACCACCCTTCCTGTGACGACCGTGGAGATTTAGAGGTGTATTCGGTCTCTAGTAGCAACGGAAGTCGAGCTAACAATCCTTCCCTTTCCCCGATGAACCGTGAGGACGTGGCCGGCGCCGTTATTGACCATATAAGATAAGGAACCTTCGAAACGTGTACACAGAAAATGGTAAGCTAATCCCAAGCCCCATTTATTTGGATCTATGTACAATTTGGAAGGTTCTTGTCAATCACGGAGTAGCAACTACTGAAATGTACGGTTTATCTAAGCTCAAGCTCTAAGCTCAAGTATTAAGCATTTTAAGTGATAAATATACTTTTTGTCAAAGAAACACTCCACAGAGTGAAATATTTTCGATAATTTTAAAGCGCATCTTATAGGAAAAGTTCTAAATTTTTATAGAAAACGAGCATTTGCGGGTGTATCAGTTTTTGCCACTTAAGGGGGGAGGGAGGTGTTCAAAGCTATCAACTCCGATCACCCCTCCTCTTCCCCTCTTAGGACTTAGCATGCTCGTACCCAAATACACTCTCATGCCAAATATGGTTCCATTTGCATGACCAGTTGTTGAGTTATGTTAAATTGTTAAAAAGAAACTCTATTTTTGTGTTAAGCACTCAAATGTATATTCTACTTTTATTCAAGATAGGTATCGTTTTGTTCGTAGCAAAAAAGTTTATACACAATTTTGCTTTTAAAAGGTAAATAATTTTTGAAAGCCTTAAGTTACGAGATAATCATCTACAATTAATTTGGACGTTATATTTGATTGGATTATTTTTTAAATGTAAATGTTTAATCCCCGATTGACATCCAAATTTATTGCATTCTGTTTATTCCATTTCCTCGACACTCAACCACTCCCACACCTGACTAGATTGACAAATCTAGCATCAAGTTTCATCCTGTTTCGTTTTCTCTCTGCTCCTCCAAGTTACCTCTTTCTGGAAGCTGCATTTTCGCCGCCCCAATTGAAGATGCACCCAGAAGCGCACTGCAGCTCATCGGCCATATCGTGCTGTTCTGTTGACTGTTCTCATCACTTCTCTGATGCCGATTTACGAGGGATATGAAGTTCAATTTGAAGGCAGATTGCCTCTTACCGTCTCGTCTTTCTTCCTTGCTGCCGCGTCCTCAGAAGCGCGGAATCGAAAAGTTGAGAAGAAGGTGGATGAGTCGACGTTTACCCGGGTTTCAATTTTCTTGGCAATGAAACTGAAATTTTTCATCTTGATGCACTTGAATTTTACGCCACGACGACGATGGACGCATCCACGAGCTGCATCCATCTGCCGTTAGTTGCTGCAGTTTTGCTTGTTTTTGCATGTCTTCCCCGATAGTTGAGCATTTTGGCCGATGGAATGAAACACAATACCACTGAGCAGCAAATGGATTTTTAATGAGATATTAAATTTCAAATATACTTTAATGGGTTGGTAAAGAAGGAAGCGAGTAGGTTTAAATTTCCAGAAGTATACAATCCGCTTTCCTTCTACGCGAGAAATGATCAACATTTCATGATCGTATTTTGTTTTTGTTGTTTTTCAAACTTGATGTAAATAACATAAAACAATTATTGCTCAAAGTGAAATATGAGTATTTTTTCAATATTAAAGTTTAGAAAAAAAAACCATCTCCCATTGAGTAATACTTAAAACCATATGGTTATTCAAGTTTTTGCCAAGGTCACAAGCTAGCGGTAACGCGCGTGCCGCTCGTAGTTGCCAATTAAGTGGTGTGAACATTTGCATACCGCATCTAATAAATTACGACGATGACAACGAGAACGTTGAGACGCTTGTACCTTTTTAGACGGGGAGAAAAGTAGATAGATACAGATACCTACATACATTTGCTTTGACATTACACTTCTGGCTTCTGGCTCTTCTAAATAACGCAACGTGTGGGCAGGAATCCCTTTTGGTCACCTTTAAACACGGCGCTATTCCCATAGATCACGTGAAAGAGATTCTGGTTGAATACATTTGAATGTGTTCAGCCATGATATTTTCAAAGATATTTAAATCCCAAACGGAAGTTTAGGAACATAAAAAATCAGTTCGGTACAACAAAAAACTTTATCCTTCTGTGTTCGAGCAAGTTGTGAAAAAAAATATTTGTCCATGCGATTTACTAACCTCAAAGCCATTTATGGAAGGCACCATAAAGTTATTCAGAATTGTTTATCGATTTGAATTAATCAGAATATTACAAAAGAGACGGCTTTTACACTGTTTAATTCCAATTAGGTTACCCAAAGGTGATAAACCGATCGATTGATTGTGTAACATCATATCGTATGTGCTGAAATTAATGGGGCTACCATATTCGCAACGCCAAAAAAGTATATAGGGTAAATGATCTTGAGCGGAACTAGTCAAAATCTGATCTTGAGCGGAACCATTTACTTTTTCTAAGTTCTAGGCAATGATTGTTGATGAATCTTACCAAATGGTTTAAAAAACACTTTTTCAAGATCTTTTCATACAAGCATTGACATTTTTCCTAAAATTTATTAACTGAAATAACGTTATTAGAAGATTTAAAAACATACGCATTTCTGCTGCAATTTTCATCAATCTACGCTGACTTTGAACGCCAATTTATGTCACCCTTGATCGTTGTAAACTAATTCTCAATGATTAAAATGGTAGAAAAACTCATAAAAAAGCATTATTCAGGTTTTTGTTTCAAGTTTTCCATCAGAATATCAATTAATTGCGTAGTTTTTAAATGTAAAATATGATCTTGAGTGGAACCATCTTTGATCTTGAGCGGAACTACTAGCTTCCGAAATAAACCGCTAGGTGCGCTGCCTTATGCCTAATGTCTCACACGCAGTTTTTACCCCTGAACGCAATGGTCCGAAAATCAATCAAAACAAACACTCAGGATGCGTTTCCTGTTGGAAACATTCCGATTGTATAATGGGATAGCGCCTCTCGCTACTGCTTCGCCTGGCTGGTATGCAATCTCGATCAGCGCTCCTATCAGCTATGCAAACCGAGTCGCATCATTCAGAATCATCGGTTCAGCAAACATCGCATATCGGAGATGAGTGAGATACAAACTGATCCATTCTGAATGTAGCTCACTCAGTATCTGCCTGAATTATATGAAATTCAAAATTATTTTTTGCAGGACGAGAAAAATCAAACAGTTGTGCGGGACACCATAAATTCTCAGTAGTTTTAACGTGACGTACGACATTTTAATAAGAGAACTTGTAAAAATTGAAAAACACGGCGAAAGTGAACGTCTTTCCCTCACAAACACAACTGCAATTTGATTTTGATCATACTGATGTTAAAAAACGTTATAACAACAAATAAATTTATTAATTTGCTTTATATCAAATCAAACAAAATACGCTAATGATCGGCTTCATGTATCATTCACTCACAGCCTGATCCATTCACTCCTGATCGAAGACCAACAAGATTCGCCATATGCATTGCGCATTGGTGATATTCCAATTTGATGATGGTGCTGCACTGTTTTGACAGCAAGCATCGTGCGAGGTGATCTGTATTTTAGCGATGAATTGAACGATCGATGATCGGGTAGGTCCAGTAGCAATCAATAACGAAACCCGACCGCTGTACGTTCAGGTGCGAAGTGCAATCAGAAACATTCATTGAAAATGAGTGATATTCAGAACACTGCCTGAACGTATATTTCTTTTGTATATTTCTTATTCTATCAGCTTTAGGGAAAGAAAAAAATGTAAAATGATGTTCGAATAAAATAAAAACTAATTAATTGGTGTCACAGCGTACCAAACTAGGCACACAAAAATTTTAATTTTTTGGGGTTCAAGAAATGTGTTTTTGAATCTTTCTTTCAGAGGGACGACGAGAAGGAGGAGAAAGGCTTTCATACATATTTTTTGGCATAATTCAAGAACTAATCAAGCCAGTAAAGTTAAGTCATTATTTCAGAATAAGAATCAATCTTCATTGCCATAAGTATTCGTACTTTATGAAACAGCTTTCTTATAAAGAGATTGTTTTAGATGTTCAAATTTCAATTAAAAACGGTATACCTACTATCTAATAAACAAAAATTGAAATAGTTTTTTACACACATTTTTTTCAGTTTTAAAAAGTGTAGCAAAGCACACCGGGTTAGTAATTTTATAATAATTCACGATTCAATTGGTGGTCTGGTATTGAAAACCTATCCGATTTCTTTGTGTTTGACTTTACACTTGAGCTCGAACTGGACATCGGTTTGAGAAATAATTGTTTTATCAATTGATATAAATAATAAATGTTTCCATAAATCTATATATATAAAAATGAATGTTTGTCTGTCTGTCTGTTCCCTATAGACTCGGAAACCACTGAACGGATCATCGTGAAACTTGGCATCTGAGGGTTTTTGGGGCCGGAGATGGTTTCTATAATAGTTAAAACCCCATCCGACTTAAAAGAGGAGGGCCTTCCATACAAAATTTGTAGTTTTCCGAAACAAATTAAAGTCATGGCATCCATTTTCTCGAGATTTTTTTTCCCTTCGGGCGGTTTGTTTTCCGTCTCTATGGTCGAGGCGTCGCAAATACACGTCGCGAGAGGATAGTAACCGTGGCATAGCATACTGATCAGTGGGAATATTTTGGCGCGTATTTCTCAACCAAGCATATTTTCAATGCAAGGGGTGGCGATATGAAGCCTTGATGTGATTTTTTTCTACTTGATTCCTAGCTCATTTGTACAGCACATGGTTATGAAGGACGCCTAGATGTGATCCAAATTGACATTTTGCCGATCGAATAAAACATATACATTATTTTTGCCAAAATCTGAAATTGAAAAGTCATGGCATCTATTTTTAGTTTTTCGTCTCTATGGTTGAGCAAACGTCGTCGCAAGTGGATAGTTAAGCATAATGTTCAGCATAATGTTCATTGATCGCTGAAAAAATTTCAAAATAAGGCGCCTGTTTCTCAATCAAGTAGGTACCTATATTTCTTATGCACGTGGGGGCGATATGCAACCTACATATGTTTTTTCTTGCTTAATTGTACACAGCATGTGGAAATAAATGACGCTTAGATGTGACACGGATTGGTATTTTATCAATCGAACCAAAAGCAATTGAAAGATTTGCAAAAATATTTCCATATTTGATGTCCATATTGCAATTGTTGTCTAAAAATATAAATTTAGTTCTGATGCTAATGAAGTAATGGTATGACACTTTGCGGACAATTGAAAAAAAAATACTGAAAATAAAGAATTAACATACAGCTTTTTAACTCATTTTGCCTACAAGGTTATTTTTGAATCATATTGATAACACTAACAGAAATATGAATAAGTTGTTTTCAACAGAGGAAGATCGGAAACATTTTGTTGAACATGTAAAAATGTGCTTAACTGAAAAAAAAGTTCAAAAATCCGATCCGACACATGAACTGATCAAGAGCCTTTTCTTCAAATTAGATAACATAGGACTGACGAGTTCATAAGTGAAAAGTATCAGTGAAATAAACTGATTTTTATTGGCCAAAAGTGAGGTACCTAAAGTGAGGTAATTATTTTTCCGAAAGAATTTTCATTAAAGTATTGAAGGAACACTAGAACATGCTCAAACGTTCAACTTTTCTCTGTTACAAAAAAAAATGTTTTCTTCTAAAAATTGATACTTCGGCCCAAATACACAACTAAAACGAATTTAGAAATGAAAATGGGAGCTTTTTATTTTAAATAATTTTGAAAAAAAACATCATACTTTTTGCTTACATACCAATTCAAGTTCGTGCTTAACATGAAAAGTTTTTTTGTGTTACATGGCTGCATAAAAGAGCCTTTTGATCCGCTTCTTTTTTGAAAAGTGAGACTTTAGAACTGATATTCAACTGGAAGCAAAAATTTTATGAGAAATATTTAGTTTACTTCTAAAGTGTTCAAAACAATATTCCCTTCTGTCAACTTACACGGTGGGGCAAGGGCAAACATCGAACTTTTAAGAGATTCATCTTCAAAATGATTCAATATGTTGGAAAGACCAGAAGGGGTATTCCGAATGTTGAAACTGAAGCAGATATTTAAAATTCTTAAATGGCTTTGTAAATGAAGGTCATTTGCTTTGAACAGCATTCGTTTATAGTGGAATAACAAACATAAATTCATACTGCTGGAATACTGCAGATTTATCAATGAAACTTGATAAAACAAACAAACAGAAATACGTATTAGATGCAACTTAAAGCCATTACTCTGACGCATCTGAAAATAAGCTTTGCATTTACACTTGCCCCAATATACGGGACAAACGTTAACTTAGAAATTTGTTATTGCCAACGTTTTTGAATATTTGACTTTAAAAGAGAAAATAAAAAACGCGAAATTATTTAGTGATGCAACTGGTATTTTTTGCTTTAATAAATTGTTGAAAAAATCAGTTTGTACTGTATACAATCGATAATTTTCATACCATGATAAGTGTTGTTTGGGAAAACCTCAAGCTATAATGTCTCATGTTTACGAGTTTGTTATATAGCGAAACATTTTTTTATCATAATTTTGGCGCAAAAAGAATAAATATTCAAACTGCTTCGAAAGGTGAGGATGGTGAAAAAAGCTGTTTGAAAATGTTTATTAAAAATCCTTTTCATCGTTTTTTTTTCAAATTTCGATAGCTTATTTTTTTAACTCCAAAAAATACATCATCATCATACATTATCTAAAGCTTATCAGGGGCTGGAAGTGCTCAAAATACAGAATTTTAGGAAAATACTCAAAAAACTGTCCCATTTCACGCTATTGGTCGGTTTTCAAAATTCTATTTCCATAAAGTACAATGTGCAACAAATTCCAATATGCGAATCTTTTTCTTTCAATTAGAAATTTATGTAAACTCGAGCCAGGTAAATCAGCCAACCTTCTTCAAGCAGTGGGGGACAAAATTGGAAGACATGGGAGAGCTCCCATGTAAGTTTAAGATAAAGAGTTTTTCAAAGAAGGGACAAATGTTGTTATGGAAGTTCGTAACTTCCTACTTTGGGAAAAAAGGTGGAAAATCCATAAATATTGACATTATTTGAGCCATTATGAAGCTTTAAAAACAGAGTACAAATTTCAGATCTAGAAAAACAAGTTTAGAGATCGAGCCTCAGTAAATAATAAATACCATCTTTAAATTGCAATTCGGAACTTCAGCTGCAGCTTTCATTTCAAAGTTGTTGGTTCTAAACCATGATAAGGTTTGATTTATAAAAAAATGCTTACAAAAATCTAAATTTGAATAAATTTTTACAAATTACATTTATTTTTGCAAGGTGTAGCAATGCACACCGGGTCAGCTAGTTTTTAATATAAATCAATGTTTACGTGATTCATAAGAAACTGAATTTATTATGAACTTTATTCTACGAATAAGTTGCTTACAGCAAGGTTACCGAAATGACAGAAAAATATTTTATTTCACAAAATTTTGAAGAAACTTTTATCACAGCATCTGTGTCACAGAACACGATATTTTGAAATATTTACAGATTTCACAGTATTTTTTAATTTCGAATGGGTTTCCATAATACTAATTTTTTTGTCAATATAAAATTAAGGTTTCTTACTTTGAATTAGAAAATTATGAAAAGATTTTGAACGTAAACTGATTTTTCTCTACTAAAAAATAAAAGAATAAGTATGAAAAGATTTTCAACGCAAACTGGTTTTTCCCAACTAAAATATAAAAATGACTCAATTTATCATGAATTTCCAATAAAATTCAAGGAACTAAAAGAATAAGGATTTAAAAAAAAGAGTTTTTTCTCAAAAACATTGATTTAGAGCAATGTACAGTTTTTTTTTGCCAAATCTGTAATTTAAGGCATCTTCTTTTGTATTACTGACTTTGTCGTTACCTTCAAAAGTTGTTCGGGGCAGTATGATCCTTAACACGCACATTAAAAAAATCAATCAAATATACTAACGAATTTAATTTTTGAGATTAAAAAAACTAAAATTTGAGTTTAGAGAATCGATTCTTTCAAAATAGAATACAGTGCATCAAAGGGAAAATAGGACTTTTTTTAAGCAAGAAATAAATTTGAACGGATTTTTTGAGGACAGCTTTTGAACGCTAAGTTTATTTTTTCCACGTAAAAACATCAATTTTTGAACTTTAAAATCTTCAAAATTGAAATTTAGTTGAAGTTTTCACAGTTACACAAGTATTAGGAATAAGATCTATAAAAGATGTTGATAGAAGAAAATGGTTCCGCTCAAGATCATATTTTGGTTCCGCTCAAGATCAGAATTCTTACTTCAGTAAAACAGCTCTAGAGTTATTAGAATTTACTCTAAAATTTTCTAAAAATCATCATTAGAAAGCAGAAACTAAGATCTATCCGCTGAACTGAAAAAAACTTTGTTCGGATATAACCCAAAGCCATACCGCTTGATCAACTGTTCCGAGTGTCGTCGAATTGAGCCAATTAGTTCCGCTCAAGATCATTTACCCTATAGATTGATTTTTCAAAACAGTTCGGATAAAAACTATACATATACTTTTCAAAATAATAAAACTTTGAATATTTTTTGTTTGGGAGCTTATTGCATACTCAAGGAAGCGTTCCGAGTTCATAGTTTATTACGTGTAGAATAAGCTTCCCAGATTGCTCGGTTTTATACGGGTTTGCCCGGAAATTTAATACAAAATTCCGGCCAGGTTGCTCGGATTTCATTGAAAAGAACCCGGATTGTGCTCAGATGTATTTGGATTAAGCCAAGGGGGGGGGCGGATAAATTCTTCTCGGGGAGGGAGGGTGTCTATGATTCGATTTTTTTTAAACGCTATTCAAGAGAACACAAAATATTTTAAACGTGTAAACGAACTGGAGATGAGTTCTGTATACTGTGTTCAAATATCCATGTTGTCTGCGTAGAAGATAGTTTCTGGTATCTTAAAAAAAAACTCGTTTATTAATCACATGCAAACAGTGTTAAAGTGTTCAAACTTTTTCAAAAATAAAAGCTCTGACTTGAGCTGCAACATGCAAAATTTACTCCTTATTTGTTTTTAATATTCTTGTCACCAACTGAAATTCTCTGATTTAGAAAAAAAACTGAATATATTAAAATTGATTTCCATTTCATCATTGATTGCCTAGATTAAACTATATCGAGAAATTTTTACCTAATGAAGGAACCTTCACCATTGCACGGTGGTCTAAAACGGGAATTTAGCGAGACAAAATTAATAAGGCAGACGCAGATTTAGACTTCAGCAAAGATGCTTATCAAATAATGCGCCTTAATGATACAGTATGAGAGTATATAAGGTCGTGTTTTTTTCATTTTTGACTTACAAACTGTTGTAATTGCAAAGATTGATTTAAATTGTCTCATTCAAAGTTGTAGCCATTTACTTTTAAAGCAACTTTGTAAAAGTCATCAAATTTATATGAAGATTAGGATGCACGCTATGATTTTTTCTATGTTTAAATGTTAGAGCGTGTCTAATCAACCAATTTTTCAGCTCTAGCTATATTTTATGAATTTAAGGAGTGAATTCGAAAAAAATTAGCTTTGCTTTGTGATTTTTTTTTTTGTTTCGATTATAGTCGTTTTACCATCTTTATGGCATTCGCGACTTTATCAACGGTGCAGTTGGCGGATTGTTATTGAAGAACTTATCCGGTACAACTGTGTTCGATGTTTGCTCTTGGGCTCGAACTTGCGGACATCGGCTCAGAAGACAACAGACTTGCCAACTGAGCTATATCACAAGCCCTTTTGCTTTGTGAATGACTTTTGAATGCATGGATGGAAATTGATGAAATTTTCAGTGAAGCTTCCAAATAATGTAATGTATACGAGTACAAAATAGGAAAGTTCCAGTGAGAGAATAAAAAAAAACAGCTGGAAGCAACTATTCGAAAAAAATTCACATGGTAAATCGTTTGAGAAGTCCTAGAGGATCCAATAGTGAGCCAAAGTTTGTATACAAGTGGAGATGATTGATTTCATGAAATGAGAGGTTTTTTCAAGCTCAATCCGATAATATGAATGGAGGAAGTGATAAAAGCCAAAATTTTTCTGACTCGTTTGTCTAGCTGACTTATCAATAGTCTTGAGTTCATTTCTAAATGGTAGACAAGCTTCCCTCCGGTAAATAAACAAGAAATTGTGGTCAAATTGTGCGCAAAATATTTGGGATACATGTGGGGAGATATTTTGAAAAATTCCGTATTGTACAGCAAAACGAACTCTTTAGCGGTCATCTGACAAGATTTCAACCATTAACTATTCGTTGGCAAGTCTTGCCTGTATTGCTCGGAGATAAACAAAGAGAAAAAAAAAATGAAAAATTTAATGTCTAGTACTAATAGAGGCTAATGATCAGTGAAAACTGCAAATTTCACAATCTTTCATAACGATTAACATGATAAATGGCTGAAAATACTGAAAAGTCTGCTTTCACAAGCGATCGTTTTCTCTGAAAAGCACATCGATAGATCCCACAAAGTTTATACTCTGTTTAACATGGGTCTGTAAATGAGCCATTATGCAAAAAACGGTGGTGAATTGATAAAAAGTCAAATTTGTTATTTTTGTGCGGAAGCAGGACAACCGGTTTAAGTTGTTATAGCTAACTTCGACCAAATAAAAAAAAGTAATTTTGAATGTCAAGCATCAGGAAACAGAAATCGTAAACTAAGAGCAAACGCACCAATACGGGAGTATACGCGGCCCGATTTTGCTCATTTCAGCGGACCGATTTAGGTATACACACTCTTTCGCGCACCGGGTGGAAGCATATTATTTTTAAATTGTGCATTGCACTGAGAAAACTTTAACAGAAAATATGAAATTAAATTTACTGATCGAATAAATTTTCGGAGTCGAAAGATTTTTAGCTTAAATTTTGCGTTATTATCATTTTTATTAATAGTTAATTGTTATAATGCATAGCGATTGTTGGGGGTTATTCGACGGGTTAACTGTTCTCCGTTATGTGACGCCAAAGTAGACATGCTGGTTGAAGATGCCATACAGCAGCAACAGGGCCACGCAGTTTCGAGCAACCAGCAACCTGGTCAGGTGGTGGATGCAGCAAGAACTTCTGTGCAGTTGCAGCCGGAATCATCCGAAATTCAGCGGAACTTGCGCGAAATATGCCAGCTGCTGTGGAGTTCCACGATCAAACAGGAGGTTCTCCGCCGCTGGTCTAAGACTTCGGCTTCAGTGAGTCGGAACCGTTTGCCCTGGTGCAGCGCAGCGAGAAGGAGGATTGTATGCGTCATTGCCCCGGTTCAAACCTATCTGCTAAAGATGCTGCTCATGGACCCGGTCAGACGGTGAAGTTTTTTCTTCTATCTGCTGCGTACTTTTCCAAGCTGTACGGAGGGTAGAAAAAAATTAAAAAAAAAAATAAATTTTCGCTAAATAAACAGTTTTTTCACTTACCTTCATCGCTTACGTTGTTGTTACTCGATGCTGGTCAATTGCAAGTTCTGCACTGTTCAAAATTATGCTGATTCCGACGACCCACTCGGCTACAAAGAACAAACCCTGGGCCACCGATTCCGAGGGCCTAAATTTTCACCTCTTTTGACCCAGCACAGAATACTTCCAAAATGGCTCTATATAATCTTCGACACATTTCCGATCCCCCGGCGAACAAAATTCCGTCCGCACATTCGACCGAATCAAAAGAAGAGCCACAATTGCTTAATTAATTAGCGAATTGTTTACCAAAATTACAAAATTTTAATAAACATCGTTTGTTTAACTTAGGCCGATGACATAATGAATACGATGCGATGCGATGCGGTGAATGCGATTCAATGCGGTGAACCACATTTGATGAAAATGTATGTGAATCGCCTAAGGCCGATGACATAGTGAGTGCGATGCGATGCGAATTGGCGGAAAATTTACGGACGCAGCCTATGCGAACTCGAGCGGCGGAACAAATTGACATCTCCTTCGCCGCGTTGAGTATGTCAGGTTTAAGCGATTCACATACATTTCCATTAATTGTGGTTGACCGCATTGAATCGCATTCGCCGCATCGCATCGCATCGTATTTACTATGTCATCGGCCTTAGCCTTAAATCGTAGATTTTTTTCAGTGCATGTTTGCTCTCGCCCCTTTCTAGTGAGCAAATTTGGTGATTTTGTCGGTCTCGACGGCAACGGCCCTATTTTGCTCACCCTCATACTAACCCCCGGTGCGGTATGAGAGTGATCAAACGCGTGAGCATTTTCACTATACTCGCGATTGCTGCGGATGCCCTAAAATAGCCTCAATTTCGAAAACTATGCTTCCTGGCATGCATTATAGATGAGGCATGTTTTGCCCAAAAATTAAAGTCGTAAAAGAACGCTATCTCAAAAACCACATGACAGAACATCACAAAAATTTGCGCGTATTAACATTACATAACCAGAAAATTTTTCTGAAAATTTCATCAATTAACATCCATGCATTCAAAAGTTATTTACAACATAAAGTATTGCAGTTTTTTTTCGAATTCACACCTTATACGTAGGCGATATTTTCTAAGAACTTTTATCCAATCAATACGCGCAAGTTTTTATCTCAGACAGCAAATGTCTATTTTTTCTATTAAAAATGCATTTTTATAACTGGCACATTTCAGATTATGGTGTGTGGTTTGAATTCAAAACGAAAATTATAGAGCTAGTTTTATAAAAATAAACATAAAAGGTTTTTTGGAAGCATCAAATTCAATATAAAATCTGCTGTTGAGTTCACGATCATGATCAAGTCCAGTTTAAGGATTGGATAAAAAATCAGTACCCAAACCATGGATAGAGTAAAAACCTGAATTTCCATCTACATTAGAATAAACATAAAGGTCAAAATCAGGATCTGGTTCAGGTTGTTACCACACAAATGATCTGGTACAAACAGCAACAGATCATTCATGAAATGACATTCATTCTTGACATAAGATAGAATCACTAAATCGTTCATTGAAAGTTTCATAAAGACCAGACACTGGACCAATGCTAAGGTACTCAATAGTTTCATATGTTTTATATAATATGCAGGAGTTTGTTCTGAAACTCTGAAGGAGGTTCCATAAAGGTCCCATTCGAAGCATCCAAAAAAGAAGTTATTTACAAATTTTGCCCAGATTTTAGGTCGTCTATTTCAAAATCAAACACCCGGATTTTACCAGGTTTTGTGTAAAATAAACCGGATTTGTCCGGCCTGCATACGAGCTGAATTTTTTTTGGCAATCTTAACTAAACATTCACGAAGCTTTTTTAAATGCTTCAGATTCAATGTGTGTTTTTATGAATATTTAACCAGTTACATTTGGAAGCACGTTGTCCTCACGTACCTGAGAGGTCCAAGTCAATTGAAATTAGGGTGATTTGCCAATCGTAGATTAGCTAAGCACATGATTTTGGTTTCTATGCAGTATTTCGGTCCTTTAAATCGAATTCGTTCATTTTCTTTGTCAATGGTACTCATACAAGCTTGGTCAACAAGATCCAAAAGTTGAAATGCTCGAATAAAGTAACATCGAAGTTTAAAAAAATCATTCAAAACAGGCTGTTTATGTCCAATAGTTGGACAAGCAAATCTGATGTCGTTCCTAATGTTGTCCGATTTTTTCCAATGATTGCACATCTTAAAAGGCTTTCAAAGGCCCAGCCACCATATAGTCTAAATAGCTGATATTTGAAACGGAAGCTTTTTATGCAATGCAATTCATTTTGGAGATGGCCCCTTTTGAATGAGGTCGTCCATAAGAACCGTCCGATGCCCACTGGGAAAATTTCTACCCATAATCCGAAAAAAAAAACGAAGCCACGAGTTTCAGAGCCTGGAATAGTACCTATCTTACGTGAAGTTTTCTCAAACATTCAAATCTGCTGTCAGACTAGATCGTACCGTAAACTGGGGGAACTTTGATCACTTTTTTCATTCGTTTTTGAATATTTTGGAAGGGGTTGCTTTTCCGTAATATCTAAAAGTTTTAAAACACTAACTGAGGTGGGGATTATAAAACATGATAATTGAATGCAGTAAATTCAAACGACATAAGTGGTTATAATTAAATGTTTGTTACAAAACCAGATTTCGAGTTTCGGGGTAGCTTTGATCACTATGGTTTTTACGTACCTCAACATCTTCAAAGTTATTGTTTTAGTGCCATTTATCACAGAAGGCATAAACATTAATAACAGTTATTTTTTAGTGCTAATTTGTTTTTTTTTAACATTTTATTTTCAAAATAATTTTTAATCAAAAGATTAAAAATGTTGCTGCATACATCTAGGGGTAAAAATTATAAACATTTTTTAATTTTTGTTGGCCTCAAAACCAAATAAAATTTTGCCTCCATTCAATTTCCTAGGTCCTCGAACTGTTCCTATGTTCTTTTTTTCATCAAATTTAACCATTTGATAGGTTTTCAGCCTTTTTTAATTGTACGGGCTTTCTCATGGAAAATCGCCGTTTTTTTCAATATCCAAAAATTATTACCCAATGACCATAAAATTAACACTTAAACTTAACCTAAACAAAGAAAAAAGTTGAACTTTCACATAAAACAACCCATTTGCACCTAAATGCTTAAATTTGATTAGGAGAGATGTTTGTTTGTGAGCCTTCGAAAAACCAGATATTTTAAGATTTTAAAATAACATTTTAAGTAATATCAAAAATATTCAAATAAAAACCAAATTTAGCTTATTTTAAACTCAATTTATGGGCTTTCAAACGTAGTAAACAGTTTTCAGATATTTTAAATTTTTACTTAGTTAATGATGATAATTTGCAAAAATTTCATGTTGATCAAAGTTACCCCAGTTTACGGTACCTATCTGAGTTAAGTGATATTTGACCTTGTTCACCCAATAATCAGCTATTTCTTTATATGTTCTTGCAACATGAAATGTTTAATTATTCCTTAAAAAAAACTAAAAAGTTTTTGAACACGTAAAATATTTTAAAGGGAATATTTGCTGATGAAAGGATAAAAAGACAAGATCTGTTTTGCCCCCCTTTACCCCTATGAAGAATATGTCATTTTTTCAAGAATTGCTTTATATCTCACTTAGAAGTTGATTTATTTTAACATACTGAATATCAATTTAAAGCTTAGGAATGCTCTCGGCAACGCCCAAAGCATCAAACCATTCTACTGATTTATGCCTAAGATATGCAGTTTTGTAGAAGAAAATTTAATTGATTAAAATATTTATGAAGTGAAAATGGGATAATTTGTAATTAATGTAACTCCTGTTGCATTTCATCAATCTTCATAAAACATTCACATCACATTGAAATGTTTCCCAACAACATTTCAGCTGGAAAACTGTTTTGATCAAATTCAGTTTCTCGAAGTTATGACTGTGTTTTTGAGTAGTGAGTCTAACCTGACGACAGATTTGAACTTCAGAGAATGTATTCCATGAGATAAAAAGGTATTTCAGATCTTCCAATCTGTAGATGCAGTAGACAGTCTCAAATTGTGAAAACAATTGGTTATGCAGAACAATCTTTAAATAATTTTGTTACTGGGTTTATTGAGTGAAATAAACTTCAACGTCAATATCAGATAAAATCAGAATTAATAATTAATCGTGAGATACAAATCAGCAAGCTAGAACTGTTTCTCACAAGTCACACATAGAACATCAGAATCCATCTACTGCACCCATCGACGCTCTCAATGTCAAAAGACAAGCCACATGTCATTTCCGCATAAGCTCATTCCCACTCGTAGTCGCCAAGAAGTCGCATTGTCCAAGAGAAACAAGTGCCGTGGTGTTAAAATCGATGAAGATAAGAGGTGTCTAAAAAACCTGGATAAAGTCCTTGCTTGACCAACTGCATGCTGTATGTAATCCAGAGAACACCACATCGACACCACGAGGGTATTTTGTATTACTGCTACGAATATAAGTTTCTAGCTACAGGAACACAGTAACAAATCCTGAAGACGGACGACTTTCTTGCGACAAATCTTACATCCGGTCACGGAACCACAAACCTCATAGAAGGCTTTGGTCTCCGGTAAACGCTCAACTTCATGCATGTCACATCGAGAAAGCCACAACAATTCCAAGCTGCATACCGGCCTTAACTTGCATCTGAAGCATAAACCAGAAAGGCTCTCAATAGAGGGCCTTTAATTCAGATGCTGAGTCACATCACACATGCGCATCGGATGGATCGATTTTGCAACTCAGCATAAAACCAATACAGTGGACGACAATCGAGCAGTTCGCGGACGGAGATTTGCATGCGTCGGATGTTCGAGCGTCGGTCGAATCACAAGGAGTGTTATCGCGGAATATCAGCGTCGGAAGGTGTGTGCTTGTGTGTGGATGAATCCACTGAAGTGAATGGGAAAGAATTGGGTAGTCGCTTCATGTGTCCGCGATCCAGAAAGGTGCCGATTCTGTTCGCCAGCATAAAATTGTTTCCAAGCGTTTGTTCGGGAAGAAAGTTTCCCGGATTCGGAGTGTAACCACCACAGAGGAAAATATCGGATGTGTGCATGACATCAGCCCGTAGGAGGTCTGGTGTGTTTACAGTTCCCACACGAGTGTGCGGGCAGAGCAGATTGGTGGTCACCACTACAACGAGGAGATATTGCATGCATGACAATCCCACCCACCGAGTGCTAAGTAGTGTGCATGAGTTCGGAGAATGGGAGGACGGGTTTGTTTACAAACGGGTTCTGATTATGCGTGAGCTGCAGATAACTGACAGCATACTAGTGTGGCTTGAAGCTGTAGTGGGAGAAGAAAGCCAATTACTATATTGATCCGTGGCCCGATGAGGATTCACCTGCATGCCAAACACGGAATGTTCCTACACGTACGAGAAACTGAATGTACAATGTAAGTCAACCTAGATTTAAGAATAACTGTAATATAAGATCATGCATCTAAAATCAAAGTGCAATGCAATTAGTCGCGTCTTTCTTTTGAATCGTCTTACTGTTATTGAGCGTTTATCATGACTGATTAAAGAACTAATATTGATGAAATAATTTTGACTCTTGGAGATATTTAGAAAACGGATTTATGCACACAATTCCTTGATGATTTTGCGTAATCGTTATGGCAATTTCATATGAAGTTCACCGTGAAAGGCATCAAGGCTGAATTTAGTTTACTTATCCATTCACGCCCTCTTCGAATAGAAGCAAGGCAACATTGGCGCCCAACTAAATAATCCGCGATTGTCAATTCGCCGGGACATCTTGTACTAATTATTTGTCAAAGTGAGTGATTCATATTGAGTGTCTGATTTTCTGAGATTCTTCGAAATGGACATCAACCATTTGGAAGACGAGGAGCTTATCTTCGAATTAAATTTACGTGGTGTTAAACAATCGTCAAGTTTGGATCGCAAATCGAAACTTAAAACATTAAAAGATATTTTGGATAAAGAAGCAAAGGAGAAAAATATTCCCACTTCGTCAACGCATGTTGCAACAGACGTCGACAATATCTACCAGTGTCAAGCAAGAATTTCCCCTATCATACATCTTGTTGAAGCTGCAATTCGACAGAAATCAATTCCAGTATTAAAGCGATATCAATCTAGATTGCTGCATTACCGTTTTCGCTTATCGTTGATTCAAGACAGTCTAATCACAGCCAACGCCAACAAAACCATCTCCAAATTGGAATCAGCTTTAACCAAGATCGAAGAGTGCCTGGAACAATCAGCAACGGCAGCAGAAGGAACCACGGGCGATCAGGATATTTTACCAACGGAAAAAGAGACTCTGGATAGATTGAAAAACTCTAATTTGCAGTCTAGCATAAAAGAAGTCCTTCAGCAACACGTTCTCATAGGTCAGCAACACAACGATGAAAGAGGGCAGCAGCAACGACAGGAGCAGCAACAGCTTCAGAAAATTCAACAAGAAGAACAGTTACGAAAAGAACAGGATCTCAACGACCAACAGCATCAGCTTCAGCAGCAGCGAGAACAACTCCAATGGGAACAACAACAATTTGAACAACGGAAACTAGAGCAGCAGCAGAGTTATGGAAAACGGTACCAAGAACATCAAAAATGGAACCAACAACAGTTTGAACCACAACACAGAAACCCATCACACCAGCAACCAATGGTAGCTCCACAGGATTACCCGAGGCACAGCCAGTACCAGGATCTCGTCAGACAACAGCAGTTACAGTTTCAGCAATTTTCACAATTACAAGAACAGTGTGAGCAGTTGCAAAGGAGCTTGGACGAGGAGAGAGCAAAACGGCATCAACTGGAACAACAGACGTCTCAACAACCACACCATCAACAGATTTATCCTCAGGATCAACTACACAGGGCTCCTAGGATACCAGATCTTGAACCGCAAAGAAATGGACCAACTTGGCCATCCTGGAATGCCGGATCACAGCAGAATAGAGGGGAAGAGAATCACAACCCATACAGATTTTCGCAGCCATTACATCGTTGGAAGATTGAGGAATACGGCGGAGAAAGTGACATACGAAAGTTAGGTGAGTTTTTAAACCAAGTAAAAATGTACGCAACAACGGAAGGAATGGACGACTTGACTCTACTACGTGTGGTTAAACAGCTGCTTAAAGGGCGTGCGTTTGAGTGGTACATAAGATCTTACAGAAGCTTGGCAACATGGGAGGCCTTCAAGACCGGAATTAAAAACGAGTTCCTGCCGTCGCATTACTCGGAAATCTTCAAACAAGACCTCTACCTACGCTTCCAAGGTACAAATGAGTCATTTACTTCCTTCTACCGGGACTTAATAGCCATTTTCGATATAATCGAACCTCCGATGCCTGAATCTGAGAAACTCTTTATCCTGAAATCTCACCTCAACACGGAGTTCGTTCCGATTGCAGCCGCTTCCCAAGCAACAACAGTACAACAACTAGTCAAAGTGTGTAAGGACTTTGAGGTTTCACGGTCGTACGCTTTGAAAAATCGTCCTACGAACAACGTACCACGTACATCCTGGAACAAGCCTTTTCATCCTGCAAACAGCCGACCTTCTGGATTCAACCCACAACATCAACAGCCGTTATATCGAAACAACATGGTCCGTCAACAAGTCAACATGGTTGAAAGCAACTTTCCGGAACTTCTACCAGAGATGACAGCTGAAGAGTATCAAGAAAGGGAGCTAGCACAATTCGAATCGGTCATGAACACGACAGAAGATGTAGCCACGGTCGTAGAAGACATCAATGCCTTGCACATGCAGTCAGGACAACCAACAAGGATTCCTAGAACAGCACAAGATTCGGCGAATAACAGTGGTCATAACACCCAAAACTATAGCACTCCGATCAGCTGTTGGCAGTGTGAAGGGGCAGGCCATACTTATCTGATGTGCCCTAATCCAAAAACTTATCTATTCTGCTTTACCTGCGGCAAAAAGGGATGTACCACCAGAAGTTGTCAAAGCTGCCAAGCCCGATGGAAACAATTGACACCAAGAAATCAGCAATTTCATCCGGGAAACGAAAAAAGGGAGATCTCTTAGAGAAGGGGGGGAGCTCTTCCGACTCATTCTTCATCCCCAGCATACACAGTCTTCCATATTTCCAAAAGGTAGCATCGCTCATCATCGATCCCGTTGATAAGGATAATCGTCCATATGCCGAAATTAAAGTTCTTAGTGTCACACTTAAAGGGTTACTCGATAGCGGTGCGACATGTACATTGATTGGGGGAGAGTTAACTAAAATCGCAGACGAACTTGGTTTAAGGAAGTATCCTGTAAAAGGAGAAATAAGAACGGTAGATAACTCACCCCACCAAGTCTCTTATTTTACTCATTTACCCATAGCCTACAACAATCAAACGCATACCCTTCCAGTGTTATTCGTAGAGTCGATGCCGAAATCATTAATTCTCGGGATGGATTTCTGGGAAGCATTTGGAGTTAGAGCCACGGTTTGCGGTTTATCGATTTCTTCCAAAGTTAATCAAGAAATTATCAGCTCACTTACTGAAACGCAAAAACAAGATTTGAATCAGACAATCACTCAGTTTCCCACAACGGCCAATAAAGGAAAACTAGGACGAACCCATTTGTATCATCACAGAATTGAAACTGGAAACGCTCAACCTTTCAAACAGAAGTATTATCCGATGGCAAAATTCGTCTTGGATGACCTCAACAAAGAGGTCGATCGAATGTTAAAATTGGATGTGATAGAAGAAGCCATGTGTTGTCCTTGGAATAATGCCACGGTTGCTGTTAAGAAAAAAGATGGTTCCATGCGACTGTGTCTGGATGCCAGAAAACTGAACTCGGTTATAATTCAAGAAGCGTATCCTATTCCTCACATTGCATCGATTATGAACAATTTGAGTGGTTCAAAATTCCTGTCGTCTATTGACCTCGAATCGGCCTTCTGGCAAATTCCGCTGGAATTAGAATCGAAACCTAAGACAGCGTTCACAATTCCTCAAAGAGGACATTTCCAGTTTAAAGTGGTCCCGTTTGGCCTTTCAACGGCTAGTCAAGCACTCTCTAGAGTCATGGCCTACATTTTCATTGACCTGGAACCTCGAGTATTCGTATACCTTGATGATCTAATAATAGCAACAGAAACCTTTGAAAAACACCTCGAACTTCTCAATGAGATTTCGAGAAGACTACATAAAGCGGGACTCACTATCAACTCAGAAAAATCTGTATTCTGCAGGAAAAGCCTAAATTATTTGGGTTACGTGTTAGACGAAAGTGGGTGGCACGTAGATGACTCCAAGGTTGAGGCAATTAGCAAGTTTCCAACCCCGTCATCTAAGAAGGAGGTGCAAAGATTCATCGGCATGTGCGGCTGGTACAGGCGCTTCATACGTGACTTCTCGAAAACCGCTACTCCATTGACGGAATTGACCAGAGCAAAGATGAAATTCAAGTGGTCTGAAGACTGCGAGAAAGCGTTCCAAACATTAAAAAATCAGTTGATTTCAGCACCAGTTTTAACTACTCCAAACTATTCTAAACCTTTTGCAGTAGCATGTGACGCAAGCGACGTTGCAATAGGTGCAACACTGACTCAGGAAGCGGAAAACGGGGAAAAGGTGATCTGCTATTTTTCACAAAAACTGACACCTTCAGAACGAAAATACTCTGTAACCCAACGAGAATGTCTCGCGGTCATCCGATCGATAGAGAAGTTCCGCGGATACTTGGAAGGGAGTCACTTTACCGTTTATTGCGACCACTCGAGCTTGTCGTACTTGAAAACCATGAAAAATCCAACACCGTTACTAGCAAGATGGATTCTAAGACTAAACGCATATTCTTTTGACATCAAGTACCGGAAAGGGACGTCAAACGTTGTTCCAGACTGCCTCAGCAGGATCGAGTTGGAGAACACTGTGTCTAAGGTCACACTTTGCAATTCAGACCAATGGTATAACGAGTTGTTAGAAAAGGTTAAAGCGGATGCAGATAGTTTCCCAGATTTTAGAATCATCGGGGAAGTTCTTTACAAAAACTGCGCAGTCGTCGAAGAAACAGGCGGAAGATCTCATCGATGGAAACAAGTAATTCCTGGGTCAGCACGAACGGATTTGATTCGCAGGTTCCACGATATCCCCACAGCAGCCCATTTGGGATTCGAACGGACTCATCAACGTATCCAGCGAGAGTTTTACTGGCCGAACATGGCCATCGACATCAAAAAGTTTGTCCGAGCATGCCAAGTATGCAAGGCTTGTAAAGCACCCAACAGCACTTTAACTCCTACACTTGGCAATCCGAAACCAGCGAAATTACCGTGGGAACTAATATCAGTCGACTGGGTTGGTCCAATGACGAGGTCGAAAAAAGGATTCACAGTCCTCTTCGTGATAATAGATTGGATCACTAAGTTTGTAATCGTCGAACCTTTTCGCACAGCTAACGCCCAGAAAATGGTGGCTTTTCTGGAGGAGTACGTCTTCCTTCGGTTCTCTACACCCAGAATAATTGTTTCTGACTCCGGATCGCAATTTTTATCCCAGGCCTTCCAAGCTCTGTTGAAACGATACAAGATCATCCACATGCGGACAGCTTTCTACACTCCAATGTGCAACGCGGCCGAGAGGACAAATAGAACACTCATCACCTGCATCAGGTCGCTTCTCGACTCGGACCAGCGAGAATGGGATGCACACATCCAACAGGTAGTCTGTGCAATAAATACCACGAAGCACGACACGCTAGGATGCAGCCCATATTTTTGTAACTTCGGGAGAGAGCACATCCTATTCACGGAGACGTATCCCTTGACAAACCTCAACGTAACTGAAGATACTGCTAAAAACCAAGAATCTCGGCTACAGGTAATAAAAAATATCCAAGACTTCGTCTTGAAGCGCATAAGCAAGGCACATGAAGCCAGTAAGCAACACTACAACTTGCGTGCACGTAGTAGGGAGTTCGCGGTAGGAGACATAGTGTGGAGACGGTCGTTCGAGCTATCATCAGCAGCAGATCACCGTACCAAAAAACTCGGCCCAAAGTTTATCCTCAGCATTGTTCGAGAACGGCAAGGCTGTAATAATTACATATTAGAAGACATCAAAACATCGAAAACAGGAACGTATCACGCAAAGGACATCAAATCTGATTAAATCTTATTCAGCTATGTACGCAGCCAACTGTCGACCACAGCTTTCAAGCACACAAAAAATGTATTCCGATTCGACTTAAGGACCAAAACCTATCACCGAAACCTCGTCCATCGTTGAGAATAGCAACATCCAATATCACCATTATTAGGCGACCTTCTTCGTTTTTGAAAACTCCAGAAAATCATCTTTCATCAATAGTAAGCCAAAGCACATATCAATCACACTCAAACAACTCGCTAAGTCCAAACGATTAACCTTACGCCTCACGCATAAACAGTCAGCCATCTAAAAATAGCAGTCTCAGTCAATCAAAACAACAGTCATCCTCATACGCGCAGCATTGAACAAAATTACTAGAAAAATATTCAAATTGCATGATTACAGTTATTTTTAAAATGTACATTAATTCTAACAAACAAACCTCAATTGATAAAGAAATCAATCAGAGCTAAAATGTAAGTTAGTTCTACCCAATCTACGTAGACTGGAAAAAGATACCATACTTGCATATTTGTCACTGAGCAACAGTGAGGGCAAGACACTATTTTGATGTATGCTAAGTATTTGCTTGAAAAACAACAAGCACCTGAATTCGAGGTCCAGGATTGGAGAATTTGTCGAATCAGTTAATGATCATAAGGTCGGAGTATAATAACAGCAGCAACAGCGTTTACGAAATTTTCGTGGATGCTTTTCCATCCACGAAAATTTCTTTTGGAAGTTAAGTGGAGTTGTGTTACTGGGTTTATTGAGTGAAATAAACTTCAACGTCAATATCAGATAAAATCAGAATTAATAATTAATCGTGAGATACAAATCAGCAAGCTAGAACTGTTTCTCACAAGTCACACATAGAACATCAGAATCCATCTACTGCACCCATCGACGCTCTCAATGTCAAAAGACAAGCCACATGTCATTTCCGCATAAGCTCATTCCCACTCGTAGTCGCCAAGAAGTCGCATTGTCCAAGAGAAACAAGTGCCGTGGTGTTAAAATCGATGAAGATAAGAGGTGTCTAAAAAACCTGGATAAAGTCCTTGCTTGACCAACTGCATGCTGTATGTAATCCAGAGAACACCACATCGACACCACGAGGGTATTTTGTATTACTGCTACGAATATAAGTTTCTAGCTACAGGAACACAGTAACAAATCCTGAAGACGGACGACTTTCTTGCGACAAATCTTACATCCGGTCACGGAACCACAAACCTCATAGAAGGCTTTGGTCTCCGGTAAACGCTCAACTTCATGCATGTCACATCGAGAAAGCCACAACAATTCCAAGCTGCATACCGGCCTTAACTTGCATCTGAAGCATAAACCAGAAAGGCTCTCAATAGAGGGCCTTTAATTCAGATGCTGAGTCACATCACACATGCGCATCGGATGGATCGATTTTGCAACTCAGCATAAAACCAATACAGTGGACGACAATCGAGCAGTTCGCGGACGGAGATTTGCATGCGTCGGATGTTCGAGCGTCGGTCGAATCACAAGGAGTGTTATCGCGGAATATCAGCGTCGGAAGGTGTGTGCTTGTGTGTGGATGAATCCACTGAAGTGAATGGGAAAGAATTGGGTAGTCGCTTCATGTGTCCGCGATCCAGAAAGGTGCCGATTCTGTTCGCCAGCATAAAATTGTTTCCAAGCGTTTGTTCGGGAAGAAAGTTTCCCGGATTCGGAGTGTAACCACCACAGAGGAAAATATCGGATGTGTGCATGACATCAGCCCGTAGGAGGTCTGGTGTGTTTACAGTTCCCACACGAGTGTGCGGGCAGAGCAGATTGGTGGTCACCACTACAACGAGGAGATATTGCATGCATGACAATCCCACCCACCGAGTGCTAAGTAGTGTGCATGAGTTCGGAGAATGGGAGGACGGGTTTGTTTACAAACGGGTTCTGATTATGCGTGAGCTGCAGATAACTGACAGCATACTAGTGTGGCTTGAAGCTGTAGTGGGAGAAGAAAGCCAATTACTATATTGATCCGTGGCCCGATGAGGATTCACCTGCATGCCAAACACGGAATGTTCCTACACGTACGAGAAACTGAATGTACAATGTAAGTCAACCTAGATTTAAGAATAACTGTAATATAAGATCATGCATCTAAAATCAAAGTGCAATGCAATTAGTCGCGTCTTTCTTTTGAATCGTCTTACTGTTATTGAGCGTTTATCATGACTGATTAAAGAACTAATATTGATGAAATAATTTTGACTCTTGGAGATATTTAGAAAACGGATTTATGCACACAATTCCTTGATGATTTTGCGTAATCGTTATGGCAATTTCATATGAAGTTCACCGTGAAAGGCATCAAGGCTGAATTTAGTTTACTTATCCATTCACGCCCTCTTCGAATGGAAGCAAGGCAACAATTTGCATACAATTGTGAGTTAACGGTCGGGACGAAGGGCTTCAAAATAAATCTGATATAAAAGTAGTCCCTCAAAACCAAGGCAGTTTAATTGCATTAAGGCTACTTTTAAATTTTTCAATAAACTTAATCCTTTCAATGAAGATTTGGCAATAAGAAAAATATATTTTTTGAACTATGAAGAAATTTTCGTCATAATTAATTTTTAAAATATAGAATTTGTAAAATATCATTTTTTTAATCGTATTTAAAGTGTCTTTAAATTAAAGTTAAAATTATTGAAATTATAGAAAATCTACATTATGTGAAAATAATATGAAAACACTGAGTGAAATCAGTTGACCAGAGCACGGAAATCACTAAAATTACTTCTTAAACGTAGTTTTCCACTTATTTAGCAGAAAAAGAAAACATGTCATATTAAGGGCCGTTCAAATATTACGGAACGCAATTCTCGATAATTTTCGATCCTCTTCCTACCTACGTAACAAATCCGTACTAGATTTTATAACCAAAATCAACAAGTAGTTACAAGCTATTCACCCTCCGGATTATTTTTGGGTAAACCGGGGTCTTTCAACCGTTGAAATACTGACAATTTTAGTCATCCTGTGCAACGATGGGGCAGAGGACAACGATTGACAAATCACCCTAGTTGAAATTGATTTTACAGAACTACACAATATTTGCCATGATTGAACTGAGCGTTTTTTCATTTACTCTTTCATATCCTGTCAAGTTGCATTCTTGATAACATTCAATTTTCGCAACTTCTCAGTCGAAGGTATTAAAAAGGATGATCTCTTAGTTGCCCGGACATGTAGGTGTGACAGCTAACTAATGTTACTCTTAAAAGAAGCATCGATCTAATAGAATTAAAGTTCGAACCGATGACATAATTCCGAGCGCTCGTTATAAACAAACATGTGCGAAACTGTCATTCATTTATTTCTCCTTCCTGCGGCTAATAATATTAACCGGCTCTGCTCATAGGGGGATCTTAGCCGGTGGCGGTAATCGTTGCCGGTGCATCTATATAAATTTCAATTTAAATCGGTGCCAAATCGGTTGCAATTTGGCAACCATTTCCTCGCGTCTTTTGTCGCCGTGTGTTAGATGTAACGCCATCCACCTCGGGCAGTTTCCTCAATGCGTCTCTTACAAACTGCAACCGAAACTAACCTAGAACCAAGATGTGCTACAAAGTTCGAGACGAAGAAGATGTTAATCGCTGCTGCATGGCCGGCAAAAGGGCAACGAAACAGTGATGCTGTGTGTGGCTGAGAGTGCTTTTCTAATGTACCGCTAATGGGGTTTTCGGTTGATTACAGGGCTTCCTTTCCCTGGGTGCGATTTGTGTTATGTATTTTTCGTTTTTCTGGTGCGCCGAATGGCGAAAAGTAAAAACCTGAGTTGGCAGAATTTCCGTATTGCATAATGGTTATTTTCGGGAATGGCCGGCAGCGCAGCGCTAGGTGAGAGTGTCTTTTACGTTTTTTGCTTGCACTTGCCAATATCTAGTGCAAGTGCGAATGATTACCAGTAGTTATTATAACGACAATTCTAGTGAAGCTCGGAATAAGGTCTAGTTTTTTCTATACACGTTGCTAAATAATTTGAGAAAAGCGAGTTGAAGTAATAGACTGAATGGGAACAGTTGCTCCTTACATTTTATTTTTTTAAATAAGTTGATCACCCAGGTGGTAAATCCTTTTTACGGATTGCATTCCATTGGTGCAATTGGTTGACCTTTGATACTATGTACCACTACGTCATAAAGTCCACCTGGGGCCTCTGGTCATAATTCCCATCCAGACCTGTATCGAAGGCTGTACCCGAGATGGAAGACCAAGTCCGCGCTTAAACTCTTATCGGCTTTCTCAGTTTCAATTGAAAACTTCAGCATACAGATCCTACCTCTTGTTACGATTCAAGACTAAGGAGCTCTCCTCTGAAGACTCGAGGTCCGGCCTTAACTCGTAACTCGAGGCTCGCTTGGTTTTCACGACTATCGTGCACTCCGTCTCTGTTCGAGACAACTACAAGAGACCAATGACCTCTCCTCTAACGACTCGAGATCTTGACTTCACTTGGTTTGGCTCGAGGCCCTCTCCTCTTTGCCCGTCCGTCTGCCTAATCGAGAGCAGCTTATCCTAGATTCGCGCTTGTCACAGCACACGTACGGCACTTTTACGCTTACGACTCAGATGAATCCCGACGTTTGGTGTCATCCCACCCGGCTCTAGTGACTCATCCGACGGCGACGTAAGACCTCTCTACCCAAGAGTATTCCGCAGCGTGAATACTCTTCCCCCTACGAGTTCGACTGCGGAGAAGGTCATGTCTTATCTCCTCAGTCTCCTTCGCAGAGGGCGCGTCCTACTCGGATATTCCGCGACGGTAACGGTGAAGGTATCCTCGTCAAAAGCAGAAGTTTTATAATATTTTAATGGCATTTCGGCGAGATGAACTCTAGTAGAATGAAATTGAAAGATAGGAAATGATAGGTGGATAATTAAAGCTAGGGCGCTTTTGGAGAAGAAACATTGAAAGGTGGTTTTGAAAATGTAAGTCTAGGGCATGTGGGAGAAAGCTCAAACTAATCGGTTGAATCTTTGCTCGGCAACGGTTAATTCTTTCTGGGAGGCGAAGCAATCGCAGCTCCCATACAGAATCAACCCGATGGATTAGATGTGTACCTACACACCTAATACTAGAGTTCATCTCGCCGAAATGCCATTAAAATATTATAACATAGTTATAACGGCGATAAAAATCTGAAAACAAAAACAGAAGGTAAAGTCTTATCCTTGAATGCTTTACTGCTAGGTTCGGACACACGACACACACTACTCAGATGCTCCCCGACGAAGGAGTCACCCTACACCGATCGCGGACTGGTGCTGATTCCAACTCCTCTGAAGGGCAGTTATGATCTGGGCGAAATCATCGTCGTGTCTTGTCCGCAGGCGGAAAGCATACCCCTTCGAACGTCGGACAGTTGAACACTACGTGCTCTGGTGTCTAAACCGATGATGGTACTGCATGAAGCATCCGTGGCCAGTCAAAAACTGCGTCATGCCTAATCCACTTCTCCATGTCTCCAATCCATCCAAAATCTGACTTTAAGGATCAAGCGATGGGTCCACTGGCCACATTCCGAGCTGTCCACCTGGTGCTACATCGAGGCCTCTCTGGCATGTTTCTGCACATCGGCCATGTGCCTGTGCTCGTAGGAGATATTTTCCTCTAGCAAAACCAAGATGGGCATGACCCCCGCCACAACATCAGCAGCTACCGAGGACACTGTTCGGTATGCGCTGATAACTCACAGGTTCATCAGCCGCTGCACGCGACAGAGCTCCTGCAGATTACACTGCCTGCTCAAGGCTGCCTTCCAGGTTGTTAAGTATAGTTTTCAAACTCGTATCTATTGGAATATGAGAGAAAATGAGTATTCCAGAGCCTCTCCACTACAGCAGTCTTTCTGACTGAAGAGTAGCATTCAAATCGTTGATGAAAAGGTGGAATATCAGTGGTCCCAAGATACTTCCCTAAGGCACTCCCGAGGTAACTTTAAAAGGTGTCGAGTAAACAGAGCCCAGACGTATGAAAGCAGTTAGACCTTCGAGCCTGTCAACTTATTTCGATTCGTACGTCATGAGATTGGTGGTCGTCTTCGGAGATTGTATGTCGTACAGTTGGGCACAGCACATCATAAACGAGACTCTCTAAAAGTTTTGGGAAACAACTCGGAATTGATGTTTTGCGATAACTTTCCACTCGGTGTATGTTTCCTGCTCTAAGAATTGGCGTTATTGAAGCAGTCTTCGAGATCCGGGGAAACACAGCCTCCCATAGCGGTTTGTTGAAGGTGATCGAGATAGGGACATCATTCTATTCAGAATAACTTTCAAATAGTTTACTTACACACTTATGGCGTAACTTTTTTGATTCCGGATTTGGCTCTGGATCCGTCAGTATAAAAAAACGGCTTTCGGTTTTCTAGTTATTCCATACGTAGGTGTGCGTGAGAAAAAGTGCTATGTTTACATGCAACTGTCATTTTGTTCTCCCTTCTGGAATTCTTCACTCGGTTCTTCACATCCGGATTGCTTTTTTTTTGTGTCCGGATTGCACTGGACAGCAGATAGTACGATTTTGCTTGGTTCAAAATCGCGTCAATGATCATTTTCCCGTTTATTATTTTAACTATTTTGCTTTCAGCCACAAACAGCTGTTTAATGTTTTGACAACAACGTTGAGAGTATTGGTGAACTTCTCGCAAAACTGACTTTCTTCTCAGAGTGACTCCGTCTGCTTTTCGAGCGAACCTATTAGGATATATTGACAGTTTTACACGAACACCACCTTAGCAGGAGGCCTCAGCCATAACCTCAAACCATGGGAGAACAGAATCGATTTTTGAGAAGGGCGCACGATAAACGCGTTTTTCCGGTACTCATATCGACAAATTCGCCCTGTGGAAAAACGATACACGGTGTTCGTGTTTTGATTTTTTTTTGGCGTTCAGGGTTGCCAAGTGCGTTGATATTGATGATTATATTTTTTAATTGCATTGTTATTGAAAAACCTTTTCATAAGTACTGAGAATTTGCAATATTCCCGTAGATTTCTAGAAAAAAATTAAATGCAATTAAATGCGTAGAAATTGATTGCAACATTTGTCTTAACGGAATAACAACTGCCTGTATCGCACACTTAAACGATGTAGCGAATTATGTGGATTTGTTTATAATAATCAGAGCATGCAGGGGATTATTTTCAAAGTCAACGTAGACGGGCTTTCATTAAATTACTTTTTTTGTAACAGTTAATGATTTGGCATTCGTTTAGAAGATAGAAACAAATTTTGAATCTATCAAGCAGTATATGAAAACATATTTCAGCTGTTTTAAATTCACCTTGAAAATTCATTAGAAAAAAATGGCTTATCTTCATCGATTTTGGTACGCATCATAATAAATTCAAACGATTAGCTGTTGACATTTAAAAATAATCAATTTAATCAATTCAGAAATATTATAATTAGTTGAAATCAAACAAATACTGATTTTAGTAACGCACCTAGCATCACTGGTGAGGCCGCCAGCAAATCAAAGTTTGAGGTTATGGCTGAGGCCAATTTTTCGCCAATACTATCGTCCGTATATACCCTTATAGGTTGCCTCTAGAGTAAGCTTGCCAGATTGCCCGGTTTTATCCGGGTTTGCCCGGATATTTGATTGCAAAATTTCGAGAAAGTCCGGTCCGGCCCGGTTGCCCGGATATCGTGAAAAAAGTCCGGATATTGCTCGGATTTTTTCACAATTTTCACAAAGAAACCAAAAAAAAATCAAAGTTTTTGAGTAAGTTACAGCAAAATCGATTAACGGTATGGAAATTTTCAACGGTTGTTTCAAATAATTTCGCTGATTTACTTTTATAAACCTTTAAATATTTAAATGTTCCAAAAAGTTTTTAGAAGACTGCAATTACATTAATAAAATATTAATTTCATTTTTTTGCACCTTTTCTTTGATTTTATTTATAATAACACCTAAATTTCGCCCGGTTTTTGCCCGGTTTTTGGATTTGAAAAATTGAAATCCATGCCCGGATTTTGCCAGGTTTTTTTGAAAAAATGCCCGGAATTGTTAGGCCCGGATGGAAGTGGAAAAAATTCTGGCAACCTTACTCTAGAGCAATGAGCACGATGACAGCAGTTAGAGCGAACCTAGTTTGCCCCTGGGTTGCCTCCAGGAGAAAAAAAATACAGTATTAGAAAAATCCACGTAGATTTATATGTAGCAACAAGGGTAGAAAGGAATCGGGCATTTGCGTGTGATTAAACTGTACAACTCATGTAAATTCCCGGTAGCACACAAGCCTGTTGCTTACTGTACATTTACATTATTTAGCACATTTCATGAATCTTATTGGACAAGGAGTGGCTTCACAAAATGAAAAAGTCACCGGTTCGAGGCAGAAAAAAACTTGTATTTAACTTCGATCACACTTTTTGATTGATTAACAATACTTGTACCGATCTTCATCTTCCAAATATTGGTTCCCCCGACGACGGAAACGACGGCTGGTGCATAAGACAGCAGAAAATTGGCTGTCGCACAGTTGGTGTTTTGGTGATTTAGCATTTCCTTTTAACAACAGCAATTAGGGTGAAAATGTTAAGTCAATCACAGTTATTTTCAAAATTGATTTACCTGTTATCAGCAATCATGGTTAGATTTAAAGAAAAACTTAAAACCTTTACCGACGCAGAAACGAACTTTAAACGAACAGGAATGAAAACAAAACAAATCTGACGAACTGACGCTGGTGCTGAAATAAGCATGCATTGACATGTAATTTTCATTCGAAGAGGCAAACATGCTATACTCTTTTTCAAAATCTTCCAGCGGCGGCGGTGTAAGAATGTAAAATCACTTGTAGTGTAAGGTTACATTTTTTTCATCTGTGTAGAGAAGGAAGCAAAGTAATTGGTTAATGACTTGAATTCTATGAAGCATTTTTTCCAGGTTTAAAATTTCGAGATACTTTGGCATTTTCCATTTAATAGAAGAACAAGCGGTGAGACATGTATTTAAAATATTTATTAAAAAGTTCAAAGTTCTTTCAGGCAATTTTTCAATAATAATATAGAAAACCCTATCTTCCCCCGAAGGTTTTATAATTTATTTATTTTTTTGAAAATAGATTCAAGCTCATCAATATTTGTCTCGCTCAAGCTTTGAAATATATTTGCAACTAAATATGAAAAAAGTAAGTTTGAACTTGAAAATTTTGAACCAAATGAAACCTATCTTGTGTGGTTTTCTATGATCAGTTGAATGAAGGCTGTTTGAGCTACCACACGCATTGAAAAATGGAGTTATGACTGCTTACCGTCAATTCCCCTACATTTTTCAAATTGTTTAGATAATGCAGATTCGGACTTGAAAGTTTTTGAACCAAATGAGACTTATCTTGTGTGGTTTTCTCCGAAGAATCGAACGAAGGCTAGTGGAGTCATCTCAAGCATCGGAAGTTAAGGCTGTTTTACCCTCAATTACCCAATAGTTTTAAAATATTCCACAAACATATTACTAAGACTTATCATGTGTGATTTTTTCGAGGAATTGAATAAAAGCAGTTTGAGTCACCGCATGCTTCGTAAAATGGAGATATGGCCATTTTACCCTCAATTCTCCTATATTTTTAAAATATTTAAGCCATAACTCCATTTTCTGATGCGTGCGGTGACTCAAACAATCTTCATTAGATTTGTCGAAAAAATCACACAAGATAGGTCTCATTCAATTAAAAAATTTCATGTCCGAACCCGCTTTTTTTCTGAAAAATGAAGGGGAATTGAGGGTAAAAACAGTCATAACTCCATTTTACGATACGTGCAGTGGCTTAAACAGCCTTTATTCGATTTCTCGAATAAAAAAACCACACAAGACAAGTTAAATTTGGCTCAAAATTATCGAGTCCGAACCTGCTTTATCTGAACTATTTGAAAAATGTTGGGGAATTGAGGGTAAAACAGTTATAACTCTATTTCATGATGCGTGCGGTAACTATAACAGCCTTCAATCGATTTCTCAAAAAAAAATCACTTAAGATAGGTCTTATTTGGATAAAAAATTTCAAGTCCAAACTTATTTTTTCATAATTATAGCCTGCGGCTGCTCAAAGAGTTTCCATTTGATTCTTCGGAAAAAATCACACCAGATAGGTTTATTTTTGTTCAAAACTTTTAAGTTCACATTTATAATTCACATTGTAACAATATTATAAGGGGGCATCCATAAATTACGTAACGCTCCTAGGTGGGGGAAAGGGAGTAAGCTCTAGCGTTACGAATTGTGACATAGGGGAGGAGGGGAGGTATGCTCATCGTTACGTAACGATTTTTTTCCTACAAAATATCAGTTTAATCGCAGCTTTTTTAATATCAACCTATTTTTGCTGAATGATAAGCAAACCAAAATCAGCTTAAAATTTGTAAGCTTTAACAAAATTGAAACTGGTTTATAACCATTCCTATTTAAATATTCTAAGACAGACTAAACGTGTATTGGATATCCGTGAAATAACCGTTTGAAAACCGAATATTAGATACCTTTACCCCCAAGAACTCAATCCAATCTTTAGACGGAAATTTTACTATTTTTTCTTAATAGATTTTGATTATTCTGATCAGCTATTTTGATTATTCCGACGAATATTACTAAGTAGAGTATATTATGCATAACAGGTTATGCTGCTTGAACAAAATAAAGTAAACAAGGTAGATCACCAGTTAACAAGCACAGAGCAACTCGTAATAAGATATTTAATTCATTTTATCAGAGAGTTATCATCAATGAGTACTAAGAAGCGATTCGGATGGATAATAATTCTGTTTTAAAGATCGTTAAAAAAATTATGTTATATTTTTTGACCTTCACAAATCAGTGTTTGAAATCATGAGATGATGGGGGGGGGGGGGGTAATTGTCAGCGTTACGTAATTTTCATAGGGGGGTATGTCGAAGCGTTACGCTTTGTGACATACGGGGGGAGGGGGTCAAAAAAGTGCATTTTTTGCGTTACGTAATTTATGGATGCCGCCTAAGATAGTATCTAACAATATATGATTAAATAAATAAATTTAAAAAAAATAATTCAATCGATGTTTCTCTGGATAGTTTATAAAATATAGGGGAGCAAGGAGTTTAATTTGTTAAGGGAAATGTGGCATGTTTCATAATTTTTAAACGAGTACTGGACTCCTATGAACGTTAAACATGGTTGCAGAAATTTATTAGAAAACTTGGAGTAAGATTTAAAAATGGATTTCTATGTCTATGTTTAGAATTTGATGCTTAGGGGTAACATTGATCAGTCTATTTTGACGGTTTCAACGAGTTTCTTGATCATAAGAGCAAGTTCACTGGTGTTGGGAAAAAGTGGTAGAAATTTTGACAATTTGAAAATTTTACTATGCAAAAATGTTTTCAAGATCTTGGGGCGTTGTATTTTTTTACAACACTGTTTCTATTTCAGCGGTATGTGATGGAAATATTGCTATTTTTGCATCACAGCATGCGAAAATACAACACGTGTTGTAAAAAAACCAGAAGTCCATAGATCTTGAAAATGTTTATGAATGGAAAAATTTTCAAAATGTGCCGTAATTGTCAAAATTTCTACCACTTTTTCCCAACACCAGTAGACTTGCTCTAAAGAATACAATACACCTTCATAATATTTAAAAATGCTAGTAATTGATAATCTAAGGCAGTTCGTGAGTTAACGCCGAACAACAATTAAAATCGAAAGATGGACCATGAGGCTGCATAAATTAAGGGGCTAAATTTTTTAACGTTACTTATAAAATTTTAACTACAAAAAAAAATTAATTTTGCCTTCATTAAATTCTAAAGGCCCTCGTACTTTTTCCCTTTATTTTTTTCCTTCAAACTTTACCATTTGATATGGTTTCTAGCCTTTTGTCCTAGACTAGCATACTCTTGCAAAACGTTTTTTTTTAAATCAAAAATTTGCCTCAAAATACAATAAAAACTACACCAAATCTATAAGTATACTAAGGAAAAAATTGGAACTGCCTCATTAATCAACCTGCTGCTTCTAAACGCTTTGATTTCATCAGCAAAGGTGTTTGTTTGCGAACCTTAAAAAAAGATATTTTAAGATTTTGAAATTACATTTGAAATTTTCAAAATCAAACCAAGTTAATTCCAGTTTGAAACTCAACTTATAGGTTTTTGCAAGTAGAAAAAAGTGGTGATATAGCGGTTAAAAGCGAAGAGTGTCAAATTGACACTCAAGGTCTGATTAAGGTTTTATTTTCTCTGGGCTTTTAGGGAGCTTACATAAAAAAGTCATGATGCAAAATTAAAGATTTTAAGAATTCATTGAGGATCCCTAATGATTTTTTTAATTTGATGATCCAGAAAGGGTGTCCACGATGAAATTGCCTCACTAGGACATTGCTCTAACTTTTTACCGGTTGGGTAGAATTTAATGAAAATTTGGGTGGATTAAGTTCATAGTGGATTGTTTACATCCTGCAAGTCCTGTGATCAAAGCTCGCGTAAATGGAGTCGAAAGAACAGCTCGTGCGTGATAAAATCTTGCGCATTCATCACGAGAACAAGAATATCTCGTAAAGTTCCATCGCTAAAACGTTGGAAATTGCGAATTACACGGTGATTGATGAAGCGGTTAAACGAACGATTGACCACCGATCGCAAGCCCAGAAGTGAAGGAAAAAGTATCCCGTACAACAACAAAAATCACAGCCGCGTAGTTGGGGCCTTCAATCGAAACCCAAACGCCTCCGTTCCGGATGTGGCTAAGAAGCTGCACCTAAGCCGAAATTTTGTCCAGAAGGCCAAAACTAAGGCTGGGTTTCGAACGTTCAAGGTACAAAAGGCCCCTAATCGCGACGAGAAGCAAAACAAGTCCGCCGAAACCCGTGCCAGGAAGTTGTACCTCAACATGCTGACGAAAGTAGAACGCTGCATCATGGACGACGAAACATATGTAAAGACCGACTTCAAACAGATCCCAGGCAACCTGTTTTTCACGGCCAAGGATAAGTTCAGCGTTCCAGAGCATGTCCGCACTCAGAAGATGTCCAAATTTGTGAAGAAATTCCTGGTTTGGCAAGCCATCTGCACGTGCGGGAAGCGGAGTGCACCTTTCGTGACCCAGGACACGATGGACGGACAGGTGTACATGAAAGAGTGCCTCCAGAAGCGGCTGCTTCCTCTCCTGAAGGCCCACAACGTCCCAACAATCTTCTGGCCGGATTTGGCCTCATTCCATTACTCCGAGGACGTGTTGAAGTGGTATGCGGGCAATAAGATCAATTTCGTGCCGAAAATGTTCAACCCTCCCAACATTCCAGAGCTCCGCCCATCGAGAAGTACTGGGCGTTTATGAAGGAACATCTTCTTAAGTGACCTAAGGTAGTGAAGACAGTCGAGGTACTGAAGAAATATGGGTTCACATGCAAAAACGGTTGATTTACAGTTTGTGCAGAATCTTATGGCCGGGGTTAAGGCCATGGTGCGGGCATTTGCGTATGGACTGTAAATAAAATACGAGTAAAATGGTAAAATGAAGTTTAATAGTTATTTTTCAATCCCAGAACATTTGATGGCAATTTCATCATGGACACCCTTTAAAGCCCATGTGGTTTATGCAGGGGCGGTCCTAGAGTTGGCTCTTGGGGGGGGTGATTTTCCAAATTTTCAAAAATCTATCAATAAGAAGGCACGTAATATCTGGTGAAAAAACGATCATTTTAAAAAAGTAAAAAGAGGGGGAGGGTTGCGGGGGGAGGGGTGTAAGGGTTGCCACTTTGAAATGACTACAATATAAGCTGCACACTACTCCTCCTACCCCACTTTTCACTGAACAAAATCAGATGCATTTCGAAAAATATGAAATATGAGAAGAATTTTTAAATCTTTTAACAAACCAACAAATCTATAATTTTTACTGCAAAAAAATGTTTAATGTTTATAAAAAGTAAATTTTCATAATTTGTTTATTTGGTAGTTTAAAATTGTCATTTAAAGATTTTTAAAGAATTTCTTGTTATAAGTGTCATTTTACAAATGAAAATTATGAACACATTGTTGAGCTTCTGAATATTAGTTCTAGGCCAAACAAAAATTATAGTTTTGAGATAAGATTTGGTTAATTATTGCTATGAATTTCAATTTGCTATGATTACACGGATTGAATTTTTCATTGGAATAGTTTAGTGAATAGTGATTTGGAAATTTCGTAATAATATTTTTGATTTGGAAACACAATCCTTGTTCGAAATTCTGGTTTTGACTTTTCAAATTTTCGAAATAAAAAATCAACACTCTTAATATAAATTTAGTTGAAAATAAGATTATCAAAATCAGATACTGAAGTATGAAGCTTCTGAAACTTAATTTTAATTGATTTGCTCTTAAATTTCAGGTTATAATACAAAATTTTTGATTTTAGTTGTACTGAAACAAATGAAATAGCAACAAATAAATTATAAAGAAAGTGAAACATCGTTTTTTTTCTTCATGTAGGTACCTATTCATAATTTCAAACTCTTGAAATGACATGGATTTGTAATAAAAGCAGGGAATAAAGCCATGAATTTTAAATAATTTAGCTAATTTAGTGAGGAGTATTTACCAATTGAAATTGAAATAACTAAACTTTTAGTTGTAGAGTATCAAAACGTAAACTGGATTTTAACTTAAAATTACAGAATTATTATGTGGATGAGCTGAAAGCAGTTTCGGCGATATGATTGAAATCCAGCAGTATAAGTTAAAAATCACAAAAAGCTCTTTCGAATGTTAGCTTGATGGATTGCCTTGATGCCGAAAAAATAATCGACTGATAACGGGAAAGTTTAAATTCACAAGAGAAAAAATAAAACATAGGCAAACTGATTTGGAATATTTGCGTCCTTAACTCGATTTTTTGACAGATTTCTTGTCAGAAAACTAATTAGTTTAGAGTTTAATCGATCAATGATGACTGATGAAGCAACTGATCTACATGAACAACAAATAATTATTTAGAATCTATAAATTATCTTTTATTCATTCATCGATGCATATTTTAGGGAAAAATGCCACAAAGTGGCAAATTCCCGAAAGATCGATACAGATTTTGTTCCTCAAAAGAACTATTTGAAAAAATAAATTTAACATTTTTTCTTTAGTTCCATGATTTTGTCATCCAGAAGTCACGGTAAATTATTCACAGTTTTCAGTAAAATTCATTATGAAGTAAAATCCTTTTTTTCTAAATCTTTTTGATACTGTACACTTTTGCTAAAAAGTGCACATTTTTTTTCAATGAATTTTAACCTTGTATTTTCAAAAGTTATACCGAAAAATAGAGCAGCTAGAAAAATACAAATTGGAATTCAGTACCCCTAAATAAGTCAAAGTCAGGTTTCAAATTCTTTGCACCTCGGAAAATGTGAATTTTGTTTCCTTGTGTTATATTTGTGAATGCAGATTTGAGTTTTGGAGATGAATTAAAATCTTTTTCTCAAAACACGAATTCCTTCAAATTGAAACAGCTTTTATTAATAGTTTGTATGCCTTTTTGGCTCTAAAAACTCATAGGGAACGCAAAAATTACAAACACTGCCCACAATTTCTTCATTTGATGTATTGTTGCTATGGAATCTCTTGTGTTTTATCAACGCATTAACTTGAATTTAGAAATCTTTAAAAGGTTTTTAAAACTTAAACTTTAACTATTTAAATTTAAAATTTCCATATTCAATTTATGTTTGATAGTATGTACTTGAATCGTTTTATGGTCATCCATTATATGAATGCTCGATGAAATAAATTTAAAAAAAATCAATTAAATTCATTTTTTATAATTTCCAAATAAAGGTTAGTTTGAAGTTCCATAATCCATTTTTGAATGATGTAAAATTGAGGGGAAGATGAATTCGTGCGAGAGCATATTTACTGTGATTCAGAAACTCAATTGTCATTTTGCAATCTTATTATGAATTCCTTGTAAACGCAAGTGAGAATAGTACTGCATTGGATTTTGGAATGAGATAGGCATTACTTTTTAAAGATTAAAATTGTCAATAAACCAACTGTAAACAAAAGAAATTTATAATTGAATTTCAGATTCGTCTTAGCTTTTTATCTTGAAGTAGAGATTTAAGTATTATAATATTTTGTCCCAACTCCTTCGGTTTTTAAGATATTTTGAACTACAAAAAAAATTTATAGTGAGGAACTTTTCGTTGCTGAATCTTCCTTAAACATGGATTTCATGAAGCCTTAACATGTTGTATATTACGATTGAATTTATTTTGTAAAATATTGGTGTCATACAGAAAGATTAGAAGGTACCAAAGACTGTCAATTGAAGTCACACGTTTCTTAAGTGCCTACTGGAAAACTGATCACTTCAATGCAATGTAGGATGTGACTACAGTTTAAATTTCTTACTAATAAGGCAATTTATTTTTTGAAAATTAAAGAAAATTGGCAATCTTATGATTCCATACATATGTATATAGTTTGAATATTTTTATTATTTTCTTCTATCTGACAGGATAAAAAAAACTGCATGGTAAAGGCAATCAATGTATGACTTCAGAAGAAAAAATATTCAGGTATTTCAGTGCTACAATAGACTGAGTCGATTTGGGGTCATTTTTGAATTTCTCAAACCCTGGGGTCTTAAAAGCTTCGTCTTGGTCCAAAACTCATCCATGATTTTTTGCTCAATTTTTAAGTAACGTTTACATGAGTAAATTTGAACTTATAGGTTTGTATGGGAAAATTGAAAATTTTGTACTGAAAAATCAACATCGTTTTTGTTTCTTCTGTGGAACCGAGCCATCTGACGTTTTTTGTGCCAATTTATAAAATTCCTTAGGAAAATTATCCGCTGAACAACTTTGTCGAAGACCTTAACTTCGTATCTTATTAGGCAAAAAAGTTATTAGCAGTTTAGTAGGGGTAAGTCTTTTCGCATTGTTAAACAGTAAATTCAATAGACATCACTGCAGGGTGCCTAGCAAGGTATTGCATGACTACTTTTCATGCAATACTTCGCGAGGCTCCAGCAGTGATGTCTATTGAATTTATTGATTATCAATGCGAAAAGACATACCCCTACTAAACTGCTAATAACTTTTTTGCCTAATAAGATATGAAGTTAAGATCTTCGACAAAGTTGTTCAGCGGATAATTTCCCTAAGGAATTTTATAAATTGGCACAAAAAACGTCAGCTGGCTCGGTTCCACAGAAGAAACAAAAACGATGTTGATTTTTCAGTACAAAATTTTCAATTTTCCCATACAAACCTAAAAGTTCAAATTTACTCATGTAAACGTCACTTTAAAATTGAGCAAAAAATTATGGATGAGTTTTGGACCAGGGCAAAGCTTTTAAGACCCCAGGGTTTGGGAAATTCAAAAATGACCCCAAATCGACTCAGTCTAGTGCTACAACAATATTCACCCCGTTCTTGACTTTTTCGAATTTGTCATTCCATTAAAATTCAAAACATAATGAAGATTTAAGAAGCTCAGATTTTAAACAAATACAAAATTTATCACAATTCGCTCATGTAAATTAGGGCATATGAGGGATATTAGTGACAATTAAAAAAAATGTCCCTACATTTCATTACCGATATTTCTTCAATTTTGACCCTATAAGTTATAAGCAAACTTTTTCGTTGTTCAAACACCCCCACGGAGTGGAAAATTTTTTAAAATTCAGAAGGACATCTACTAGGGGAAGTTCAAAGTTTTGAAAGAAATTCGAGCATTTATGGGTGTTTTGTAACGCTTTTTTGCTGCTTGGGGGGGGGTGATCACCCCGATCACCCCCCCCCCCCCCCATAGGACCGCGCCTGGGTTTATGTAGCGGTGGGGACAAGACTACCCTTACACGAGTGTGAGAATCAGTTTTTTTAATGTTTTGTTTGCTACGTCACAATCGTTCACGGGCGTCTCGACGTTGGAGTCGCCTTGCGACGACAGTTTTCATACGTACATAATACCACCGAGCTTGGGTATCCAGTGAAGTCATAATAATCAAAGTACTTATGTTCAAAATTGAAACTTATTATCCTTCCTTGTAAAAGCGATTAAATAATTTCCAAATGATTCCAAAAACTAACACAACTTGTACCGTTTGTCCATTTTGAGAAGTTCAATTAGGTATGAAATTTTTGTTAGAAATTCGACAAACTGGCACTAAACTTTATTTAAAAGGTGATCTTACATTTTGCATTCTATAGAGGCATTTTCGGAATTTTGAAACAGAAGCTTTTTATGAAAATGATAAAATAATTTTTATTTATGTTCCTTAAACATGAAAACTGACTAAGGATTTATATTTTTAAACTAATTTCTAATGGATTCCTCTTCAGTCTCCCAACATATTCTGCTCCGCCAGCTTCTTCTAGGAAATTTTGATGCACCAAAAAGCGGCCCTCTCTGCCGGTTTCGATTTCATAAGAGTTTTTTGCCGGAAAAAAATTTGGGAGCAATCGAATCCTTTTGCAGCAGAATTCGCCAAACTACTTCGAAAACCCGAAAAATGAAATTGAAAACTAAAATTTTAAACGCACGGAGAATCAATACGCATTCTACAACACGACGGCATCTTGAAAACTTAGTAACAAGCTTTCATAGTAACGTCAATAACAAACATTCTGGGACGTTGCTTCTATTTCATTTGTGCGTTGAACGTTTGCCACCACGACGGCGTCGTGTTACGTCACAATCGTTCATAAACAACTGTATGGATACAACGAACTAACACTAAAGTTTTTGGTTGTCCCCACCTATTGATAAACCACATGGCTTTAAAGTTACAAGCCGTTAAACTTCTAATATTGACACGTTTTAACATATGCTTCAAGAAATATCAAAGATTCCATTTTATTAAAATGTTCTCAAATTCTTTTCACGTTGAAAAAATGTGAATTTTATGCCTTTTGTAATCAACAAACGTTAAAATGCGTTTGGTTAATTGAAATTCAGCCATATTTTCTTCGGGCTTTTCAAAAACAACTAAAACATTTAATAAATGTTACATTTTTCAAAAATCGCTAAATTCCAGATGATGTGTTGAGGTGAATAACCTTGTACAGTTTACATGATATGACCCAGATCTCTATAGTTATTTCAGCTCATTTTTGTCCATGAAATTATCCATTGAATGTCATCCTCCGTATCATCAATTTTCCATAGCATTCGAACGCCACCTTCAACTTTCTAGAATTTGCCCTACTTCAAGTATGCACCTATAACCCAATAAAAAAAACGCACATCCATCTACAGGAGATAACATTGCCGAATGTTGTTGGCAAAACAAACTTGCCCCTGAAAAGATCCATTGCACCCAGGCGTATTTAGCCGCGTGCTGTGTGTCACATAAAATTCACTCGTTTGAACTTGAAAACTAAATTTAAACACGCCTGCCTGCCTGGCACGGCTGTTTGGTTTATATTTTTATTTTCTGTTTCTGCCCCGCGCTTAGAAGCGTAAACAAGCTACCCTCATATCTACTTGCTAGTAGCAAGCGATAGCAATGTCAGGCGCACGCGTAACCAGTTTAGCATTTCTGTTTCTCCTTGCGCCCGCTTCACAACACCAACCATTAGTAAACCTGGGTGCGTCCTGTGTTTGAAGTAGAATTCGAAAGGTACACTACTTGGACGATGAAACCTTTAAATCAGCTGCTTTGCTCTTTTTAGCGATCCGAGGGATGGTAGTTTCAAAAAGTATAAAAACAGTCGTCCTAAAAAGTCGTAGGGACTCATTATCCTTTATAAAATCAATCGTCTGGGCTAAGTATTCTAACTTGAGGTAGAATTTTTGTTTGAATTGTTCAGGACCTTTTAAAAAAGTAGGCTTCAAACTGTATAACGTATAAAAAATTGGTTCAACAGCTGATGCGAAAGCTGCACCGTCCGGTGCTGCCATCTGTGCCAAGTTCACGGAACTGCTCTCGTAGTAAAACGACTACTACTAGCGCGAAAAAAATACTACGCGACCATATGATTTTACTACGATACGGTAGATTTCCGTACCACGTAGCGTTGTACTTAAACTTGAACGATGTGTATCTACTACAACAGCAGGCAGGGGTTGAAATTGAGTAGCTTGGGTCACTCGTGAGCTGCAAAATGCAGCAATTCTCTCCCGTGGTGAATATGCTGCTGCAAAAGTAACTCACCCATACGTTTAGTCAAACGTGGGGTTTGAAACCTGTGCGCACACAATGCGCAAACCCATAAATTTGTTTTGAGTCCCGCGCAAACCGATAACGATCAGCGCACGCTCTCAATCTCCCATACAAACCCAAAGTCCCAAAGTCGTCAGCTTGTCTGACGAGTTTCCACCTTTATACCTAGCTATACAATTCGCGACGATGGCGATGATGCAGATGGTGACGATGTGATAATGCAAACCGTGTGCATTATTTGAGAAAACAACAAAATGCAATAACATCGTCGGCCAACAGCTATCGGTAGCTGTGACGCGGTTCCGCGCAAAACGGGTGATCGCGATTTGTGCTGACCGATTGTGAGGTGAGGAACACGAAGGTGCAAAATAACTGTTTCGATTATGATTACTGTTTGATTTAAATTTAAATAAGCATGACAGTCAAATTATGTTTAATATTTACTTACAATTTTCGGAAAATAAATAAGTACTAAATGAGGGTAAAAAATCTTCAATCCTGGAATTGTCCAAATTGGAAACGTGATAATACTTGAAGGTCTTGGGATAATTTAGAAAAAGTTCTGGAAATACTATCACCGATAAACAGACAGGTCACTTAAAGAAAATTCGTTATATTTTATTTCAAAAAACGTGTTTTTTTAAACACAGTCCGTGTAAATAGAAGTCATGTTTACTACAAGTTTACTACAAGTAGGTTAAAATAGGCTTATTTGCTGCTAGTAGTATTCGTGCCATGATTAAGCTAACTTCATTTAGAATTGAAACAAACTTTTGCTCAGATTATAGCGCTCCTGGTGGACGGATTTGGAAGTTCTTGGCTCCCAAGTTTTGGGAATTTCGTCAGCTTCACGTATGTGTTTTAACATTCCTCATATCGACTGTACTTTGTGAATAATCAACATGGAAGCCAAAAGAAGGGAAAAAATTGTGCACAGTAATTTGCAAAATCCATTGTGGTCTGCATCTAGGCCAGCTAACAGCTGAAATTGCCCATAAATACCGTATGGTGTGTTATCAAACGGTATAAGGAAACATTGACGACGATTTGGAAGCCTCAAATCAATCTTTGTAATAAAATTGTAGACCGGAAACTGCGTGGTAAGTTTTTGAAGATGATTAAGGAGAATTCGGATCTGTCGGACCGTAATTTGGCCTGAATATTCGGTGCTACTCATAGTACTGTGCGGAGAATTTTACCTCAAGAAGCTATCAATTCGTATCGAGGTAGTAAACAGACAAATCGGACCAAAAAACAGAATAGTGTGGCAAAAATTCGTGCTCGGAAGCTAAACTGCTTACCAGGTGCTGACCAAGTTCGACGGGTATCTTCTGATGGACCTATATCAAGGCTAACTTCGGACAAATAAAAAAAAATTTACTTGGCAACAGCTCGGGGGATGTTCGAGCCAAATTTAATTTTTTTGCCGACAATTTTTTGTAACTGCCCTTTCGTTACGCCCACTCAATCACAAAAGATTCCTTAAGATTCCCAGGGTCGGCTCAAGCTTGCCTTAATTAAGAAGGTGATAAGAGGAAAAGAAAAATCACACTTTAGTTATCGAATATCTGGATTTATTCGGCACTTCGATCCCTATCGTTCCCCTAGCTAAGTTTTTACAGATTGACTTACGTTTTAAGTGTATGGTGTCAGTGTAGGGGCCCGCCGCTGCCGATGACGTACTCGTTTGTCCTCGAGGATCCGATTCGCCGATCGGAAAGATTATGTCCGCTTAGATTCGCTCGGATTCCTTCCTGAATCCTTCGGATGGAATCACCACCACGAGGCCGTCGGGATATTGGTTTCACCGTCGCAGGGTTGTTTTTTTGTCAGTTAAGCCACCAATGGAGGATTCCACGCCAGTTTTTGGTCAGTCCGACCACGAGTCTGCCAGAGCGTATGTTGATGGACGCTCTTTCGGAATATCCGGAAATGAGGTATGCCACCTCAGCCTTCTTCGGGACCAGACCGTTTTCCAAGGCTTATCCTGGTAGAAATTGTCGCTACGCATGGATTAAGCCAAAGGTTTTAGTCAACAGGGTCACTCAACACAGATAGATACTTCCGGAAATAGTTGAGGGACGATTTCGATGTAACTTTTTTCAACAAACACATTTTATTTTACGTTAAGTGTTTCTTCTTTGCTGGTCCGAAACGAAGTGGAAGATCAGCGGAAGTCTCACTTTTTCCAACTCCGTTTTTCCATTTTTCCGATGAATTTTTACCATAGGGAAATATTATACCACTGTGGTGAAATTCTATGGTGTTTTGTGGATAGTGTGGTGTTTTTGCTGCTGTCTTCAAATCTAGTGTGATCTGTTTTTTTTTTTTAATTCGAAAAGAACGTTGAGCCGCAACCTATTCTTTTCTTTTTCTTTATTTTGAATTTTTATTTTATTTTTATTTGTTTTATTTTTAGTAAATTTTTGAATGCATTTTTAGTTTGTTGGTCGGCTTTTTATTTTTAAAACTACCCTAAATATCTAACTCGGTGGACGTATGATTTTTACATTATATATAAATATAATTTTTAGAAAATTGAAAAATTTACCAATGATTGAGTGAACGTTCAAATATGGACGGTTACAATTTCCAAAAAAATATTGATATGGCAAGGCTTTTGCAACTGTAGCAAAAACAAAAGTTTTCGTTATAAATAAGACAACGACATCGGAACTATACCAAAAAGGGTAGCTCCAAAAACAAATTTTGCCGATCATTCGATCCCACGACTATCCCGTAATGTTTTGGTCAGATTTGACAAGCTATAATTTTATCCGTATTTTTTTCTTAAAAGTATTGAGAAAACGCTACATTTGTATAAAAAAAGATCTTGAATTCAATAATAAATAACTAATATACAGGCAATTATCTTTGCTCCAATTCTATCTGAAGCAAGCATTAATGAGCGTTTTACTGACACTTTCAAGTTTTGGAAAATTCACCTTCAAAGTGACCGCTTATATTGGCCAGCTGCCTGTTTTTTCACTTAAGTTTTCTAACATATTTTTCCTTTTTACAATAAAAATCTGGTACTGTATGCGAGTAATGTCAAAAATCAACTGAATACCCACATCATTTGGCATTGCAACATACATAGTGGAGATAAGGGCATAAGGGCCACCTTAAGGAAAACACTTATTTAACCCTAGAGAACAGCTACAATATGTGAATTACATCATTGTTTCGTTTTCAGACACTCAAACAGACTATTGCCTTATTGGATGAAACTTGAAAAAGTAGATAAAAAAGTTTAAATTTTCTCTACTAGTCTACTGATTACCTCTCCGAAACCTTACCAATAGGCCAAATCAACAGATAAAATAAGTCAAGCTGTAGCTCTATTATTCAGTTGACTTCATCGAGTTGAATTCACTGCTAGATTATAAGGCAGAAAACGATCATCTTGCCCTGATTAAAAGTGCTCTGTTCGCCCCAGGTCAACACATTTAAGTAAAACATGTTTAAAAATTGATTTTAGAGAAAGATCAAAAAGGTTATGATGGTGAAAGTTGAGAAACAATGTGTAAATCATGTTGCAGTGCGTACATTTCAGATCAAGATTATTTAAAGGTTTCATGAGCCTATTTGGTGGTGCCTATAAATTATAATATTTTCGTCACTTGAGAACCTAGCTGGTTATTATTACATATTTCTGTAAAGATGAAAAGGATATTGTTTTTGGAGATTAATTAGTACTAAAGGTGGTACGAAACGAATCCTCATGAAAATTTGTTTAAGACAATACGTACTTTTGTAGAAAAAAGGAGTGCTTATCATGCCCTGGGTGCTCGTTATGCCCTTATCTCCCCTAACAGTTATTAAATTGGTTGAGCATTTTGAAATTCCAAATTTTTTCGACAAGATGGTATTTTATCAAAAATATTTGTTCTGTCAGATTTCAGGTAATTATAATGCGCATCCTTTGTGGGAAACGGATAACCAACCCAAGTAACAATTTTACTTTTATAAGAATCTACAAGAGATCTCTAAAACTTCGCCTTAAATCAACACCAAATTTTATAAGTTCCTTCAAAACATAAACATTTAAAACGCTTATATATACAAAAAGGCCCACCTACAAGAGGTTTTCCAGACAGGAATTAAAATACTTTATAAAACCATGGGAATATATAAGGCCTTTACCAAAAACTCTTCTAAGACCATGAATTCTCGTGATGAGAAAAAAATTCTTGATTGAATCAATTTTCTCCAATAGATGGTTTAAAAATGTTTATACCAAATCGAATCATTGTGACTTAGCTTTTTTATATTTTCTCTATCCAATAATAAAAAATCATAAAGTTACATTCGATTTTTTCAAGTTCTTCTTCCATAAAGATATTGCGCATCTTATTTTATCGATTAATTTTTTGAAAAACTAGCAATGAAAATGCGCCCCACATTAAAGCATCGAAATTAATTAAAACAAATCAATTGATTTTCTTCATAATAGCATTCCGTTTTGTGAAAATGTATTTTTCCTTGTCTTCTTCGTCATAATTTGATTTAACATTCTGCGAAAATAATATTTTTCTTGAATATACGGTTAAAAATTGCTTTTAACGCAATGACATTCAATAAAAAAAAATATTTTTTTAACATTTTCCCTTTAAATAATGGGGAATGAACAATAATTCCAGTTTGATTTATAAAAGTCAGTCATAAAACTAGATTGTCTAGATAAATTCCTTTTCTGGAATAATTGGACTTGGTTAAATCCCTTATGCATCTTATAGAACATTTCATCTACATTTTTTCTTGAAGAAAACCATATCCGGAGTTATTTGACGTTTAACTAGAGCGTACAGAAGAACCCAGATGGGTTTTGGTGATTTATCCTGGAAAATAATAAACCAAAGTCCAGCCCGTTACTACGGCAAACCGGATACTCATTTCGGACAAGTGAAGCTGAATGAACTCGGATCTTGGATTGTGCGTCGCAAAAAGAGTCCCAAAGCCGAAGCCGGGACTGTGGTCACTCGCGCATTGTGGCGATGATAGCACAAATAGTGGCCACCAAAGCCGATGGGATCCGCTCTGTTTTTCAAGGTCATCGTTTAAGAAATGGTTTTACGGTACTACGGTAAGCTGAACCATCATCGGAACAACAAGTACCTCTAAGAAGGAAGAAATGGAACACAGGAATGGACCAGTGAATGTGGGTGCTGTGGAGTCGATGTGTTATGTAAGATCAAGAACGTCACAGCCTTCCGCAGGGCTTTTTCGATTCAAAACATGCTTGATGGAATCAATGTTAGCAATAATTGAAAACGAACGAACTCCCTAAAAGTTAGAACACATTTTGTAACTGGTGTGAAGATAAAAATGGAAATATTGACAATAAATTTTACAGTATATACAAATGCAAAAAGTTTGTTTACATTCTGTTTGGCGTTGTACATTTTTTTCTTGAAGACCTCATACGGAGTATTTTGCTACCTATAAAACTATTAAGTTTTATTCAAAGCTTTCTTTCTTTAAAAGGGTTATTTAATGGTAATTTAAAAGTCATTTTGTAATACTATAAAACTATCAGGTTTTAATCGAAGTTTTCTTTCTTTATAAGGGTTTTTTAAGGTCATTTTGACAGTTAATTTATGAAACTATTAGGTTTTATTCCAAGTTTTATTTTTTATAAGGGTTATCGCACAGTCAATTTGTACTATATCAAAGCAATTATGATTTTTTTCGGAAGATATTTCAGGTTTCATAAGGAAGTGTGGAAATGGTTTTATAGAACTCTTGAAATCTCTTACAAAAAACCTCAAAAGACACTTTTGTAAAAACATTTAAAAAGGTTTTGTAGATATCTTGAAGAACGTTTTTATAGAGTTCTTACTGAAATATCTTAAAGGATAACAAAGACTTTTTGAATCTTTTATAAAACACCCTCATTTGCTTACAAAGCCTATTTGAATTTAAATTGTTACTTGGGCAATATTCGTTTTGATTTTCAAGTTGAAAGGCAATTTGTGTTGAAAAAAGGACACTATTAGAGCTACGATAAGTCCAAATGGAGCAACTCGAAAATATGATCGTTGATTTAATTTAAAAATTCATATCACACTCTTAACAATATCAAAAACTGGAGGTATGTTTTTTGTTTGAAGTATTTAATTGTTGTTCTAAGTTCAGTGAAAATCGCTTAAATCTCTATAAAAAAGAGAAAATTTGTATCTGTTTTCTTCAAGAAATCAGGAAGTACTGTATATGTTTAAAGGAGAGAGGGCTCTGACAAAATAATCAGAGAATACGATAAAATACGTTTTATTTGAATGAATTGATAAGTGTTCTCTTCAAGTTCTGTGTAATTGTATACATATGCATGTCAAGATAATATAATACACAAAAGCCATTCAATATAAAGAAATCGTGAGAAAAAATTGGTTAGAAAATGCCCATGGTTTTTTGATTGAGTAAGAAATCAAGAATATGTGGTTATTAATAGAGTCATTTTTCAACACATCTTGTCTCATAATTTAAAAACTAAAACGAACATCGCAAATCCATTTTCCACAAAAGATGCGCATATTATAATTTTTTTGTCGTACAAATATTTTTGAAAAAATATCACCTTGAAAAATATAACGAAAAAACTGTTTTTTGAAGGGTTGTAAATGATCGTAAAAAGTGTCGTCTGAAGTCAGTTTAAATCGGATATGAAAGTTTGTCATGTTTATTTATTTTAAAATAATTTTGATCCCACGCAGGCTACAAGTGTGAAAAAGCATCGTCATGTTTTCTCTGAAGCCAGCATGATAACCAGATGCCTAAATATCAGATAAGAATTAAGTAAAATCGATCAATGAGAGAACTGAAAACGCTGGCAACGATTTATAGGCTGCTATGATAGCCAATTCTTGCGCTGTTTTGCATTCTTCCGATCCGATCAAATATGCTGTCGGATAATGCCCAATTGGTGTAGTTTTCATCGCTTTAGTAATAAATTTAATTTAGGTATGTATGTATATTGCCTCCACTTTGGTAGGTAAATGCTGTTTTTTTTAAATTTCATACAATCATTCTATAACGTTTATAATATGTCTATCAATACAGCATAAGAATATAGCAACAAAAATGTTTGCTGGGTCCAACTCATGCCTTTCACAATAGTTTTGGAATTGGATGGCAGAGTTCAATTATAGTTTTTTTTTCAAAGTCTAGAACTGACAATTAAAATTATTTTTATCAGAAATTCCTTGTTGAAATGTTTTTTGAGGATTCACTTGAAATAATAAAAAAATTGGTTATCTTGATAAAAAAAAATCAAACTCTGATTCTGACACTTGAAGTAATTATAAAAAACTAAAGAGGCAAAATAAATTATTCATAATGGAAGTTTGAATCATAAATGGAAAATCTGAATCAATTATTGAATTTTAACTTAAGAAGAGATGAAATCACTTAATAAGAAATAAATTGAACAATGATGTTCCGAATACAAAGACTCTAATATATCTAACAATTATTCAAGGAGGATTTCACAAGGAAATCCGATGAAAATCTCAATTATAATGTATAGGTTCGACTTCGTATAAGTAAATTTAACTTTGGCTTATCTTTAAAAAAAAACCTCAAAGATTTTTAATAATTGATTAGTTTTAGATATTCCATGTTTTTATTGACTTTAAGTATACGTTTCTAGAATTAAAAACGATCTCTACAACCCAATTTTCTTATCAAATTAATTTACACAATTTTTATCACAACCTTGAAATTGAACAACATTTCCAAACTATTTCTTCGAGTAGAAGTTTCTATAAAAAAATATTATTAAATCATTGAAAATGTTATCCGTTAACTAAGAGCTGAGTGCCATACATTTATTTATGCAACCATTTGCAAAAAAATGGATTTTTTCAGCACGATTCGTAAATTATCCAACGAGATGCTTACACATTTTTTACAGAAGCATTAATAACATATTGAATATTATTCAACTACCTATTTCAATTTGAAATTCAATGTAACGGGTTGAAATTGTTCTTGAAAATCAAAATAGTGTCAGTGGCATTTTTCGATACAGCTTTGAAAACTGTTTAGAAAAGGCCTACTTTTCAATAGCGTTATATTTTTTGACAGCTTGTAACTTCAAGTTTCTATGCTCCAAAAATTAGAACGATACTTGAACCCGTTGAAGAACTAGAAGCATTTTCGTGGGAGTAAAAAAATTGCGATTTTTCTGAAGTTAGGGGAGACTTGATCCCCTATTGAAGGAGACTTGATCTTTTATTCAGGAAGCCCTAATCCTTGTATAAAAATCAAACAAAACCCCAAGGTAGAATGTTAATTGACTATTTCGGTCATGTTTGTTCTCATTTCACAATTTATAGCAGACATAAGAAGAAAATTCTTTAACTTTGTCTCAACGCTAACAACATTGCATACTTATACGCGCTATTTTTTATAATTTAGAAAAAAAATTAATTATTTTTGCTCTTTTCTTCAGACAATTGTTTGATAAATATTAGTTTCTGGATAAATATTAGTAATTTCGTAATCAGCAATCATAACGATCAATTCAGAAGAAAAATATGCCGTTTAGAAGAGGATCTCTAGGGGATCAATTGTACCCATAATCAACATTTTAGAAAACTTTTTCTGAAAAAAGTTGAGAGTTTTCCATTGCTTTGAAAATATGGCATTATGAAGTTCATTTTACGCTCGAACGATTGATACATAGGAACAAATATTTTTTTTCATAATTTTCCCATGAAGGAACATTTTAAAGTGATGAAAAAAGATCTTCAAGTTACATTTTGTGAAATTTTTCAAACAAAGTTAATTACTCAACCAATTATTTTGTTAAAAAATTTTAAACTGCAAGCATTGTTATTTTGCTCATTTTGGCACATTTTTCTCGAACATTTGATCTTTGTAAGACATTCCAGTTTCGAGATATAGCTAAGGAATCAAGTATCCCCAGGGATCAAGTATCCTCATTCTCCCCTACACTTTCTGGGGTTTCTGGAATTTCTTCGAAATAAGTCTCTTTTAGCAAACATATGAATCTCAAATAAAAAATGATCATATCTTCGAATGAGTTAAAGTTTTTGAGTTTCGTATTTAATAAATCTTGAGATGCCAAAATGTCACACTAATTTCACTTCACTCAATATTGTGTAAGAATCATATTTGAGTCACATTACAAGCTTTCCAAAGCCATAAATTTGATAAAAGTCGGTTGATAAACAAGAAAGTTTAAGGGGTCATTTTACCCCCGGCGAATAGGTATACTACATACGTTTTTCGGAATCAACAAAACTTAGAAAAGTTATTATCATGAAAAATTACTTTCTTGTTAAAAATATTCAAATGTTTATTCAATCATATGATGAGAAAAGTCTGAGTTGGCATGATTGTCCAGATTGAACGAAAACTTGTATTTTTTTTAAAACTTGTTTCATCATCAAATTTTAAATATTCCACTTAGCAAAAATTTGAAGTCCATTATCGATCAGAAAATGATTTCCAAGAAAGCAGCTTTCATTTTATTCTTTGAACTTATGAAACAACATTGCCCCCAACTTTTTATCGCAAACAAGAGTGTGTTTATGTTGATTGATGAAATATCAATATCATCAGGACTGCTGGCTGTCTTGGCCCGATAGTCGATTCGTAGTAATGAAAAGCTAACCGCAAACCAACAAATGATAACCACTGCCGCTTTCATCTTGAGTAAAGTTTTGCCACGTGTCTTTCTCGATCTACTAAGATAACAGTTGAGTTTATCAAGAACCCTTAAATCTAAGGAGAAAATAGAAACAAAATTTCTTTAAACAAACACTCGTTTATTGATCAATTCAGTTTGAGGGTTAGCCGGTGTATAAATATTAATGGAAACAGTTTCTCTCACCAGGCCCCTTTGGATTAAATTGCCATTCGATGTTATTAAATGTTCAACCCTTATCAATTACTTATCTTATCGAGAAGTGTTGAGCTTCACAAACTGAATCAGTTAAAAATGTTATTAAGCCGCCAAGCCGACTGGCACAGCCAATAAACCGGCTACCTGTTTAATTGGGAGCTTCTGGTGAGTCGATTCGAATCCAATTAAAAAATAGCTGTGCTAGAGAGATTTCAAGGAAGTGCTACTCGTTAACATCTTATTTTGACATTTGGAAAACAGTATAAATTGGTTTTGTAGGAAAAATTATCTTTATGTTTTAAAATAAATAATTTATTATTATGAATAATAATTTTTAACCAAATATGTTTTCTTGAATTAATCATATAACATTCATAGGAAATTAAAGTTCTATTTGTGACAAAAAGTTTTTGATACCTATTCGTAACAGTTGCAATCAACAACTCTGACACCGTCCTAACTTGACAGCATCCTAAATCTAGTAAATACACATTGCAGGAAGGAATTGTACGTGTATTTCCTACTGAACGCTTCCAAGTCTCTCCAATCGAGTTGTGGGAACTGATAATAAACGGTGCTTGAAACATGTCCGAACGACAGTTCAATTCAAACAAACATAGCGCAATCGGTTGTGGAAATCTCGCGCCTATCTAAATCGATTCCCCGCGCTAATCTTAAAAGGTTTGCGATGTTCACTTTGGAAGGGGTGCATTTAATTGGAGTACGGTAGAGCTGTCTTATTAATTGTAAGCTGTATATTGGATCATAATATGGCTTCAATGTTCAATGCAAAACTTAAACAAACTGTAAGTTGACATTGCTTGAAGAGAATCATATTTTTTGTTTTATGGTTTGATCCTTTTGAATGAAAATTGATTATTTTGAATATTTGAATATATAATTACGTGGGTGGGTGTGGGTATTTGGAGGTGCCAACGTTTGACGGATTCCTTTATTTCGTCACGATCATTGACGACTAAAACCACTTCATAACCTTCTATCTGCTCAAGCACAAGACCTAGGCGTTTGAGCGCTTCAAGCAGTACGAGGCTATGGCAACTGCACACTTCGGTCAGAAGTTAACAATGCAAGCTGCGATGTGACAACGGGCGTGAATATGTTAGTAACGAGTTTCAAAGACATTAATCTGAGCAAGGAGTTCAGATGATATTCACGTTCCCGTATACTGGCGTCAGCGAGCGAGCGAATTGTACACTGATGGAGAAGACCAGAGCGATGATCCATGGTAGCGGATTGTCGAAGACGATGTGGGGCGAAGCTGTTTTGTACGCTGCGTACCTCACAAACAGATCACCAACAAGAGGTCTTGTGGTCAACAACACTCCTTTCGAGATGTGGTACGGTCGGAGGCCAAAGCTGAGCAACCTGCGCATTTTCGGATGTCCAGCGTACGCACATATTCCCAAGGAAAAGCGGCAGAAGCTTCATCCGAAATCAAAACGTCTGGTATTCGTGGGTTACGCGAATAACGGATATCGGCTTTGGAATGGTTCAAGCCGATCCATCGAGATTCGCCGCAACGTGGTCTTCGATGAAGTCGGCGTATTGGAGCCAATGCGTGGCGGTGCTGCGCCAGAGAAGGACATCGAGAAGCCTTTCGGAGACCCACCAAACGCCCTAACATTTTAGCGGTTAGCCAATGTGTATGAGCCAGAACAACAGCAAACATCCGAGCAGCCAGTCGATGTGCGAGCACCCGAAAACACATTTGAGCGGTCAGCCGATGTACCAACAACAGAAAACACATCTGAGCGGTTAGTCGAAGTGCCTGCTGATCCCGTTCACACTGTGGTTAACAGTGTGGTTGTTGACGACCACGGCGATAGTTACTACGAGAGCAGCGTGGAATTCCCGGACGATGATGATGATGACCAAGAGTCCGTCACCCCTGAACCGGCCCTGAGAAGAAGTCAGCGAACAAGGGGAACAACACAGCGCTACGTGGCTAATGTAGCCATTGTTGTTGACGAGGAGCTACCTCAGAACATCACTTAGCTGAAGCGCCGGGACGACTGGGATTCCTGGAAGGTCGCCAACGACGAGGAGATGACAGCCCTGAAGGAGAACAAGACTTGGGAAGAGGTTAGCTTGACCCCGGGACACAGGAAACCCATCCTGTCCAAGTGGGTGTTCACCGTGATGGCCGATTAGTCGCGAAAGGATGCTCTCAAAGACCAGGATGGAGAGCGTTCGGACCGTATTGGCGTTGGTGAACGAATTCGACAGGATCGTTCATCAGATGAACGTCAAAACTGCATTCCTGAATGGAAATTTGAAAGAGGTTATCTTCATGCAGTTGCCAAACGATGATGTCGCAAATCGAAGGTCGTTCGATAACAGAAAAGCCTGTACGGCTTGAAGCAAGCGGATCGTGCTTGCCAAACTGTTCGAATTGGTTGTTCTGGATCCGATTTTCTCGTCCTCAAAACAATACATTTCCAATGATCAGCACAGATTTCTGCCGAAACGTTCCACGACAACAAATTTGCTGACTTTTACATCGTTCGTGCAAGATAGCTTCACCATGAAGTCACAAACCGACGCCATCTATACTGATCTGTCTGCTGCTTTCGATAAAGTAAATCACGATATTGCTATTGCTAAACTCGAACGCTTAGGATTCGGTGGTTCCCTACTGGACTGGCTTCGAAGCTATTTAACGGGACGAAGGTTATCTGTGCAAACTGGAAATTACTTTTCAAGACAATTCTCTGCTTGTTCAGGTGTGCCCCAGGGAAGCCACTTGGGACCGATAATCTTTGTCATCTATTTCAACGATGTTCTCACTCTATTGGACGGCCCAAAACTTGCCTATGCCGACGACCTCAAACTTTTCCACACCATCAATGGCCAAGACGATATCGATCTCTTGCAAAGGCAGTTCAACACCTTCGCTCACTGGTGTGACACCAACTGCTTGCCTCTGAACCACAGCAAATGTGCGGTCATTTCTTTTTCTCGCAAGCGGAACCCTCTTCACGCAGAGTACACTCTTGGGAACGAAATCATCGCCCGGGTGGACCACATCAACGATCTGGGCGTTATCCTAGACCACCGGCTGGAGTTTAAGACTCATACGAATTACATCGTCGATAAAGCGTCTAGAAGTCTTGGCTTCTTATTTCGCGTAACAAAGGAGTTTAAAGATGTGTACTGCCTAAAAAGTTTGTATTGCAGCATAGTTCGCTCAACGCTTGAATATGCATCTGCAGTTTGGTGCCCATTTTACCAGAACGGAGCTGAACGAATAGAGGCTATCCAGCGGCGTTTCATACGTTATGCCCTGCGACACTTGAACTGGTTAGATCCGTTTCGTTTACCCAGTTACGAAAACCGTTGTCGCCTAATTGATTTAGACACGCTTCAAATTCGTCGTAACGCTGCACGTGCTCTAGTCGTAGCGGATCTCCTTGCGTCGAGGATTGACGCTCCCATGCTGCTGGAGGCTATTCCTCTCAGTGTGCGACCCCGAGGATTAAGGAACCAAAATCTACAGCTCTATGTTCCCATCCGACTGAATAACTACGGAGCCAAAAGCGCTCTTATTGGGATTTTGAGAACTTTCAACCGCTTCGCCGAGTACTTCGACTTCGACGCTTCAAGGACTACTTTCCGAAGAAAAATTTTAATGGTTTCGAGAACTTTGTAGATTTAACTAGTTTTTAACTCATTATTTTATTAAGTTATCATTAGGATCAACATGTGGTCCGTTGATGTTTTACACAAATAAACAAATATGGTGGTCCAAAAAAAAAAAAAAAAAAAAAACCAGCGATTCGACGACGAGATTAGAAAACTTGGTAAGCGAGGACTCACCCTCATCCTGTACGTAAATGACATCCTGATTTCCGGAAAGACGTTTCAGAGGTTATCTGGATCCAGACTGAGCTTGGAAGGCTATTTCAGATGAAGGATCTCCTGGAAGTCAAGACTTTCTTGGGGATGACCATTAGCGAGACTTCGCGAATAGCGTCATCGAGATTTCGCAATCATGATACGTCGAGAAGGTTCTACAATGATTTGGTATGCTTGACACAAACGTTCGCTGGACGAAGCTGAACGATGGTGAGGTTAAAACCGAACCACCGTTCAAAGAATTGATCGGTTGTCTAAAATATCTGGCGACATCTTCGAGACCAGATATCTGTGTGTGTTCGCGATTGCCCTTTTTGACGAGAAAACGGGTTCAGTAGATTGCGCGGATAGTGCCGTAGATTGTACGAATGTTCGGTAGTGAATGCAGTTCGGATATAGAACACATCCAAAATATCCATCCCTTCATCTCTTTTGGAATTGTGCGATTAGTTCTCCAAAAAATCGCCACCGAAGGATCCTCGTGAGCCCAGCGGAACGCCACGGAGAAGTCCAGCTCTGCAGTTGAAGGAGGAAACTTTCAACCCCCCTTGGTGATACTCTCCGACGACCTTCATGGACCGTTAGAGAAAACGGAGATAACCCCGACCTACTGTGAGTAGACATCATCACTGCGGTTAGCGCACTGAGCAAATACCAGGCCAGCCCGGCGAATAGGCACTGGCAAGGCCTGAAGCGTAATCTGCGATACCTTCGAAGTACGACCGATACGGCGTTGGTATTCCGCGGAAACGCGAAATCGGAACCACTCATCGGATATGCTGATGCAAATTTTGCCAACGACTCCGATGATCGAAGATCTGTATCAGGTTACGCTTACATGATTTTCGGGAATCTTATTTCGTGGTCAACGAAATGTCAGCAGGCGGTCAGTCTGTCGTCGACGGAAACTGAGATAGGTGCCCTTTGCCATGTGGTCAAGGAAGGTTTGTGGTTAACAAACTTCCTGGGTGAATTGGGTGTGGTTAGCACTCCTTTCACGTTAATGGAAAACAACATCCCTTGCATCCAGTATCTGAAATAGGCGCGGACTCATCAGTGGATGAAGCATCTGGATGTGAAGTATGCATTCATCAGGGAGATCGTAAGAAGCGGTCAGCTTTCTTTGAGACACATCTGAGGATCAGCCAGCTGATGCGTTCACGAAGGCGTTACCAAAGGCGAGGCACGCGATTCTGTTCAGCATTCTCAATCTGCGAATTGAGGGAAGGTACTTACGGTTTCGGCGGATCCACATTGCTGCCGATTGCAGCAGAACCAAAACATTGTTTGCTTTGGTTCCTATTGTTTGTTGTTCAATTCGCAATCGAAAACAATAGATCAATGATTGCTGATGAAGATGATGATGATAAACGCGGTACAAATGTTTATATCATCACACGGTTAGGCTAGACTACTTAAATTGGATTCGTGGTGACACAACAGTGTTGCCAGATATTCTGGGTAAGAGTATCAAAGTACTCATTGAGAAATGAGCACTTTCCCGGGTAGGGAATATAAGAAGTGGAAAGTGACAATTAGCTATCGCTTATTAAGACAGTTGTATTCTACTGACATCACAGACGAAACATGAATGAAGATAATTCTATTCCACCACTAAAACTTGCGTTCTCAACAGACTATCGACCCAGATATGTCTGGGTTGGAAATTTTCTATGAAAATAGAAGGAATCAATGCAACCAATCTTTAAAAAACTCTTTTCCTTAGTCTACCTCTGTATGGAAATGTTGGTCTAAGGGGAATTTGGTTTCACAAACCAATGTTTTTCCACATATGGAAAGACACATAACATGTTCTGTTGTTTTTTTTTTGTGTTTTGGATTACATTGAACTTCAAGTAATAATTTTACTATGGGTTGATCTCATTATGAATAAACACTTGATTATTTGGAAAAATGCTGTGGAATGATGTAACATCCAAAATGATCAAAAGTTCCATCAAACGGGAACCTTCAAGCTTCCCCCTCCTATTAGGGCCAAAGATAACTTTAAAATTTTGTTTATAGATAGACTTCCATGTATAATAAATTTTAAACAACTAATGCGATTTAACTCTTAGATTATTTGAAAGTTAATTTATTTTTACTAAACTTGAACTAAACCTTTGAACAAAACTTTGAGTTTCATAACTTTGAATACACTTTTTCATTACTCTGTCGCTGAAAAACCTCAATAAAAATTTAGACTTAAATTTTCTTTTAAAAACGATTTTTTTTTTCATCTCAGCTCGAATAATTCAACTTTCGATGCAGCAACATGTTGCACTTACGAATACAAAAGTGCAATCATTCGAGGGAGAAAAAAAATACAAACAAATGAACCCAATACACAAAATCCGTTGTCAATTCCAACGGAAAGGAAATAATCAATCTCTTAATAGTTCGATCACGACTCCTTCTTCGCTCGAGGTAGTTGGTATGTGTTTGTGTCAATATGTTTGTATAGACTTGAGAAACGTCACGTCTTCAGCGATTTTTTTTCCTGTTGATGTTGCTGCTCCACCAATCCACACTTTTCTGCTTCTTTGGGCTTGGTTCCCGATTATCGTTCGGAAGCCGTCCGTCTTCTGGGGGAGCAGAAAAATCAGATTCATTCTGCTTCTCCGTTGCATTATTATTCATTGTAACTTGTTTGGCTTGGTTTGATTTGATGCTGCAGCTCCGTCTTTTTTTTTTTGCTGTTGCGATATTCGATAGCAGCAGAGTGAGCTGCAGTTGCATCGTTTACCGGGGAGACTTTCTGATCGAATCGAAAAGTCAGATCACGATTTGTCCGATTCTTAACAGTTCGAGCGTATGTGATGGATTTTATTTTGATGCACATTCAACAGTAGCTAGGCAACTGATCTCAATCGAATGGTTTTTGCAGATTTAAAAAAAAACGAATAAAAACCTTGACTAATTTGTATCGATTAATTTTCTGGGTTCAGAAAATTTTCAATTTTGGTTATTGAACTTGAACAAAATCCAGATCTCTCGTTCGACAGAGACTTGCATCAACAAACCTGACATGATTGAACTGAGCAATTAAATCGGCGTTACTAGCTAAAACTTCAGCTAGGGAACCCAGAAGTAAACATTTTATGTGACTCGTGCAACAACCATCACCGGAATATGTACGGTTGCAGTGTCCAACCTTCGACAGCTAAAGGGAAAGGTTCTGCCACATCAAAAGCCCCACCTTCAATCCGACTAGTGTGACTTGAATGAAATACCTAAGTCGAAACGACATCAATGATTTTAAAAACTTTAAAAACTTTCCGAATGACATCCAAAATCTAAGTTCAGGCTATCCGTAATTCGATTTTATTTTATAAAATCAAACAAGTTTTCATTCTTAGAATTATAAAAACCAAGCCACACAATCGATCCATACGAAAACTGTCTGACCAGTGAGTGTCTTGAGGTTAATGTTGTTTTCATGACAGAATATGGTGGAAAATGAGAGAAAATCAACAAATTAGATGATCTTCTGTTCCCGATTTCGGTAGCGCACAAGAAGGAAGGAAAAGGGGACTGGTGGAACTTCCTCCAGTTGCGCGATTATCTGTTGAATCAATAGCCGATAGGGGTCATCCGCCTTAGAAAACGAGAGGGCAAAATGCTCACGGAAAAGCAATTTTCTGCCTTGTGCCGAGAAATGTCATGTGAGTTGGGAAAGGTTTGATTGTACTTCCTAATAAGCGACTGGTTAAGATAGGAGTCCTACTGCCTGCGTGCATACTAGTTTTAAACAAAAGTGGATTTTTGCAAAAAAGTTAAAATCAACTAGGTTGAGCTCACATAGTCCCAAAAAATCAAAACATTACACGGTGTGTTTCGTGGAAGGACTAAAAAAAAAATAGTAATGCTAATATTTGCATGCGAGAGAGAGCTTTTTTTTGTTCTTTTTCAACAAAAATTCAATCGGTAACCGCAGGGCGGTCCTAGAGCTGGCTCTTGAGGGGGGGGGGGGGGGGAAGGGGTTGATTTTCTAATTTTCAAAAATCAGTCAATATAAAGGAATGTTAATATCTGGTAAAAAAAGATCATTTGAGTGAGCGAAAGGAAGGGGAGGGGTTGCGGGGGGAGGAGGGGGGGGGGTGTGAGGAATACTCAGTTGCAAATGTGTCTTCAATATAAGCTGCACATTGCTCCTCCTTCCCCCATGAATGTCACTGAACAGCATAAATACATGAAGTATTTAAGTATGAAACAAGAGATGAATAATGATAACTTTATCAATGTTTCTCTTTATACTCATTTCAATATCCTTCTACACAACTTACACATCCTTCTATAAAACTACCAGCGAATCTATAATGTCCTTTGCAATAAAATGTTGATAATTTTTTTTTATTTGAAAGTTAAAAGACATACACCGTCTTAGCCGATTTAGGCTTTACAGACTGAATAAATGACGCGGACAACTTAAGATTAACATTTAACACCCAGTACCGAGATGGGAATCGAACTCATGCCATCAGTGGACCAGTGATTACCGTCTTACCACGCTAACCACTCGACCATCGAGACGTACACATTAAGTTTATCTGGTATTTTAAAATTTTCACCCTAAGAGCTCTTTATAGAATTTCTCTTTTAAAATGTCATTTTTTCACGTTGATGAGAGATAAAAATGTAGAAATAAAAATTCTAGCTATCTTCGAACCTAATCAAATTTCATTTGCTCTTGAATTTAAAGTTATCATCCAAAATTTCCAATTTCAAATGTACTACAACAAATAAATTATAAAAAAAGTAATAAGATTTTTTTATCTTTCATGTAGGTACACATAATTCCTATTTTTTTTTGAAATATTTATGAATTATAATAAAAATTATGAAACGGAGGTTTAATTCTGAAAGGTAATAATTTTCTTTATCGAAAAATATGAATCATTCGCAATTGAAATAGCCAAGCATTCAGAGTCAGAATATCAAACCTTAAGCCAAAGCTAAATTTAAACATTTTCTGTCATTTAGCAATTTAAAAATTTAGCAGCTATAAACTACTACTGAAATCGGTCAATGATAGTTGATGAAGTAACTAACCTACATGAACAACAAAAAATGTGTCAAATCTTTTCATCATCCTTTATTCATTCAACAATACAGATTAGAATCAGTTTTTAAATTCTTTGTACCTCGGAAAATGTTAATTTTGTTTCCTTGTGTTATAGTTTTAAATGCAGATTTTGGGTTCTGGAGATGATCGCCTATCGCCAACATCAATTCTTTCATATTGAAACAGCTTTTATATTTCCTTTTTTGTTCTTTAAACTCATTGGGAACGCAAAAATCATAACACGTAATTTCTTTTTTCGCTTTATTGATGCAAAAATCTCTTGAGAAGATTTTTTTAAGTTTAAACTTATATTATAAATATTTTATATTCGATTTGTTTGGTAGTACTTGTATTTTTTTTTCATGGTCGTCCATAATATGAATGTTGATGTGATAAATTTCAAACAGAAATAAATCAAATCAAAACTGAAATTTAAATTTTTATTTTTGAATTTCACAATACAGGTTATTTATTTTATGTTTAAAATTCATATTTGAATGGAGGCAAATTAAGGGTGAAAAAAACTCGCGGAAGAGAATCTTTACTGTGATTCAGAACCTGAATTCTTATTTTGTAAACGCAAATGAAAATAGCACTACTTAAGATTTTAAAATGAGGGTAGCATTAGACATCTGATATGACTTTATAAAGTTTACAAATTTTCAATGAACCAGCTGTAAGCAAACGAAAAAATAAAAATTTTAAATTCGAATTTATATTTAAATTTCAGATATGTAAATATTAGCTTTTTATTCTTAAAGTAAAGTACATATTATTAGAAAGATTTTTCCTGTGTCTGAACTGATATTTTCCATCGATTTAGAAAATATTTTGAAATTCAAAAAAAAATCCTAATGGAAGCTTTTCGCTGCTCAAAACTTCATCAAAAATGAATTAAATGAGGCATTAACACTTGTTTTTTGTTACAATTGAATTTGTTTAGTGAAATATTGGTGACTAAAAGACAAAATAAAGATTAGAAAGTTAGATGGTCAATTGAAGTCATACGTTTCTTATGCGCCAACTGGAAAACTAATCACTCCTATGGATAATTTGACTCAAATTTAATTTTTTTACAATAAAGGCAATTTAACACTTAAAGCCAAAGATGTATACTTCTTCGAACGACCAAGATCTGTTAATCCATTAAACATGGTAGAAATTTCTAATAATAAAAAAAAAATTGAGATTCACACGTTTCTCCGTACGTTTATAGTCAAATTTTTTTTTTATATTGTTTCCTTCTGAATCTGAGCAAATAATAAAGAAACTGCCTATTGCAACTTCTTTCTTGAATAAACATCCCCACGGAGTGGAAAATTTTGAAAATTTAAAAGCACATCCAGTTCCAACTTTTTATAGAAATTCGAGGTTTTGCGGGTATTTTATAACGGTTTTTTTTGCCGCTTGGGGGGAGAGGGGGTGATCACCCCGATCACCTCCCCCTATAGGACCTATAGGACTTTGAAAATTTTTCAACATTATTTCAAACTAGTAACAGAGCCATTAAAACAAAAAAAAATTGCATAAAAATGTCTTCTAATCATAAAATTAAAAAGAAAGCTGACAAATCCTCTCAGCAATCTGGAAGGGTCCAATTATCTGAAATTATTAAAATTATCTGGAATAATATTTGAATTCTTCATTTTTAGATTTTTGAATTTGACAACAAGGAAGGATATTTTTATTTTAAAAAGCTCAATGATAAATACTAGGAACCGAAATAACTTTATTTTGTGATAACGCTTATCGTGATGTGATCTGGAGTGGAAACGTTTGTCTTAATTAAAGCATTAAAAATAAAGAAAATCAATGTTCAAAAGTGAACGATCCGTTAAAAACAATGTTTGAAGAGAAATCAGTTTATATATTGCTCCTGAATAAAATGTCCAAAAATTTCATTCGCTTTTCAGACTCTATGCAATCGCTACAGCAGATTAATCTTGCTTAAATTTTGAATGTTACTTTCTTGTCAGACATTGATCCCTATAAGCCTTGAGTGTTTTATTAAACGATTTATTTTTATTATTAAGCCCAATTTTAGTTACCATGCTGTACACTATGATTCTTTAAATCTATTCAAAGAGCTAGCATTACTGTTGAGCTTAAATAATCTTAGCTTCCACAGTTCGCAACCCACTTTATTATTAGAATAACCTCTTGAACCAATGAGGTCAACAGTGAATTTAAAAGTTGTAAGGAATTTTTTTTTTAATTGTCTAAAACTGTGATAACTTTGACATAGTTCCAAAAAAAAATGCATTTCTATCTTTTTGTCGATCTTAAATGTACAAAAATCAACAGTATTGTTAGAAAAGGTGAATTGCAAATGATCAATAACAAACTTGCCTTAAGCGCGCTAGATAAAAAAAAAGAAGTTTTTTATCGTTTCGTTGATCATTTCATTTATTCGAAAATGTCAACAGTATTTCAATACATACGCAAAAAATAAGTTCAAATGATTGATAAAAATATTCACCTTCAATAAATATGATAAAAAACATTTGCAAATGATGTTATGTAGCGGATTTCTGAGCAATTACTATTATTTTTAAATAAATTATATTTTTAAAATTCTATTGAAAACTGGTCTGCTGAGAGATTGTTCAAATTTTATCTGAGGTAAACGAAATTTCAAAAAACGTCATTAACGAGTGGTATCGTCAAAATTTTCATTTTTTTTTTTATAAAATGCGCATCCATATGCATCTGAGCATTCAAATATTGTGGAGTTATTTGAAGGAACAAATTTGAAAAAAAAGAAAGTATTTTTGATATTTCGTTGGAAACCAATCAAATGATGTTGGGTTTTTGTTATTCATGTATCTTAAAATTTCATTCAATCAGAACTAGTTTTCCAAGATATACACATATGAATATGAATTCAAGTTACATTTGGATAACACCAATTATTTAGTTTATATCACATAGCATGCCTGAAAAATTTACGCACGTGACGGACGAATCCAGACTTGTTATCTCGGATTAACAAAAAAAATAAACAAAAACAAAAAAAACATACAAGGTTACGATAAGGGCTATTAAACTTTTTTTTCTCGATATTGTGGTAAATCCAAAGCGCATATGTATGAAAATATTTTTATAATTATTTTTAACTATGTTCATGGAGTTTAAGGGTTCATTTGCATTGAATGTCCATTTCTAACCCTTTTTTTCATCGCTAGTACTGCTACAGAAAAATTCAATAGATTTTTTGGACTTCAAATCATGAGCCCATAGTTCACCAAATATGGCACCTTTGTGATTGTGGCTCCTTAGGATACCTTAACGTATCCCGAATAGGATTGTTCGAAAATAATCAATATCCACAATCGATTCACATTATCGATCCAGCTAAAAAATCAGAGATTGAAAATCGATCTCTGGTAGATTGATCTTTTCCATTTTTAACAAAAGTGAGGTTTTTGTTTAAAAAGGAAATTAGGAACAAAAATTTTCAAACTTGCGCTAACCTTCTACCCATGATGGAAAAAAAAGTTTCCAAATACTCTTATGTATAGAAATCTCCAGACAAAAAATCCATGAAAGCCAATTTTATTATGATACATACTTAAAATCGAATCTAAATATCTTTGCATCAAAGAGAAAAAAAAATCTAAAGATCGAATCGAGAATAATCCGATCTAATCATTATTTCCAGGTCGAATTATCGATCCAAAAAATCGAAAATCTGAGTATAAATATCGATCTTCAAAGTATCGATCCAAGATTGGTCAACCCTTATCCTGAGCAGACACTGATGCCTGAATCGATTGCAAAACGTGACCAAACTAAAGCATTTGCACCAATATGTTAGAAATTTTTGTTTTTTTTCCAGGCGATAACAAAACAAGGCCAAGTTAAGGTTTCAGAATCACTTTTTTTAACCCAAGTGAAACGTAAATGAGGTATCAACAGGAAAATGATTATATCATTTGGTGTTGTATTTTCCACAAAAGCAAAGCTTGTTATCCCAAAGGCTCAATTATATTCTATTGATAGCAAACCTAGCCCAAAGTAAAGTTGGAATGGTCAGAGTTTTCTTCTTCTTTCTTAAATGTTGAATATTAATTATAAGAATTACGAGATAATTCCAAATTTTCAAATTAACGATTCATCAAAGATAGCAAAATCAAGTATTATTGTACCCAAATTCAGAAAGTACGATACAAAATTTTACTGATATTGTCCTTACGCGGATAACTTAGTTATACCAAATTTTAATTGTTTTGAAAGTCTTTTGATACCTCGTCTAACCGCCCTTTCCAAGGAGTAGTTGAGGGCTCGGCGATTTCTAATTTAGGTTGGGTTTTGGATCAAAAGTGGCATCATTGTGCTTTCAAAACTCTTTTTGAATCGTTTGCATAACGAGGTATTATGAAGCTTTCAGGCTAATTTACTAGTTTACTTTTCGCATATGAAAGTTGAGACCTATATTTTGGCACCATTTTTATTGTGGAAAAAGATACCATATTTTACTTTCAAGGCATGATAGCAAAATATGGTATAATTTTACCATAAAAGTCTGCACGGGATCTCATGTTAAACAATACTTCTTAATTTTTGGTATGAAATGTCCATAAAAATAGTTCCTATCAAAAAAGCGTGCTGCAAACGATCGACTTAAAACAAGGCTGAAGCTTGTTAGAAAAAATTAAAACTTAAAAAAACCAGCGCCTAAAAAGTCGGACCTGAAAATTCAAACGTCTAAAACTTGCCAAGCACTTGTCCGAATTTCACAAACATGGGCTTATTGGAATACTTGAAGAATCTTGTGAAGGCTATTTGAACTTTTTTTTTCTCCTAAATCAAAGAAAAAAATATCGCATAAGAATCGTATAATTTTGATAAAATTTCCAGAAGCGTGCAATGTTTCAAACAGCTTTCATTCGATTTTTCAAAAAAAAAAATCACACAAAATAAGAATAGTTTTGAACTAAATTTTCAAATCCAAACATGCATTTTCTTGAATAATTTCAATAAATAAAGAAGAATTGAGGGTTAAAACAGCCATAGCTTCAGTTACTGAAGGCTGTGGTAGCTCCAGCAGTTTGAAAGCAGAGATGAAAGCCGTATTTCCATTTTCGGAAGCTTCAGCAGCCTTCGTTCGATGTTTTTTTTGAAGCCTTTTGAGTCACCAAGCACCAGTGTAAAATTTGAGATGATTACCTTGATTTCTGAATTTGCGCAACGCGTTTCAATTTTGTATGGAAATTTGAAAAGAAATTTTTGCACAATAAATCATCAAGAAAATTCAATTTAACTTGAAATGAAGTTGATCTTTGATTTTTTTGTTTTGACTGCACTTAAGCTTCATTTTTTGTTAACATGACAAGCAGCTAGGAGTTTCATGAAAAAAATTATAATCATTTTAAAATAAAAAATCTTAATCCATAGAAAACTACATAAAAATTGCAGACTTTGCTTGCTAGAGCTTTTAACAATTTCATGAATGGTTTTGCTAAGGTTATTTAAATCAATAAATTCCTTGGCCATGCAAAGAAGTTTTTAAAGATTTTTTTTTTATCCTACGGTTACACAGCTATCAAATAAGCTGTCAAAAGCGATAAAAAAATTAATAATATTGGAAAAAAAATGTTTAACATTGAATACACATTCTGGGGTACAAGTTTAATTAGTGCTTTGTTAAAATAAACTGTACTACAAGAATCAAGGAATGTTTTTCATCCAATATTGTATTTTTTAAAACTAAAAGTACATCTCTGGCAATTTTTGAATGATTTATTTGGTTTTCCCATACAAATTTCCATTCAAAATTTAAACTCGTTGCGCTTATTCAGGACTGGATGGATTGCTTCCAAAATTTTTACTGCTCTTTCTGGCATTAAAAACAACTTTAAAAAATTATGAGAGGTCTAAAAATTTAGGAATTTTACATTTCCTTACAAAGCTTGCTGCATTCTAGTGTATAAATTTGTAATATGTGTGTGCCTAGAAGCGTAAAATACTACATTAAAATTCTTCTTTTTTTACGTACTTTTCTTTCTTTCTTCATTGTTAGAATCCATGATACGAGTCACAGGATGGAAAATAAAATTATTAGCTAAAACGCTGCAAAATTAAGAACTAATTTTCAAAAAGCTTGAATTTGAAAATAAACTTGCTGTTTTCTATTTATTTATTTGAAATAGGAATAAAAGTTCAATATTCAATTAGTAAATTTTGACAGATGGTATACCAAAGTTTATTTGAGATTAATGTTCAAATGAAAGTTTTCCTACAATATTCAATCATTCACAAAAAAACACGGTTGTTTGATGTACATCCCAGACCGAAAAGCCAAATTAAAATAACTATTCTCAAAAAGAATCTCTATATCTTTAAATATTTGATTTGAGAATATTTGGACGCTCTTTGAAGGCCATCAGCAAGCATGGTGTCAAGTGCCACATCTTGCCACATGAAAAAAATAACAGAAAAGTTCGATATTGCTTTTATTCTAATACATTCGGAATTGAGATGAAAAGCTTCAACAGCTGAAATGTGTACGAAACAAGCTAAAATTTCTAATAATTTCTGTACGATCCAGAACAATGCTTATTTTACATGAAAATAGTCTCTTTAAATTTTTATGATGCATTGATCAATAGAATTTTCTTTAAGACAAAATTTTTCGTTCCTGGATAGTCTGCTCTTTTCCTTTGATTTTGACAAACTTGATCATGGTGTGAGAATAATCAAATCATCTTACCAAAATTCTCCGTTTTTTTTTCTCCTTATCGAAACCAATCCTCTAATCAAAGATTCGAAAACCACCCGCTAGTAATGTCGTTAAGCTCAACCACAACTGTATCAACTTTCCAACCATGATCCCAAACAAATTAATTGTCATCCACATCGGACCTACTGCGGAGCCAATCCTTCGGAATCATCCAATCTCTGAACGAGCCCTAGAGACCCAAATTTTCAACTTTTGTCATTCAATTGTTAAACATGGCTCCCGTTTACCTCTGTCACCGGAATCTTCCGTTCATCCTCCCACACAGAAAAACCCTATATTCTAAATCATTGGCCTAAATCGCCACCCGGAAAAGTTCGAAAGTCAGCTCACAATAGCCTTTGCGCTTTTCTCCACGCTGCTGCTGCTGCTCGTTTCAGAAATGAGAAAACTTTCCGGAAAAAACGAGCCCATTCCGGCAATCCCCACAAACATCTCGATTGCACTAGGAAGCGAACCGATTCTGGTCGCTGCCGCCATTTTCCTGAGAGATATCTGCTTCCTATGAGAAGGGAACGATGACAGCAGCGATAGCCGGTGAGTTCAGAGGCAGGACGAGAAAAAATCTTCAAAATTGATCCGGAAGATTGGTCCTCGTTTCTGGCTGGATTCTCGAAGCGTATCAAATGGTGTCATTCTGAGAAAAACTACCTTCAATAAATCGTCATCGTGTGTCTCCTCGATTTGGCTCTCCTCGGGAATCGTTTTACTCGGCTCGGTTAGTCCGGGAGATTAGGTGCTGTGTGGAAAAGTGGAAGTGGTCGCAAAACCACATAATAGTTCAACACTTCATCCCCCCGGGCTGAATGGGAGGAAAATTTGAGCTCCCCGAAAAAGGGGTCGCTAGCTGGGTTGGGCATCATTTTGAAGAAATTCGCGAAAAAAGAGCACTATTTTGGCTTAAGTTTGAAGGCTGAAGAACTTGTGAAAAAATGTTAAAAATTCGAAAAATTCGGCTTTATTCCATTGAATTTTAAAATTTTTGACTTCATACAATCATTACCAATGCACCACTAACGATGATGAAGCAAACTCTTTCTGGTTACCCTATCAGTCAGGAACCACGAATGGTACCGGGCTAAATGTGAGTTTGGAAAGAGTCGAGGGACGGAGGAAAGTCAACCTCCAGCCGGGGCTAACCCATCGACTGTGGCTAAACACGCCATGTGCCGTTTTCCGGAGCCGAAACGGAAAGCAAATTCATCCACTAAATTATAATAGCTGATGAAAAAAGTTTTTTTCCGGCAAACTTTTTCGGTTTCCAGTTTTTTTTTCACCGCTCCTCGTTGTGTCTCTGCAACCATTTGCACGTTTAGTTTGCCGAGAATCATTTCCTGATGGGATAGGGCTGTGGAAGCCGAAATTTTAGTTTCTTTATTCAGTAATGCCAGATTTCAGTTTTGTTTCCAGTTTACAAAATTGGCGATAGGTTTGATCTTTCTTGTTGACCTTATATTATAAGACAAACATGGGAAATAACAGCAGGGCCATTGTGCTTAACCTCACTTGAAAGTTCTGTGTACGTACACAACATGCTTGCAAACCAACAAAAATGGTTAAGAAAATTTGGCAATTTTATAAAGAAGAGCAATCTAAATTACTTATTTCTCCGATTCATTTTAAACGTGCTTTTGATAAAAGATTGATTCGTGGGTTCACCGGAAACAATTTTGGAGTTAAATTTTTGGATCTGGACTATTACAAATTATTATTCAAAACAAATTTCCATCACCATTTCAAAACCCCTCTAATATGTGATTTGCAACACTTGATCATGTCCTAATACTAAAGCAGTTCATCTCGTGTTCAGTTTGATATTCAAAAAGTTGATAGTAATTTTTAAAAATGGGTTGTAAAAACGTGTGTCAAAATCAGTCACTGGTTTGACAGTTTGAAAACCCTCTGGGGATTATTGAGTTTCGTTTTAAATAAAAGCTTGTAAGGTGTATAGAGATACGAGAACCACACACATATTTATTCATACACTAGCTGACCCGGTGTGCTTTGCTACCTTGCTCGATTAATTCTCGAGTTATGCAAAAAAAAAAATTTATGGAAGCCCCCCTTTCCCCCTTTATATCTTTCCGCTGAAAAAAGTGAGGCTTCAATTTATAATAGAAACATTTCTCGTATCCAAATAACCTCACATACCAAATATGGTTCCATTTGCTCGATCAGCTATCCGGTGATACTGAAAATTGTAAGGGAGACCTCTCCTTCCCCTTTCCATTCACCTCTTTGAAGGAGTGAAGGATACCAAATATTCATAGAAGTATTTCTTGTGCCCAAATATCGTTCCATGCCAAATTTGGTTCCATTTTCTGTTGTGGTTCTTGAGTTATGCAATAAAAGTCTCTCCCCTTCCCTCTTTCCTTTCTTCCCGCTGGAAGAAGGAAGTGGTCTGAAAAATCATTAGAACATGTCACTTTCCCAAATTCCCACCCGTGCCAAATTTGGTTCCATTTGCTTAATTAGTTTTTAAGTTATGTTAAAAATTATAAAAGAGACTCCTCCCCCCCTCTATATTTTATTACTGGAAAGAGGGAGGGGTCTCAAATACTTATAGAAATATTTTTAGAATCCAAATACCCTCCCATGGCAAATTTGGTTCCATTTGCTTTATTAGTTTTTGAGTTATGTAAAAAAATTATGAAAGAGGCCCCCTCCCCCTTTCTACTGGAAAGAGGGAGGAGTCTCGAATAATCATTGAAATTTTTTTCGCATCCAAATACCTTCCCATGTCAAATTTGGTTCCAATATCTAGATTAGTTTTCGAGTTGTATGAAAAATTGTAAGGTAGCCCCCCCCCCCTCCCTTACCTTATAATTCATAGAAGTATTCCTCGTTCCCAAATATCACCATATGCCAAATTTGATACCATTTGCTTGATTGGTCCTCGAGTTATGCAAAAAATTGTCTTTTGTTTGGGAGGCCCCTCCCCCCTTTCATGAGTGTGAGAGGGGTCTCAAACCATAATAGGAACCTTCCCCTGCCTCCCATACCTCCATCCACCAAGTTTCACGCAAATCGGTTCAGTAGTTTCCTAGTCTATAGGGAACAGACAGACAGACAGACAGACAGACAGACAGAAATCCATTTTTATATTCAGTAAGGTTTTTTTACACTGATATACTAGACTGAGTCGATTCGGGGTCATTTTTGAATTTCTCAAATCGTAGCGTCTAAAAAGCTTCATTTGGTCCAAAACTCAACCATGATTTTTTGCAGAATTTTTAAGTAACGTTTACATGAGTAAATTTGAACTTTAAGGTTTGTATGGGAAAATTGAATATTTTGTACTGAAAAATCAACATCATTTTTGTTTCTTCTGTAGAACCGAGCCAGCTGATGGTTTTTGTGCCAATTTATAAATTTCTTAAAAGAAATTTTCTCGCTGAACAACTTTGTTCAAGACCGTAACTACGTATCTTACTAAGCAAAAAAGTTATTAGATGATTAACAGGAGTGTGTCTTTTCACGTTGATAAACCATAAATTAAATTGACATCACTGCTGGGTGCCCAGTGAGGTATTGCATGACTATTTTTCTTGGAATACTTCGCGAGGCTTCATCAGTGATGTCAACTGAATTTATTGTTTATCAATGCGAAAAGACATACACCTGTTGAATAGCTAATAACTTTTTTGTCTAAAAAAATACAAAGTTAAGGTCTTCTACAAACTTGTTCAGCGGAAAATTTCCTTTCGTAATTTTATAAATTGACACAAAAACCATCAGCTGGCTCGGTTCTACAGAAGAAACAAAAATGATGTTGATTTTTCAGTACAAAATATTAAATTTTCCCATACAAACCTTAAAGTTCAAATTTACTCATGTAAACGTTATCTAAAAATTCTGCAAAAAATCACGGATGAGTTTTGGATCGCACCGAAGCTTTTTAGACCCCAGGGTTTAAGAAATTCAAAAATGACCCCAAATCGACTCAGTCTACTGATATACGTATCGCGTAAAAACCGTGTTAATTCCCGAAAACCGTGTAAAAAAGACCATTCAAATTCTGCAGCTCTGAAATTCTGACACTTAAGACCTGAGACCTGAGACCTGAGACTTGAGAACTGAGACCTGAGACCTGAGACCTGAGACCTGAGACCTGAGACTTGAGACCTGAGACTTGAGAATGTAGGCTAGAGACATGAGACTTGAGATCTGAGACCTGAGACTTGAGACTTTAGACATGACACCTGAGACCTAAGTCCAGGGACCTGAGATCTGAGACATGAGACCTGAGACCTGAAGAATGAGACCAAAGACATGGGACATTAGACCTGAGACCTGAGACCTGGAACCTTAGACCTGAGGCCTGAGACCTGAGACTAGAAACCTAAGCCATAAAACACGAGATTTGAGACCTGAGACATGGGACATGAGACTTTAGACATGAGACTTGAGACTTAAGACATGACACCTGAGTCCAGGGACCTGAGATCTGAGACATGAGACCCGAGACATGATGCATGAGACCTGAGACAAGAGACATGAAACATTAGAAATTAGACATGAGACCTGAGACATGAGACCTGAGACCTGAGTCCTGAGACATGAGACATGAGACATGAGATATAAGACATGAGACCTGAGGCATGAGACAAAAGCCATGATATATAAGACCTGAGACATGAGACTTTAGACCTGAGACAAGCTACCAGTGTTATTACCCCGAGAAATAAGTTTAACTCCGATTTCAACTTTTTACCCCTCTAGTGAAAGGGATTGACTTGTAGGTGGCGAAAAAAAGTATCGCGAGTTCGCTAGTACAAGCTACTAGGATTAGTACCGCGAAAAATTTGTTTACCTCCAATTTCAACTTTCGACGCCTCTAGTGAAAGGGATTGACTTGAAGGTGGCGTAAAATAGTGTCGCGACTTCGCAAGTATATAGATTACACTACCCTTGCATATATTCACACATACAAACATTTTGAACGTCAACATTATTTTTGTGGTGCTTTTTCATCGCCTTGAGTTAAAGTTCGCTTATAACCAACCGATATTCCTATTGATTGTGTACACCATTACTAAAATTAAGTAGGGAAAATCAGGATACTTGATGTCTAGAAATACTCGATTTCTTAGCTATTTCTCGGAACATATCAAATGTTCTAGTAAAATGTGCCAAATAGAACAAAACAACAATGCTGTTATCTCAAAAAATTTCAAAAATTTTACTTTTCGAGTTATAGAACTTTTTTAGAAAAAATTTAACACAATGTGATTTTAAAATATATTTTTATCACTTTATAATGTTACTCAAATGAAAAAAAAATATAATTAAAAAATTTATTCCAAAACGTCAATCGTTAGAGTAAAGTTTGAACTTCATAAACCCATATTTTCAAAGCAATCAGAATATCGCAATTTTTTTAAGGAGAAATTTTCCAAAATGTATGTTATGGGTATAATTGATCCCTAGAGTAATAAAGGTTTTATGTTTCTTCTGAATGTATCGTGATCATTGATGATCATGAAATTACTAATGTATGTCCAATAACTTATGTTTATCCAGTAATTCTCTGTTTAAAGGACTAAAAATACAGTAATTATCTAAAAACCAGAAAAAACGCCTTTAAGTATGCAATGACTCTAGAGTAGAAGACAAACTTTTGGAATTTCCTTTGACTGATACTTATAAAATGTGAAATGAGAACTAATACGGCGAAAAATAATGAACGGACCTTTTATCTGCGGATTTAACTAGATTTTTGTCTACGGTCAGAACACCCTGCCTTGAGGATCAAGTCTACTGGAACCTCAAAATATCACAAGTTTTGAGTCTCACGTAAATGCTTCTAGTTCATCTACGAGTTTATGTATCGTTCTAACTTTTTGAGCAAACAAAAAACGGCGAGTTCCAAAATTTTACTCAAAAGATATGATTGTGATTTTTCATTTCTTGCATTTAATACGGCAGAGCAAATCAGCACATTTTTTTAAACTTAGTAAAGTTTGGTTATTTTATAACAATTTTTTTCACAAAATTTGGACAAATCTAAGAAGAATCCAGTGATCCAAAGAAGAAGAAAAAAACATATTTAATTTTAGTTTTTTGATCGAAGCTCGTCAGCAGCGTTCAAATATATTAACATAAAGCTTGCTCAATATATTTGGGCCTTACTTCATTTTTTTCTTAATCCATTGTTTTACCTTCAAATCTTTCTGTTATTTATGAAGCAAATATAATTTAACAATAGAAGCTTATTTGCTTAAATTAACTAAAAGACTTTACAGTTAACGGATTTCCCGATTTTTTTTTTATAAAATTGGAAACGAAAAATGAAAGTTCATTGAAAATTCTAAACTTTTTCAAGCTTTGTTGGGATGAAATTGTTTCTCTGTACCGTAATTTTTGCATGTAATGTATTACCAATCATAGTTAAGAATGGTACCAAACAAAATTTTTATACTTAACTCATTTCCAGTTCCTTTGTAAAAAAAATCTTAGGGTCCCCCGATACTTAATCTGTCCCGACGTACAAGGAAAAGGTCACATAAGACAGAAATATCATTAAATTTTGATTTCAAATCGTCAAAAAAGTCAATTTTAAAATACTTTTACCTGAGTCGAAAAGTTAAATATTCTTTGTTACATTAAAATGCATCAGTGCATATTTTTTCCCATAATTTTGTCGATTATTCTTTTGAGACAAATGTGATATCTTGAGAAGTTTTATACATTTGCCAGTTATTTCCATCACTATTTATAGAGAGCGGAATTGCCAACTTCAGGCCCAAGCTAAACACAGGTTATTTCTAGTACTATTTGCCTACTTATGATCATCACACAAACGAAAAAAAAATTTTTACTTTAACGTTTTAAGACTTATCAGGATCAAAGTTTCAAGAAAATACAGATGGTTGTCAGCTGACTGTCAAAGCTTCGTACTTATTTTTTACCTTAAACATTTTCTTTGCTTCAATACTTTTTCTCTCGTGGTAGATTTTTAGGGCTTCATAGTAACTTTTTCTTGTCTTTTCAACCGTACCCATGTATGCCAGAAAACCAAGTTTCATATAAATATTCAGTCTAATCTCCTTTGCTTATGATAACAATATTTTCGAAACACCATTAAACGAATACGAATTGAAGTTTCGTATGAAACCAGAATTTAAGCTAATGAACTGAAGAGAATTTATTTAGAAACAAAAGTTGATGATTAAATTTAATTTGTTAAAAAAAGAAAATATTTAAATTTGTTTCAAGACAGTCAGTGATCAAAATCCGAGATAAAATCATATTTAAATTCTCAATCCTAATGATCAGAATATAGCTAGGCTAGTTAAACTGAATCTAATGTAGTTTACTTGATCAACAAAGAAATTCAGAATTGAAAAAAATAATACTATTCAAAATAAAAAAAAAATGAATAGAACCTAAGACTTATAATTTTGTTAAATTTATTTGAAAATTTATACAAAATATGTAAATAAAAATAAAATAAAAACGTCTTGTCATTTTAAAAACTTATTTAAAAAACTTGATTTTTTTTTAGTTTAGGTCTATCAACTCTAGTTTTGATGATATGGCGTTTATCAGTATATAAATGAATCATCAACACACACACACACACACACACACACACACACACACACACACACACACACACACACACACACACACACACACACACACACACACACACACACACACACACACACACACACACACACACACACACACACACACACACACACACACACACACACACACACACACACACACACACACACACACACACACACACACACACACACACACACACACACACACACACACACACACACACACACACACATACATACACACACACACACACACACACACACACACACACACACACACACACACACACACACACACACACACACACACACTCACACACATACACACACACACACACACACACACACACACACACACACACACACACACACACACACACACACACACACTCACACAAACATACACACACACACACACACACACACACACACACACATACACACACACTCACACACACACACACACACACACACACACACACACATACACACACACTCACACACACACACACACACACACACACACACACACACACACTCACACACACACACACACACACACACACACACACACACACACACACACACACACACACACACACACACACACACACACACACACACACACACACACACACACACACACACACACACACACACACACACACACACACACACACACACACACACACACACACACACACACACACACACACACACACACACACACACACACACACACACACACACACACACACACACACACACACACACACACACACACACACACACACACACACACACACACACACACACACACACACACACACACACACACACACACACACACACACACACACACACACACACACAGACACACACACAGACACAGACACACACACACACACACACACACACACACACACACACACACACACACACACACACATAAATGAATCATATAAGAGTCAAATTAACCATTGATAATACTAGGGTAAAGCATATAAAAATTCTTGTTTCAGAAATATAAAGCTTTTGGAATAACAAATTCTAGTTTTTTTTAAATTTGTATCGATAACATAACAACTATTTATGACATTATCGAAGAAACCCTTTAAATATTTACATTTTTGATTTTTATTGATTTAACAACTTTATTGAAGACGATTTGACGTCTGGATTCAAAAATTTCAACGATTATATTTGGATTAAATCTTCTTCAGAATCGCCATGTTACTACTGAGCCTTTTAACTGTGCAGTGCGGCTCATGTTTATTTGTTCGTTCCAGAATAACACAAGTTTCTTTTGTAAATATTTTTAATAATTAAATCAAAGACCGTTGGAATAATTGGAAAAAATAGAAAAAGAATTAGGCTAACAATCCTGAATAAGCATGAGTTTTGCTTTTGGAGTATCTATCCAACCGAATAATCAATTTTTAAAGGCCGAATTTTGTTTTTAACTGAAAAATAATTAAATTGAATGATCGTCAGTTTTTTTCATTCATCTTAAAAATATTTTTAAACATATGGAAATGAAATACTTCTCATAAAAGTCCCTAAAAAATATTCAAAAAAATCATAAATAATAATGATCATTATTCGCTGCTACGAAACATCGATTGAGTCAAATCTAAACATGTTCATCTGAATGATCCCATCGAAAGAAAAAAAAGTACATTCCAACGAATTAAAAGAATCTTATTACATATAACTAAAGAAGTTTCTCTATTCTGTAAATGTTGCTATTACCTCCCCACCGGCGAATTAGGGACTCCCTTCTATGGGCCTCAGGGCGGCACGCTTATCCAAAGCAAGTCGCAGGGAATGTCACTCAAATGATCGGAAAACCCCTTATTATTGCACTTCTCGTTACTTTATTCTGAACGTGTTTGCACCACTGCCTTGTACCTCCCACTTTCTTAAAGCTAGGCTAACCTGTAGGGCCTCGCCCTTGTTGACACGAAGAATGTCCCGGAACTCTTGCAGGAACAAACGGAGCCGGACGCGATGTCACGATCGGGTAAGCGGTCTGGTTTTGGATGGAAACCTTTTTACGTTCGACCTTCCGTGTGCGCAGATTCGGAGCGTGGACACACCAAGGTTGTAAGTCACACGTCGGTGGCCTTTGAGGGTCGGGTTCGCCTTTTTGGAGGACGGCAATTATCCGCGACCGTTGCCAATCCGGAACCGTATCGATGGTTGGCCTAGTTTTGGCCTAAACCAAAAGGGGTCCTAGTTGTGAGAGAACTTGCATTAGGAATCAAGTCCTTAGGGCGGATACAAAATGGCGGTTCTTCGGTTCACTGGCTTACCTGGTGTCTGGCTGTGAGTTCTTCAACACTTCCAACTTGATTTTGCGGTTTAACTATTCGCGCTGAATGCTGTTGGAAAAGTGAACCAGCACCAGGCAGCCGCATTTTGACCGGCCTTGAACCATCAGTTCAGGTCGTTGCCTTCGCCTCTCTCGGAACCCGATCGCATTTCGTATTTCTCTCTTCAGGCGTCGCTGTCGATCGTTGTTGGCTACCAAGCGGTTTCGGTAACGTAGGTGTCAGCCATCTGGTTGTGGTTTGATGAGGCATGGTAGTTGTGTGCTATTGACGTGTGGCGCTGTCGTCGTTTCGAAGGTTGCATTTTTGGGGAAAAAACCTCACACCCAAATGATACCCACTGCGATTCTACATCAACCAAATCTACGCTACCTGCGAACAATCCCTAAAACCTCGATGGGAGCGTTATCTGGCGCTTACAATTCTGATCAAAGTGCGAGACACAGCACATTTGCGATTTATTTATATTGAGATTTATAAGTAGGTATGTGTGCATTAGACCTTTTAGAAAACTTTTGACTAGAATGATTTTTCCCCAGAATGACAAATACCAGAAATCAAACCCCTGATTTCACCAAATGAGATTTAGAACACTTGCTGTGTTTTAAATCTCATTTTTCATTTGATACTTTTCTGAAAGTTTTTAGGTTTTACTACTTAAATAGATTTTATGCTAACTAGAGTACCTTTTAGAAATCATTTTGGAAGCTTAATCCTCATGCTGCGCGTTCGAACTTGAAAGACGCGCTACTCTTCACGGAGTCCCGTAGCGGACGGGGCTAAGGGTGTTTAATCTAGGATTTTGACAGATTTTGTTCTAACTTACAATCAGTATGAACATTTTCTTCGGAAAACATCCAAAGAATCTTTTTTTTCTTCGCTTTTTTTAAAGTTTCATGCTCACACAGTAGCTCCTCTAAGTCACGTCAATTTAATCTTCAATAAAATACTTGTCATTTTTAAGTTAAATTCACAATATGTGTTGGTTCAATTTTAGAAAATTGAGATAACCGTTTTCGTAGTCATCTAATTTCGTTTTCGTTTGGTATCATCTTGCGATACCTTCTTGGGTAAAAAAAATCAAATAGTCTCTCAAATAGTTACTAAACTGTTTTATAGAAACATCTTGTCAAAGATTCATGGACATCCAAATAATATTTGTAATACTCAATAAAACGGAAAACTGATCTAGGCAGCTTTAAGACCAATTAAGACTTGACCTTTTGAACTCGGAGTAAATACAGATATTTCTTAGATAAGTGTACAATTCAGTTAAACCAATTCCAACAACTACTAACACTTTCTAGTAAGATGACGATAAATTTTTGATAATTAACTATAAAATCTTTCAAGTTTCAAAACATGTTTATTAGAACTTTTCATGTTGGCATCCCTTCCGTAACAAAACTTTAAAAATGTTAACCAACAAAAAAAACGACACCAACCAGCCAATATGAATTGTGAATAGCTGCTCTAAAGCTTAGTTCTTTTAGAAATGGGACACTTTCATTTGCTAATAGCTCGTTAACTAGTTATTGGATATTAAAAATTTTGACAGCATTTTGTTGCCTGTAAAAAGTACTATTCGACCTATTTTTTTCAAAATTTAAAATTTACGCGTTTTTGAGATATGTACGATGTAAGAGAAAAAGAAAAAAATAATTTTGCACAGTTTCCTTTAAAGTTCGTCATTATCAAATTGATAGCTGACAAAACCGTTGATTATTCAAAGAATTACTGAGTTTTTGTGGTGGATAAGTATGCAAACACTGTCAATAATGTCCACAAAGTTCAAATCAAGCATTGTAGTGAAGAAAATGATCGGCAACAACGGTTAAGGATCATCAGGGAAGTCAAGTCTCTTACCAGCATTTTTAATTTTCAATAAACGAAAAACTAAGGGTAGACCGCTGAAATATCCAAAACAATTTTCTCCGATAAGCTGAAAGTGTTGCCTAGTGATGACTCATAGAAATCCAACCTCAAACAACCATTTTTTGATAGTTCCAAAGCTCTTAAGCTGTAAAACCGGTACCGAAAAAAAAACGTTCAAAAATGTGGTCAAAAATAATCAAATTTGTTCATTTCGAAACAACTGTATCCACTTAAATGCTTCCAGTTTCCAGTTTCCAGAGAAGTATTGGACCAAAAATTATCAGAAATTGAAGAAGGAGGGTGAAGCCACCTAAAATATAGATTTTACGAAGTATAAGTTGGAGAAACTGATCAATACCATGACTGAAAAAAGTGTGCGCCGGCCAATGGGAGATACCAAGAATAAAGTAGAAATTTCTTTAACAAAAAACGGTAAATATTTTTTTTCAAATTTTTTCATGAAATATCATAACATTACCTTCATTTTCTTCATAGAAAGTATTTGGTTCAAAAGAATGGTTTTTGAGATACAGGCATTCGTAACTGTCCCATTTCTAAAAGAACTAAGCTTTAGTTTTGCTGTTTCCTTCCCAAAAATTCATGGTACCGAATGGTTTCTTCGGGCTCCACCCAAAATTGGTCTATGCATATAGGAGCACCTAACTTTGTACCCAAGCTCACCCACCATCACCCTAAGCCCGGAAAAAAGCACTTGCATGCAAATCACTTTAGTGTTCTCAGCCCGGGTCCTCCCCCAGCCTTCAACGAAGGGCTTCTCATAAGCAAAACTTTTCGATGAAATAATTTTCAAATTTTGGTTAACGGTTCGAATAAACTGGATTGCGTGTGGCTTTTGTTAGGTGCTATGATTTGACGCGGGGTTTTTGGGCATTTTCGGGTATTCCTCTGTTGGGATAACTTCCTGCGAGGCTGAATTGTTTTATTGATATCACATTTATTTTGATGTAAGCTGGAAACTTTGCCATTAGGAACATTGTGTAAATTATTTGAAGATGAAAGTTTTTCAAAAAACATGGATCGTTTATTGGAAATAATTTGAGTAACTTTACTTTAAACTCTAAAGTTTTTGAAAAATATTCACTTATGAATGCTTTAAAAAAAAATGTTGATGGAACTTTCAGTTTTGTTGTAATGTTAAAAAAAAAGCGAATTTTTGTCATAATCCGACAAATGGTTATCGAAGTAACTCCCAATGAAAAAAAGCTTCGACAAAAAAAACTATTTTCACGTTAAACTTGATGCCTCCAAAGTTATCAAACCAGATTCAGTGCGAGAAATTCCTGTAAGCGCAAAAAAAATTTTTAAGTTTATCGTTAACGTTTATAAATTATCATTGAAAGGTATTATACCATTTGATGGATAATTCTATTTAAAATACATTTCCGTAACCATAAGATGACATAAAACTTTTCACAATAGCCATAATACTCGTAAAATCCTTAATAAAATGTTTTATGGGTCTATTTCTATAAGTGCGGGTGGAGTAGGCGATGACTTTTGCCAACCGCACGTGTTTTTCTCTTTGTCCGCGAAAATTTCATAAAATCCTGAATTTAACATCGGAAAATGGACATAAAATCGTTTAAAAGTGTTCAAAGTGAAGGCTGGGATGAAGTGTAAAAGTGTTCACCTGAGTAACCCCGGTGAAATATATCTAATCTTATTTAATTTCATGAAAAGAATAGCTAAACGGTAGGGACGAGGTTTTTGTTATATAATTCCAGCCGAAAACGTGTTTTTTTCGTGCTCGTCCTTTTTTTACGGAAAATTTGCTGTTTTCATGTGAAACTGTCGGTTGTTTACGCGGAAAATACTATCGCCGTATGATCGGGAACGGTTTGCATTAGTTGTGTTAGGCTTATGTTGAAATTAGTGTTTTTGTGATTTTGGGTTTGTGCATCGAAGAATTTGTTTCTTGAAAACAATGTTAGATTGAGGGGAACGCACGATTGCATCTAATAATTATTCAACAGTGTGCAGCTTTATATTTAAAAATCAGAATGTCCGGATTTGAACTGCAGTTGAAAAAAGAGTATTCATGGTGACTTTGGGTAGTTCGTTTTTTTTTTGTTTCGTTCGAATGAAATGTGTTTGCCGCATGCTTGTCCTTTGGTTGCCAACGGAGGTTTAAGGCATGCTATGATTTTTCGGTGGTCATTTTCTAATGGCATTTCCTGGAGAACCAATGAAGTTTTGAGGGAGGTAGCTGCACTAAGATAAGTATCATTAAAAGTTACAAACAATTTTTAACAAAATTGTCTCAGATTCTTATTTATTTAATCTTTTTATAACAATTTTGCTTTAGGAATTGGAACTGAATGCTTTAACTTGTTCATTGTGTTTAGAACACACACTTTATTTTTTATGGGTCTGATTATATTGAATTAACTTTGAACTTTACTAATTTTACAGAAAAATCAATAAATAAAATAAATTTGTATCTTACTTGAATTATCATATAAACCTTTCGAGTTCTCAAAGACCTCGAATGGTTTTGGGTTCTTTTAATGGTTTTTTTTTGTTCTTTTTTACTTTCAAGAGCGAGTAAAGGCGCTTTATCCTTGGTCGATGACCAGAAATGATGGTACACAGAAATCAATTAAAAATATCAACATTTTTAAGGTTAAATGATTTGAAGATCTCCAGATGTTAAAGCCTTGTTTGCTAATAAAATGGTGGTCATCCTTGTTTAAAGATTTCTGTGTACAAAATAACTCATTTCCAGCCGATGAAGGATAGGTCTTGTTTCATAAGGTTCCATAATAAACAAGGAGCACATTTTTAGCTTGTGCTTCCACCGCAATGCCCCTCGGAGCGTATGGTACTGGTGGTCCACGCTTCTTCCTTTTTCTTGTTCCTGACGTCTCTGCGTTCTCTGTTCCACAGTAGGCCCGACCATTTTATGTTTTTAATAATTTTAATGTTTTAATGTTAACATAATTGAAAGCATGAACAAAGACAAGAAGAATAATAACATGTTTTTATTATTTTTCGGGACTCAGACTTAAGTTCTGGCTGTGGAAGTACGATTAGTGATTAGTGATTAGTGATTATGGGTCTATTTCTATAAGTGCACTTTATGATATTGTATGAAAACATCGACATTATAACTGAAAATCAAAAACTGTTACTAAAAATGATTGGTAGAATAACCTGTGAATACAAGAGTTTAAATTTTTGGTTTGGCATTATGTCAACTGGATTATCCATTATTTATTTTACTGAAAGAAACAATTGCCATACGAATAATCATCCTTTAAAGATTTAAGGATTCAGGAGGAACAAAATTCCTCATGAACCTTTTAAAATCCAATAAAACCTACCATTTTTTTGTAGTTTATTTTGGTTTTTAGTCATGAACATCGAAGTTTTCATAGTTAAACTTGAAGTTAGCATTATTGTAACAGCGCTACAACCATAACTTCTTCAATTTTTAACCGATTGTGATAAAAAAACACTTCTTTATTTAAATAATAATTTTAAATCCACAGATATTGAAATTTTTAAATACATAAATGTAGTCTTAAACAACTATGTTAGATAAGTAATGCCAGATAGAGTTGACATTATCTTAAACTTAGGAGTGTTCTCAAAAAAATGCAACACTTTGTTTTGTGAATAACTTTATAATGCATGAATGGAAATTGATGAAATTTTCAGCAAAGCTGCCTAGTTATGTAATGCTTACTTGTGCAAATTTTTGTGACGTTTTGTCTAATGATTTTTTAGATAGAGTCCTATGAAGAAGTATTTTAACTTTTATTTTTTGGCATCACTCGCGCCATCTATAATGAATACTTTTAACTAGCCTTATACCAATTCAACGCTATTTCTGATAACGTTTTCTATATCCTGAAGGTTGACTTTTTATTACTCATTTTAGTTTTGTCAAGGTTAAGACATATATAGCCGATTGTCCTCCTTCTACACAAAAACAACATTTTAGACCTTCTATCACTCCACCACAGTTTTTGCGTAATGGCAGGATTCCAGATCCTACCAAAACAAAGTTTTTACTTTGTGGGACCTATGGAAGTGAAACGCAGGGAAAACGGTCTCATTTGGAAGCAGTCTTTTTTTTTGTATATTTCCCCATTCATCGTTGTCAATCGTTATGAAACGTTGACTAATTTGTAGCTTTCACACAGATCGTCAGCCTCCTCAAGTGGTAGAGATTTTTTTAATTTGTACTCCTTTTTAACTCCGAAAAATACAGGCAAGATTTGTCATCGAAAAGTTTTTGGCAGAAATACTGCCAGGTGCCCGCTAAAGAGTTCGTCTTGCTGTCCATAACGATTTTTTTTTCAGAATATCTCCCCATTAGCGGTCCAAATATTTCACACATGATTGGACCATTGCAATTTTTTTATATTACCGGTGGGCAGCTTCTCTAAGATCTAGAAATGAAATCAGGCCTGATAAATAATGAGCTGGATGGAACAGTTAAAGAAATTTTCATATTTTATCACTTTCCCTATTGACAATTTCGGATTGCGCTTGATAAAACCTTTCACATTCCTTTACTTTATAGAATCAATTATCTTCACTTTTATTCAAATATATGCTCACTGTTAGATCCTTAAGGACTCTTTAAACGATTTACCATTTCACTTTGGTCGAATAGTTGATTTCCAGCTGTTTTTGAGACTCTCACTGGTACTTTCATGGATTTTCTCGATCCTGCCCAAAAAAATTCGTCGATAAGTTTCTGCATTGACCGGTATCTGAAAAACCATTTCACGGATTGTCACGAACTTTTGCACATGTACACACTACATTTCACGTTAGCCTAACTGAAAATTTGATCAATTCCCATATAAGCTATTCACAAAACCAAGTTCTGCTATTTTTTTGTATACACTCAAGGACTATTCACGAAATAAAGTGGACACGGGTTAATTAATGTTAAGTGTGTAGACTTGCTAGAATTGTGAAAATTATGTTGATTTTCTTGTTAAACTCTGCTTTAAGCTATGCTTGCCAAAAATATTAAAAAAAATTTGAATTAAGCTGGTAAAGGTGGTCTTAACCAATTGTTGAGCGAACCTTCTGCACAAATGATGTGCCAAATAGGTTTTATTTTTTCATTAAATGAGTTAAAATTTTCTAACATAGTGATTTTTTTGTGTTTAAATTTAGTTTTTGAAACAGAAAATATTTTCTTTAATATCTACCGAAATTTAGATGAAAAAACAGACCAGGAATTCTTTTTTTTAAGGAAGTTGCTGCTCGCTTCCAAAAGTCTTCAAAAGTTTGTATTTATCGAGAAAGTTACTTGGAAATGTCATACAGTAGTAAATTTTTAAAACAAATGAAACTGAGCAAGGATAGTAAAAGTTTTATTTCTTTGATATGAAATGTCATAACAATGTTTGAACGAGCTTAAAAAAATGTAAAATATGTACCTGTTGTGTGGAGGACTCCGAAACTGCTACTGAATTTGACACAAGCTGGAAATCTAGTTTGCAATTTTTTTAACATTATGAACGTTTAAAAAAAGATATTTCTGATGACCTGCAATGCATTCAATAAAAAATACATTAACATAAGTGTGAGTGGGATACAAATATTGTTTCTGCATTTTCCAATATAAATCACATTTAATGCAGAGTTTTACTGGAAAAATTAAAATAAAATTTTATTTGTAACTAATTTTTGTTCATTGAGGATTCTTCCATTGCATTTGCCTAATTTGTGGTCTTATCACTTCAAGTAGTAATGTGGCGTAATCGGCTGAATCACGAAAAAGTAAATTTCGTCGAGAAATGCCGGAATTTACCAAAATGATGTAATCTGCGTCATATAAAAAGACACTGGCCCATAATCGATATACATATACCTTGAGAAACATGGTTTAAAAGCATAAAACATGGAAAACTAAAGTAAATTTAGTCAAAAATGGCACTTAAGGTCACAATTTAAGTTGCGCAAAATTTCACAAAATCTGTTTTGAGAAAAATCACGAACGTTCTAAGTATAAGGCGCAGGGATGATAAATAACCGTCCGAATATTATTTGACATTTTTCCAAATCCTAGAGCGACATGTCATCACCAAGAGAGATGAGAATTTGTTTCGTACTACCTATAGTATTAATTTTTCACCAAAAAAGAAATATTTTTTTTTATCTTTACAGAAAAATTAAATTGCAAGTGACGAAAATATTATAATTTTTAAGCACCTCCAAATAAGCTTTTATGACCTTCAAATCATCTTGATCTGAAATGTACGTACTGCAACATGATTTACTCATTGATTCTCAATTTTCAACATCATAAAATTTTAGTTCAATTTTAAAACGCGTTTTTACTTAAATTTGTTTACCTGGGGCGAACAGAGCACTATCAATCAGGGCAAGATGAGCGTTTTCTGCCATATAATTTAGCAGCGAATTTAACTCGATGAAGTCAACTGAATAAAAGAGCTACAGCTTGACTGGTTTCATCGGCCGATTTGGCCTATTGGTAAGGTGTCGGAGAAGTAATAAGGAGACTCGAGTTCGATTCCTGTACGAGGAGTGTTACGAGGCAGTGTGAAGATCGATGATTTTGTTAATAAATCCAGCAGTGTATTTTATTACAAAATTCCTACAAATACAATTCATTAGTTTTAAGAATTTTGGAAGAACTAAATGTGACATACTTATAGTGATCTCCTGGGAGTAATCGGTTTGGTATCTATGATGTTACCTTCTAGGTTAGGTAATGATAGTGAAATCTTACTTTGAATGGCTCACCTTGAATTTCTTCAATAATTAGCTCGAAATATCAATACGATACAAACGATGGATAGTAATTGATAAGGAGACAACTGATAAGGGAAAACTAATTATTATAAATACTAAGTAAGATTTATAAAGTTCATACTTAATACTGCGCGCTGATGCGCTGTGGGCTGATATGAGCGGAAAGTGTTACGTCGAGTAACTAAAGGGCTTTTATGCCACCTAAATTAGGAAAAAAACTAATTACATTATCCTGCTTCAAGATACACAAATCAACTACCTTGAATAAGTAAATGCACAAGAAAGTAAGTTTTGTGAACACTTAACAATTTTTACGCGGTTGCACGGCATACACTCTTGGAATCTTCCTCTTCTTAATTCGTTCTTCTCGGTACGATAATGACAACGCCTGACGTAGTCACGAGCTGCCGGACGATGGTGTTATGATTCAAGACACAGAAAACGAGGGGTTTGCTGATTTAGTTGGCGCGAGTAACAAGCGGAATTTTTTCACATACCATTCACCTGATCTTGAAGGCTTCGACACTGTCTTACGTTCAATTTCTTGTACAGCGCTCGATTTCTTGCATATGACATGACCATTCTGGATCTGCCTTTATACTTAAATACTTTGAGTTATTCGGGTCCATCAGATATCAATGAACAGGTGGTGGCTCAAAAAACGTAACTTCACCATTTGATCATATTTTCCAAAGTGTTACCCTCTAATTGATCGTTCAAGTTTTCCTTGGTCGGACGAAATTATCGCCCAGGGTAATGTTTTCTTTAAAAACATTTTTGACAGAAAAAATGTAAAATTTAACTCAAAATTTAACAAAACCAAATGTTACTGTTATTGATGCTCCATGCGCTATAACAAATAAAAAGTATCAAAAATTATAAATTTTAAAACGTTTTCATTTGATTTTCAAGATATTTGTCTACAACTGTTGATGTACCACACTAAGCGCGATGTTATTATGTTAAACCCACGAAGCAAAGGATCCCCAGAAAGAAGAGCGAAACAGCTGATGTTTCCAGCACTTAGATATAAGAACTAAACTAAGAAAAAAAACGGCATCAAAAATCACCATTTTCTCAAGCCAAAATCACTTTGTTCAGAATTGCCGGTAGAACTAGTCGTATCGACCCACTTACTAATTTAGAGAATATATGTTAGATGTAGTATTCGAGTAATAAAAGTTGTTTTATGTAGAATGTGTTTGAACCCAAATAAAGTTGTAGTTTGTTAAATAAACTGTTGTACTTATGTGAAAACTAGTTCGGAGTTCTTACTTACCGCGGCAGAAGAAATTGCTATCACAATCAAGGATCACCCAGGCTACTCCCCACGGAATCACCCAACCCAAGGTACCCACGGTCTAAAGGAAGGAACCCCCCCACATACAGTCCACTCAGGTTCAAGCAAGGGCTTGGACCGTACCCCAACAACAACTTTTAGGTCTCTCTCCATGTCTCTTATCGTTGTTTCTACGTCATTATTTACATATTCCAGTACTGTGTCATCTGCAAAGAGCTTCGGAATACCAATCAGAGGAAGGTATGGTAGATCGTTAACGTAAATTAGGAAAAGTAATGGACCTAAATTACTACCTTGGGGTACACCTACTTTTATAGGTAGCTGGGAACTAAATGTGTTTTTACCTTGACTACTTGCTGGCGATTATGAAGATAACTTTGGAGAAAATCATTCACTATACCTCTTATCCCATGCCCTTCTAGTTTTTTAAGTAACATATTATGATCAATTGTGTCGAAAGCCTTCGACAAATCGAGGAACAAGGCGGCCGGTATTGGCTTCTTCCTGTCCAAATTGTGTGATACACTAATCACTAGCTCCAGAACAGCGATCTCTGTAGAACCACCTTTGCGAAATACATGTTGGTGACTGTACAGGAAGTTCTCTCCTTCCAGGAATTCTAATAGTCTAGATGCAATGAGTTTCTCGAAGACTTTACTAAAGGCAGACAAGACGGAGATAGGTCGATAGCTATTAAGAGCTTTTGGGTCACCGGATTTGGAGACAGGTCGGACGACAGCAAGTTTCAAGCAATCAGGATACTGCCCCATACACACACTATCATTGAAAGTAGTTGAGAGAATTGGGGCTAATTCCATGTGGTAAGTTTATAGTGCTGATACGGGGAAACAGTCTGCTCCAGGAGTTTTAGCAGGATCTAGTTGGGAAATAATAGTTATGACTTCTTCGACGGTGGCTGCTCTAAGGTACATGGAACTTCTGGTCCGCTTTATAGTTCCAAATTCGTCGATATTTCGAGTGGAATTATGTTGTTTAGCAAGTTGTTGCCAAATCGATGTAAAGAATATGTTGAAAGCATTCGCAACGGCTAAAGGATTATTTACAGCTTCTCCCTGAAGATTCAGTTCTAGATCATCAGATTTTGTTTTCTTTCCAATTAAATCGTTTATCCGTTTCCATAGAACTTTGTTCCTGAAAGGAAAAAGAAATAATTTCAAGGCTAATAATATTACTTTAACTTTCTTTCGGATTTACATTTTACAGTCTACAAAAAAAGTAATGGATTTTTTTTTGAGTACTGCTCTACTCTCTGCTCTACTCTGCTCTGCTCTACTCTACTCTCTGCTCTACTCTGCTCTACTCTACTCTCTAAAACCTATTTTCATTTCTTATCATTCAGCAAAAATGCTTCAAAATGAAACACTTTGCAGCACATATGTACAATGTACATGCAACTCGTAAAATTGAATTAATTTTAAGTCATGCAATTGTCGAAATCTCAAGCACCATCCGGCTGGCTAATTCTGGATGGTTCTAAAACCATAAGCCTTAAGCTTAATTGCCTTCCGCGCCCTAACGACCAATACACATGCGAGCAGAGCTGGCAGATCGTGTTCTGGTTATACTTTTACCCAGTTAATGACTCACAATCAATTGATAGGCGTGCTGCTGCTACTTGCTCAAGTAGTGTAGGCGGCGGCTTCTTTTGTTGGCGGCAGCAGCTGGGTGCCTCAAATTGGAGGATAATATCCGAGTCGTTCAAAGTTGCAAAACCATAAATGGAGCAACTGGAGAACCGATACGGATATCTAGCTCTTGGTAGGGAACATGTAACAGAACCAGCAACAAATGTCCGGGAAGAAAAAGCAACACGCCAAACTCTCTTATCGCCAACAGCTGCTCGAGGGGCTGAGATCCTATAACCTCACCAAAGCAAAGGAGCAACTTTTTCGTAATCCAGCCACCGCCAAAATTCCAGGAGGCCTAGTAGCTTCATACTACGGATAGATTAAACAGTAACGTGGGTGGCTTAGTCAGGAACAAGTTGGGGGATAACTGACTGGGTAGGTGATTAAAACCTTTTTGGGAAGTTTTTGATTTCATTGAGATACCCGTTTTATTGCTCGGTTTTTTCCTGTTTAATTGGTTTTAGAACGCTTCTTAGATATAATCCATGCTGCCAGTCAATTGATGGCAGAGAAGGATCAACTGCGAGTTATGAAAAACGATATCGTTTGAAAAGAAGATAACTTTTAAATCACTTTTATCAAGAAACATTTGTTACTCCTAACCTCGAATGACGAATTAGCTTAATTTTTTTTTATCGTGAGACCTCCCCAAGTTTTGATACAATGAGTAGATTTTTGTGCTTAGTTACAACCCTGTATAAACCCCTTCAAAGCTAAAGGGGTATAAGTGAAAAATGATAAATTTTTAGTTAACAAGGCCAAAAATTAATTTCCCAAAATTAAAACAAGGTTTTGTGAAATTTTAGAAGTTCTAAATAGTTTTGTTTTTATAATTTTTTGTTCGATAGAAAAATAAAACTTTTCAATAAATTTAAAAAAATTGAGCAGAACGAAAAGTTTTTTTGAAGAAAGTAGGTAGGTTTTATGCCTTCATACACCTTTGCTCATGTATAGATAAAAAAAATATCAATATCGAATTGATGATTTCTATTAGAATAAATCAAACCAGGCTTCTAGAAAAATTGTTGCGTAAATTCCAGAGAGATCTGAAACTGTTCCATGATCTGTCAGTATATCCCTCGCTTAACATCATTTTATTTGGTTTACTGGTAGAAAATTGAAATTTAATGAAGCACATTTTTTACGAAAATAACGCTTATAAAGCTATGATCATTTAAAATCCGGGTATTTCATTTCGGTGTTTGTTATGAAAAGGACTACCGTGCATTTTTTTCAGATTTTTTAAATTTACGAGTGTTTGAGACATTTGAAAACTCAAGATACGTTGTTTTTTTTCTGGAATGTTTTTGGTCCAAATGGTTAAGAAGTGTAAGAAACTCTCTAGAAGACTTACAAAGCTCAAACCAAGCATCAAAGTGGAACCCTTGATCTCAACTATGTTTAAAGGCTTCTGGACATGGTGAATAATCTAATGCATACCCCCAAACTATGTAGCAAATTTGTTTTTGGGAGGCAAAAAATGTTGCCCGGCTAGCAAATAAATATAGTGGGCAGTTCAAGATTAGCAATCTGCACAACAATTTTGACGCAAGGGGACTGATTTTTTTCTGAAAGACAAAGATAATTTTGTAGGACAAGCGAATTAAAGAGATAAAATTCTTCGTAATGTCTGCCCGTGGACAGGTTTCAATTCAATTTAAAAATCATTTTTGAATAATTATTTCTGGTAAACAACGATAAATATTTATCCTTTGAGTTAAAACCTTCATTTTCTTCATAGAAGTTTGTTTTTCGATCAGACGAACATCATTATCAGCAAAAATTATTCAAATCGTAAAATTTTATTCATTTCCTGCATATTCTTCATCAAATCCGAAAATATTCTTCACAAAAGCCTTGCCAATCTGTGCTCTTCCTGTCACTCTGTTTTTGTTTAACAGAGCCGGAACGATAAAAAAAACATTCTTAGCAACAGCTTTCCCAAACTGAGCTTTTCTTGTCACTGACTTGTCTTAAAAATCCACGCTTCTTAAGCCAATTACGTCTTTTTCACCGATAGGCTAAATCGAAATAACCTTTCAAATTCTGCACTTCCTTAGCCAATCCGTTTTTTTCCACCGGAAGGCCAAATCAAAGCAAACAATTAGCAGAAGCCGCCTCAAAAATCTGCACTTTCTAAGCCGATTCCGTCTTTTTCCACCAGAAGGCCGAATCAAAGTAAATAATCAGCAGAAGCTGCCTGAAAGTTTGCGCTTCCAAATCCATTCCGTCTTTTTTCACTGGAAAGTCAAACCATAAAAAAACAATCCCCTGCAAAAGTCTTAAAATCCGTGCTTTCTAAGCATTCCGTCTTTTTCCACTGGAAAACAAATCCATAAAAATTTCAGCAGCCTTTCAAATCTGCACTTCCTAAGCCAACTCCGTCTTTTTCCACCAGATGGGTCAATCAAAGCAAAAAATCAGCTGCAACAGTCCTAAAAATTTGCTTTTCTAAAGCCATTCCGTCTTTATCCACCGGAAGGCCAAATCATAACAAACAAAAAGCAGCAGCAGCCTAAACACCAGTTTTGTATCTGCATCCTATTTAAGCCAATTCCGTTTTTTTTTTCACCCGAAGGCCAAACAAAAGCAAACAAACAGCAGAAGCTGCCCTAAAAATCAGCGCTAGCAAATTCCACCTTTTTCCACCGGATGGTCAAATCAAAATAAAAAATCGGCAGCAATATATTTAAAAATCTGCAGTGCAGATTCTGCACTTCTTTAGCCAAATCGGTTTTTTTTCCACCGGAAGGCCAAATCGAAGCAAACAATTAGCAGAAGCCGCCTTAAAAATCTACACTTTCTAAGTCGATTCCGTCTTTATCCACCAGAAGGCCAAATCAAAGTTAATCATCAGCAGAAGCTGCCTGAAAATTTGCGCTTCCAAATCCATTCCGTCTTTTTCCACTGGAAAGTCTAACTGAAAAAAAAAACAATCCCCTGCCAAAGTCTGAAAAATCTGCGCTTCCAAACCTGTCTTTTTTCCACCGGAAAGCAAAATCATAAAAATTTCAGCAGCCTTTTAAATTTGCACTTCCTAAGCCATTTCCATCTTTTACCACCGATCACCACAAATCAAAGCATAAAATTAGCTGCAACGGTCCTAAAAATCTGCTTTTCTAAAGCCATTCCATCTTTTCCACCGGAAGACAAAATCATAACAAACAATCTTCAACAGCAACCTTAAAAATCTGCGCTTCCTAAGTCAATTCCATCTTTATCCACCGGATGACCAAATCAAAGTAAACAATCCGCAGCAACCTTAAAAATCTGCGCTTTCTAAGCCAAACGAATTGGCTAGTCGAATCAGTAACAATTTTATTCATAGCAGCAATGTTCGGAAAATCGCTCAAGAAAAGCAATCAGGATTCGTTTCAAGCTAGAATACTTACACCTCCGAGTGCTGTGATACGCACGTGGTGATCGTATCCGTTGAATATTAGTCGAACATCAACACTAACTAGATACATTAAAAAATACCATGCCCCATCGGGGGCTACCGTTTCTATTCGTCACGTGGCTTTTCAAATTTGATCGACATACTTGATGATAAATTTTGAACGTCGTTCCCACAATCATTCAATAACGCCTATCCTCGCATCATTGTTGATAATGTTCGTTATTGATAGACGATCATGAATGTCTCAGAAGGAAAATCTGAAGGAATACCAGGACCACATGTTGAAAAAAGCCGTAGCACATGCTGGACAGTTCATTACGGTTACTAAGTAATGATTTTGTTCTTCTACGCAAAGCGAAAAGTTAAAAATCATATTGTGACCTTTACGCATCGCTCAGAACTGATACATATCAGTTGTGATCCTAGAAGGTTGAAATACATCAAGGAAGGCAATCACCATCGAGACGTTCGTTGCTGATAGTCTGCGTCCTTCTTTACCAGGTCATGTTTTGCGGGAATGTTTCAAATACAGAAGCGTCGTTGTCATGCATGATTGTTTATATAATTTGTTTGAAGAAGGAAAAATTGATTTTTTTGCTCTGAATGCAGTAACACATGGCTGATCGAAAATGATTGATTTTCGGAAGATTGGACCCCCTCCATCATTTCTTTAACTTTAATGGAAGGAATAGGGTCTTATAACATCAGAAAAACACTTCTTATATATAAATACGATTACATATCGAATATGGATTCATTCTCGATAAGCTCTCGTGCAATTCAAAAAATGTGTGACTTCTCCCCACTTTATATCTCCCCTCTGGCAGGAGAAGGGGGTCTCAAACCATCGAAGCAACATTACCCGTACACAAATATGCTTCCATGCAAATTTGGTACCAATTTCTTGATGTATGAGTCACCCTCTTTCCATTATATCGTTCCACTGAATGGAGAGAGGCTAAACCACCGAAAAACATTTCTTGTACTCGAATACCCTCCGATACCAAATTTGATTTCGTTTGCCTTATTAGTTGTCGAGTTGTGCCATAAAATTGGTATTGGAACCCCTCTTGCTCCTTATCATCCCCTACCTGGAAGGAGGAGATAAAGATCAAACATTTCGTGTATTCAAATAACATTCCCATGCCCAATTCTGATCCATTTGCTCGATTGTTAGATTGTTTCATGTCATATTTGGTTCCACTTGTCAGATAAGTGCTTGGTTTATGCAAGATTATCGTATATGAGCTCCCGTCTTCTCTAACTGTATCCCCAATTGAAGGAGAAAGAAGTTTCAAATGAGCTAATTACCTTTTCACGTATCCAAATGCTTTCTCATGCTAAAGTTGTTTTCATTTGCTCAAGTTATGCGAAAAATTGTAAAGGAGCCCCCTCTCTCCTCTCTATCACGCAATTGGAAGGAGGCAGTGGTACCAAATATTCACAGAAACGTTCCGTGTGCTCAAATACCCTTACAAACCAAATTTTGTTTCATTTGCTGGGTAAGTTCCCGAGTGATGTAAAAATTGTATGGAAGCACCCTCCTCCCTTAAGATTCTACAACTTGAAGAACGGAGGGTTCTCGAAATATCATAGAAACATTTTTCGTTATCAGATACCCTCCCACACCAAATTTGGTTCCATTTGCTTGATTAGCTATTCAATTTTGCTGAAAATTGTAAAAGAGCCCCTCCCCCTCACTTTCTATCTCCTCACTGGAAAGAGGGAAGGGTAGCAAATATTCAGAGAACTATTTATCGTACCCAAATAAACTTCCAAGCCAAATTTGGTTTCATTTGATCGAATAGTTTTCAAGTTATGCAATTAAAATTGTATGAAAACCCCCTCCTTCCTTCCTGTATCTTCACTGAAAGGAGGGAGGGGTCTGAAATAATCATAGAACCATTCCTCGTATTCCCCTACTCTCCCATGCCAAATTTGGTTCCATTAGCTTGATTAGTTAACCAGTTATGTAAAAAATTGTAAGGTAGGGCCCCTTCCTCTTTCCTATCGCCTCACCGAAAGGAGGGAGGGGTACCAAATATTCTTAGAAATATTTTTCGTATCCAAGTACCCACTCATGCCAAGTTTGGTTTGATTTGCTTAATCAGTTCTCGAGTTATGAAGACTTATTACTTTTATATGAAAGACCCCCTCCCCCCTTCTTATTAAAGGGAGGGGTCTCAAACCATAATAGGAACCTTCCCTGGCCTCCAATACCCCACCTGCCAAGTTTCAGGTAAATCGGTTTAGTTGTTTTCGAGTCTATAGGGAACAGACAGACAGACAGAAATTCATTTTTATATATGTAGATTTTTGTAAATTGCATGATTTTTTGATAAAATTGACGGATTTGAGAAAATAAAAAAAAATATATTTACAAAATTTGCAAATCTTATAACAATTCGAAAAATTCACAAAATTAAGTTTAAGAAATCAAAATTAACACAAATGACAAGATAACTAAATTGGCTACGAAATTAAATCCACACAATTGAATCCACGAAATTAAAATTGATGAAAAAATGAAGAAAACTGACAGTTTGGCAAAATTGACCATTAAAAAATTGATAAAATTGATAAAATTGATAAAATTGATAAAATTGATAAAATTGATAAAATTGATAAAATTGATAAAATTGATAAAATTGATAAAATTGATAAAATTGATAAAATTGATAAAATTGATAAAATTGATAAAATTGATAAAATTGATAAAATTGATAAAATTGATAAAATTGATAAAATTGATAAAATTGATAAAATTGATAAAATTGATAAAATTGATAAAATTGATAAAATTGATAAAATTGATAAAATTGATAAAATTGATAAAATTGATAAAATTGATAAAATTGATAAAATTGATAAAATTGATAAAATTGATAAAATTGATAAAATTGATAAAATTGATAAAATTGATAAAATTGATAAAATTGATAAAATTGATAAAATTGATAAAATTGATAAAATTGATAAAATTGATAAAATTGATAAAATTGATAAAATTGATAAAATTGATAAAATTGATAAAATTGATAAAATTGATAAAATTGATAAAATTGATAAAATTGATAAAATTGATAAAATTGATAAAATTGATAAAATTGATAAAATTGATAAAATTGATAAAATTGATAAAATTGATAAAATTGATAAAATTGATAAAATTGATAAAATTGATAAAATTGATAAAATTGATAAAATTGATAAAATTGATAAAATTGATAAAATTGATAAAATTGATAAAATTGATAAAATTGATAAAATTGATAAAATTGATAAAATTGACAAAATTGATAGAATTGATTAAATTGATAAAAATTATTAAATTGATAAAATTGATAAAATTGATAAAATTGATAAAATTGATAAAATTGATAAAATTGATAAAATTGATAAAATTGATAAAATTGATAAAATTGATAAAATTGATAAAATTGATAAAATTGATAAAATTGATAAAATTGATAAAATTGATAAAATTGATAAAATTGATAAAATTGATAAAATTGATAAAATTGATAAAATTGATAAAATTGATAAATTGATAAAATTGATTAAATTGAAAAAGATGATAAAATGGATGAAATTGATAAAATTGATAAAATTGATAAAATTGATAAAACTGATATAAGTGATAAAATTCATTGAAATTATTTGAGTTTTGTATTTTTTTTTTTTTTCATTTTTGTCATTTTTGTCATTTTTATCTTTTTTGTCATTTTTGTCATTTTTGTCATTTTTGTCATTTTTGTCATTTTTGTCATTTTTGTCATTTTTGTCATTTTTGTCATTTTTGTCATTTTTGTCATTTTTGTCATTTTTGTCATTTTTGTCATTTTTGTCATTTTTGTCATTTTTGTCATTTTTGTCATTTTTGTCATTTTTGTCATTTTTGTCATTTTTGTCATTTTTGTCATTTTTGTCATTTTTGTCATTTTTGTCATTTTTGTCATTTTTGTCATTTTTGTCATTTTTGTCATTTTTGTCATTTTTGTCATTTTTGTCATTTTTGTCATTTTTGTCATTTTTGTCATTTTTGTCATTATTGTCATTTTTGTCATTTTTGTCATTTTTGTCATTTTTGTCATTTTTGTCATTTTTGTCATTTTTGTCATTTTTGTCATTTTTGTCATTTTTGTCATTTTTGTCATTTTTGTCATTTTTGTCATTTTTGTCATTTTTGTCATTTTTGTCATTTTTGTCATTTTTGTCATTTTTGTCATTTTTGTCATTTTTGTCATTTTTGTCATTTTTGTCATTTTTGTCATTTTTGTCATTTTTGTCATTTTTGTCATTTTTGTCATTTTTGTCATTTTTGTCATTTTTGTCATTTTTGTCATTTTTGTCATTTTTGTCATTTTTGTCATTTTTGTCATTTTTGTCATTTTTGTCATTTTTGTCATTTTTGTCATTTTTGTCATTTTTGTCATTTTTGTCATTTTTGTCATTTTTGTCATTTTTGTCATTTTTGTCATTTTTGTCATTTTTGTCATTTTTGTCATTTTTGTCATTTTTGTCATTTTTGTCATTTTTGTTATTTTTGTCATTTTTGTCATTTTTGTCATTTTTGTCATTTTTGTCATTTTTGTCATTTTTGTCATTTTTGTCATTTTTGTCATTTTTGTCATTTTTGTCATTTTTGTCATTTTTGTCATTTTTGTCATTTTTGTCATTTTTGTCATTTTTGTCATTTTTGTCATTTTTGTCATTTTTGTCATTTTTGTCATTTTTGTCATTTTTGTCATTTTTGTCATTTTTGTCATTTTTGTCATTTTTGTCATTTTTGTCATTTTTGTCATTTTTGTCATTTTTGTCATGAAAAGCCAAATTTTTGTATTTTCCTTTTTTTATTAATCATTTCAACTAGAACATACATTCACAGATCAATTTTGTTGTTTATAACTGTATAACATTTTGAATTCTGAAATTTTTAAAGCCGTTACAGCAACTCTAGTTAGTGTATAAATTCTCGTGAAATATGTTTCAAGATAAGGAAAGGTTATCTCGTGTACACTATTCCTTGATCCCGCTTTTGGCGGCACTCGTACAAATTGTGTATTATTTATGATGACCGGGAAAATTTATGGTCAAACTTTTCTTACACTTTGCAAGAAAGGCGGAAAGTACAACCGTCTGCTTTGGCTGTTTGGCTCTGTGGCTCAGCGGCAGTCCCGGCGATGTGCTTAATTTTCTTCGCTTCTTTTCCCACTATTTGCAGAAAGCGTTTCCGGTGCTCCCGAAAACGGATTCAACTGCTTCCATTTGCCATGCCATCGCTCCCCAGGTGGCCGTTAGGATTGAGAAAAACTGAAACGAGATTCTTTGCGAGCCGGAAGAAAAAATTCACTATGCTATCCTAGCGAAATGTGAAGGGACATTCGTAGTCTCAGAAATGATGCAGAGAATGGCGAAAATAAACTTTCCACGTCGTCCCAGCAAATGCAACTCTCTTCCACTGCTGCTGTTTGACTGAGACCCAGCGAAGGAAGGACGACTTCCGGAAACTGGCCAAGAAGAAGTGTCTTGTGCTATGATCCGCAAAACGATGTTGGATTCAGTCGCGGCAAAATATAAACACAAGAAACGCCCCCGCACGCAGCGAAACAATATCCAGGTTAAGCTCTTTTTTGCCAGTTTTTGAAGGCATTTTAACCCAGGACCTGTTCCTTCGAACCTCGGGAAGCAGATGGCAAAACCTGATGCCAAGGCAGGGCACGCCAATCTAGCATTCAACAAAAATAAAGAAATCTATAAAGACGTTGAAGTCCGCGAAAAGAACACAGAGCTTAGTTTGGAAATTTTATTCTGACACTTGACAATGATCCTCCAAAGTGGAAAAAGAGAAAAACTCAGCCGGTGGAATGATAAATTGGAAATCTTTCTGCCGGCGACGGACGTGCTGCACAAATGGGAAACTTCTACGCGCCGGAATTATGAAAATATTAATGAATAAGAATGTTCCGGAGGATTGAGACAATGATAATGACCGCGGTGAGTTCAAACTTTTGGCCCTAATCCCGGGTGGAGTTGATAAAGTTGTTCCATGAGTTATGGCTTCTTTATTTTTCAAATATTAGCTCCCGGACGAGAGTGGAGCAAATCGACCCACGATAAAGTCGTCTTTGGATGAAAACAGAAAGGAAACGATTTGCTGGAAACATAAAATTTCAAGAATGGACAGCGTCAGTTGCCGATGCAGATGATGCTGGAAATTGAGCGATATTTTATTGAATGGCTTATCAGTTGTGCAGAAGTAATACTTAGATAAGTAATTCATGCAGTGCAGTGAATATAAACTGTATCGGTCAGGATTCAAATAATTTGACTTCTATTATTCTTACAAAAAATAATTTATAGCATCATAAAGAGAATAATTATCGCCATTTATGTTTATTTTTGAATTTATCGAATTTATCGGTAAAAACTGTCCATTTGAAGAAAATTTTAAGATTAAGAATTTTAATAGACGGATAGAAAGTAAGCAGTTTCACTGCCTTGAGTGAAGTGAGCGAGTAACTTAAAAAAGGATTATCATCACGCACACACTAATTTCAATAAAAAAAAACAAAATGACAGAAATGACAGAAATGACAAAAATGACAAAAATGACAAAAATGACAAAAATGACAAAAATGACAAAAATGACAAAAATGACAAAAATGACAAAAATGACAAAAATGACAAAAATGACAAAAATGACAAAAATGACAAAAATGACAAAAATGACAAAAATGACAAAAATGACAATAATGACAAAAATGACAAAAATGACAAAAATGACAAAAATGACAAAAATGACAAAAATGACAAAAATGACAAAAATGACAAAAATGACAAAAATGACAAAAATGACAAAAATGACAAAAATGACAAAAATGACAAAAATGACAAAAATGACAAAAATGACAAAAATGACAAAAATGACAAAAATGACAAAAATGACAAAAATGACAAAAATGACAAAAATGACAAAAATGACAAAAATGACAAAAATGACAAAAATGACAAAAATGACAAAAATGGCAAAAATTACTAAACTGCGGTTGTTTTATACATGAACTGTTCAATATTTATAGAAGCGTAATTTGATGATAATGACCATTTGCTTCAAAGGTGAAAAATGAATCAAATTCTATCCCGGTTTCTTTAAATGGCTCCTTATAAAAGTTGTGACATCAGAGAAGACGCTAGTCTATCATTATCTTTGCGTGGATATATAATACAAATTTTTGGAACAGTCCGGGTCGGCATATGGCCCGGATTTTGCCCGTATTTATTCTTTTCATTTTTAAATTATACAAAAAATACAACAAACGCGTCCAATACGAAATTTTTTGAGCAAGTTTATAAAAATAATCATGAAAGGTTTTTTGAAAGCCTTAAATATGATTCAAAATCTATCGATAAGTTTTGATGAAAAAAATTTAATTTAATTTTTTATTCTTGATTTTTATTTACTTATTTCTGGGTTTTAAATAAATTTGCTCAGATATTGCCCGAATTTATGGTGGTC